>NW_028258406.1:10606481-10909722 GCF_053883595.1 Heterocephalus glaber | reverse complement strand
TTAGCTCTTTAGATCTGGGTGTATATATCACTTCCCAGGAATTGGTAGGGAGGAGGAAGGGTATTTGGGGTCAGTGTAAGGAAGGTGGTGCCAATGGGCAGGGTGAAGAAGGCTTTCATTGCCACCTTGTGGTCGCCTGGGGCCACAAGGGGTCCCTCCTCTGGAGCATCTGTCTGTCTAGTTGCTTTGGCTGCTTGCCTGAGCTCTCCATCAGTGCAGTCAGCATTGCTTCAATGGAGTTTTTGTTATAGTTTTTCTTTCCAGTGCATTTTCACTTTCTTTGGCCTTAGGAAAGGGGAAATTGTTGAAAGCTAGAAAAATCCTATATTCGGAAAAAAAAAAGCTGCTGGGAGGAAGAGGTCAGAATTCAGGGAAAGGCTTAAGATGAAATGCTTGAGAGCCTTGCAAGATCCTTATTTCATCCTGCTTTAGCAACTTGCAACACGAGCAGAGATATATGGGCAAAGGCAGGCTTGGGGGTTGGCACCTGTCATTGTTATCACCTGGTCAATTGGGAAAGTCAAGACAGATGAGAATTCGTTTATTATCTCATTTATTGCCCTTTTCTACCATCCAAATTAGTTCTCACATCATATTCTGATAGTCTCAGATTCAATATCATCAGTTGAAATACTAATGATATTTTTCAGTGCAAAAAATGACTTTCAAGGCATGTATTATGGAAAGGATTATAATAAATTAAATGCCTAAACTGGCAGAGTGCAAACAATTTTGACTCAGATCTAAATGTTTGTACTGGCTGCTTAAATATTTAATTTGTTAGAATGGAAGTAGCAGTACAGAATAAGCATGTTAATTAAACTTGGGCTTTAGCAATGTGAGTCATCCCATGGACACAGAGCGTGAAAATCCGGACAGCAAGCCATTGTGTGTGGTTTTCTCATTCTCCAAATAAACATCGTTAAACCCCGCAGACATTAGTGATTTTAATGAATTGTTCTGTCTTTCTGAGGTGACTTTTAGATGATGCTACAGTACTGTTAGCCCAGGAAGCAACTTTGCTAATTAAGTTGCAAGGAAATTATCATCCACAGTTAATTGATTAAAGTGATTACATGGACAATCTCTTCTATGTTTTTACATTAAAACATAGAAAAATGTAAGAAAAGGAGGCATAAAAGCAAAACCCCTAAAGATCAGCAAATCTTCTAAAGATCACATCATACTGCCATCACCACCATCACTATCAATGACATCATCACACCTTTCTCGACAGTGGAAAGTCCAGGCCTGAATTTCCTTGTCTCATCCTGTTTCAGCAACAGAACAGGTAACAGAGTGCTTGTCTTCTTTAAGCTTCACACTCCTTACTTGTAAAATGAGGGCATTTTTTGGGTAAATGAAGTTGATATAGTGCCCAAATATAGTGATTTAAGTAAGATAGTAATTAATATCTCTCCTAGAAGTAATCAAATTGTTTTGGGCTGGCAGGGAGGGCGTTTGATTCCCTTATTAGAAAACCTTTGATAGCTTCCCACTGCTGGAGAACTAAATCCAAGGTCCTTCATGATCTGACCAAACCTGTACTTCTGACTTCCCCACTCCCAGCCTATTTCCATCTATACTTTTGATGCATTATTTCCTCTGACTAGAATGCAGCAACTTCACTGACATTTTATTTCTTCCACATGGTCCAGATCAAATGCTACCTTTCTCATGTCACCTCCTCTGTATTCAGGTATCTTAGAGTTTTCTTCTTTTCCTCTTCCTCTCCTCCTCTAACTCCTTAGAGACAAGGTCTCACTATATAGTTCAGACTGGCCTTGAACTCACCTTGTAGTCCAGGCTGGCCTCAAACTTGCCGTGATCCTCCTGGCTCAGCCTCCTGAGTGCTGGGAATACAAGTATGAGCCACCATGCCTGGCTTATTTGACTTTTCTAGTATCTAATTTCATTTACTGTACAATTAAGATAGTTATTTATACAAATAGGGTATATGTTCCTGGTGGCAACAGGCTGGATATTATTTATTTTTGTTATCCAACTTCTCTTTTCATCCTTACCTTGTCCAATGTCCAGCTTTTTCCTTGCCTCTCAAAATGAATGTTGAACTAAATGTAGTAAAAAAGGTGTTACAGATAGGAAAACTCAGTCATCAAAGTAGCAACCATTTACTAACTCAAGGGGCCAATTAGGCAATGGGCTATACACTGGAAAATTCCAGATGTGGATCAACACAGTTTCAATTATACGCACATCCTGCAGTAAACCAAGAATAGCATATAGAAATACTCCTTGAGCCCTCTATTCATGTGGAATATTGTCCCACTCATGTTTATTAGGAAAAAAATTCTTTCTGAGACTGCCATGATTTTTCTTAAAATCTTTGTCCATGAACCATGTAAAAAAATAGATTTGCCTTGGGTGTATGTACATAGGTATTGTGTACCATATGCTTTAAGTCTATCTCCATTTGTGAAATGTCTACCTCTATTCTACCCCATAGCATGTTAGAATCTAAGGCTTAACTGTGTGAAGGAGCCTAATTTAAAATTGTAACATTGCTCATGGGATCGAGGGCGGGGAGCTCAGAGTGTTGAGCCCTGTTATGGGTTTACTGTTGGGAAAACTCATCTCTTTTCTTCAAATTTCAATCTTCTTATTTGTAAATGGAACACCTACAACTTTCCCTTTTTCCAGGGCAATTTGTGCAGATGATGGTGGTTCATTAGTGAAATGCTTTAAAAGATCATGTGGAACCCTGTTGGTTACTGTTGGGAGGCTTACTTCCAGGCTCACGAGAGTAGATATTAAAACCATGCATCTGCTTGTTCCAGTCACAGGGTGCACATGAACAGTCCCTTAGTTGTATTTATAACACTGCAATTTTTTTCTGAAGAAAGAAATTCAATTTGTTTTTCAAATTTTACAATTCTACAGATGAACTATGAGTTCATCGGGTTGAATGAACTTCAAATCATAATTTTATTAATGTCAAGATGGCAATAAAACTAGCGAAATACAGCAAGGGTAGGGAAAGTGAAAGCAGGAGGGAGAGATTTAGACAATGCCACCTTTCTGCCTGGCAAGTTTCTTTTTCTTTTCTTCCTTCTGTATGCCCTTTAATTCCCCTAAAGATGTAAACTTTTCTGGTCCTCTTCATTTAAATAAACCTGGCCAGGTGGCATTAATGCTTGTAAAAGTAAATGGAAACTGCAAATTCAGATGTAGAATCTGTCACCTAGTTCAGAAAATTTCAGTTCTTTCTAAGTCATCTTACAACTCACCTATGATTGAAAATAACCCAGCTCAAAATGGTGAAGTTGAGCAGGTCTGAATGTAATACCCCTACCTCCCTGTCCTACCTACATTTTCTGGATTTATTTATTCCAGCAGGAGTATGTGCTGAATTCCTCTCCTGTGCCATCCTACACCCAGTGAGAACTCCAATACGAATAGGGAGTGTCTCTGCTGTGTGTGGATGTGCCACAGTGCCCCAGGGAGACACCGCATTGGCCCTAGAACTAACCTGTAGTGGTGCAAGTGGCAGGAGGGTGGAAGAGGGCAGAAGTCCTTAGAGGCACCTCAGAAATCATACCCCATAGCCTATATTGTTTGTAAGTAAGACGAAATCTGACTGTAGGATAGAATTTTATCCTCTTCATATATAAGTGGGGAGGTCTTTGGGATGAGGTTAAATAACATCTCCAGCCCCATTCCTAGCACACAGAGGAGGAGGTGAGGATTAACAGTTTACACTTGTCTTAGGGACCATTTGGTCACAATTCGCTCAATCTGGTTTAGACAAAAGGAAAGTTTGTCTTACACCACTCAGGACCAGAGATGGCAGCAGGACTCCTGGTGTGGGAATGAGGGTAGGGTAGGGCTGAGTGGGGTTCACAGCCACCAAAAGGCCTCAAGGCTTCTCTCTTGACTGATTTTCTTAAGTCACACATGTTCTGAGCATATCTGCATCTTTTCTGATCTATGGAGGATCACAGGGTCCCCAAACTAAATCCTCAAAATAAGCAACTCTGATTGACAAACAGAATTGGTCTAAGGTGATCATTTGACCAATTTGGTCCCACCAGCACGGTCCACTCAGGTGACCACCTATAGATCAATCATCTGTAGCCAGAGGCTCAGCAAGAGTCTGGGGATGCTGTTTCTTGAGAAGAAAACTTATAGAAGGCAAAGAGATGGAATCTCTGGTTCAATATTTACCTCTTGATCGTTTATGAAATTATACTGTGTGGAGATTTCACATATTATTTACTTTTACATCTTCCTTCGTTTCCTAACCCTGTCCATTTCACTGCTTGTTGGCTTGAGAAAGATTATTTCACTTAGTTAAACACAACTATTATTTAAATAATAGTTTAGCAAGTAAGAGTTGGTGTAAGAAATGTGTATTTTTCTCCTGGAGGCTACAATTTAGTGGGGAGACAGACAAAAACAAAAACATTAAACAAAACAATTACAAGTTGTGTTAAGAAAGGAAACAGGATATTGAGTTAGAAAAAGATAGATTGGGGAGAAAGGGACCTATCTGACATGTAGTGCAGGAGGACTGCTCCAGGGAGTTGAGTTCTTGGTGGAGCTTGAAAAGACCAGTCAGGAAAGAGATAGTAGAGAAGATGAGGGGCAAAGTATTTGAAGCAGAGAAAGAGGACATTATATGCCCCAAAAGGCAAAATCCCTGAGGAAGTGAAGAACTTAATTTGCTTTTAACTCCCAACATGTTATGCTCCAACTCTCCTTCACATCTGATAATTGAAGGACTTTTTGTAGATGCTATTAAGGTCTGTTGCAAAAGATCAAATTATAACAGAGCAGATGTGTATCGACCCACTTATTTCAATCAACAATCAAGCTGTAGATTTATATTATAATAAAACAATCTGGCCATTTGCCTGGAGATATTATACATAGCATTTGATATTGCTGGGTTTTGAGGTTGAAGAGATCCAGGTTTGGATCTTGTCTTTGTGCCTCCCTGGTTATATAACTTTGGGCAAGTGAGGTGCTTGTTCGGTTACCATTAGTTTCTTTATCTCCCCCATCTCATCCTTCATCTCAGGTTCACAGAGATTTTTTTAAAGGAGAATTAGGTTATATTAAGTGAGGAAATGTATATAAAGCAACAAATACATGTCATAGTCTCATTGCACATTAAAAGCAATTTTTAAAAGTTAATTAATATCATCCCTGGATATAAATCAAATTCGCACAGGCTCTTGTAGTATTCCACAAGAAATTCAATATATAAAAGAATTGTACAATGACTAGTTTGGAACACGGGTGGAAAAGGTTCAGAACACAGGAGGCTACTTTTTTTTAAATGCAATTCCCGCAACACAGTGAAAGGAGGCCAACAACAGAAACTGACAGGAATTCCTCAAATGAATGGAATTAGAAAGAAACAAGAAAATCCTGGTCTAAAATCCACTTAGAAGTCAACTGTAACGTATAGACTGAGAAAAACCCTGAGCTGGGCCTCAGTTTTTACAATGAACAGGAAGAAGTTCCTGGGTAATTATTTATTGAGAACTGCCTTTAGACCAGAAGTACTAGTTGCAGCTCTCACTAAACCTCTTGTCCAACAGCAAACACAGGAGGGGAAAGTGCCCATGTGTGTGTGTGTGTGTGAGTGTATGTGTTTGTGATATCTCAAGTGATTGAATGGCCTGGCAAAGAAATAACCAAGGTGGAAATTTCCTTGAGGAAATTCCAGATTTCATACAAGATAAAAAGAGGAAAGAAGAAAAGATCTCCTTCCCAAGAGAGTAATCAATGATATTCCCTATTTCTGGAGTAGAGCCCTCCTTACGTTGGCAATTGGCCTTATGCCTGCCCTATGCCCAAGCATTCTGGTTAGGACATCACCTTACAAAGCACCCTTCCAGGGGAAAAGATGTTTGGGAAACAGTAATCACAATGGCAGGAGAAATACTTGCCAGCTACCCACACTGACTAGTATATGAAAGGACAAACAATGAACACTAGATATTTGAGGAAAACCAACAGCATGAAAGAGAAGCACCAAAGTTAATAAGAACTGCTAATCTTGGAGGAAAAAGAGACAATTCAAGTAAGAGAAGAGAAGTTAAAAAAATACTGTGAAGTAAGTGCATTGTTCAGGGAATAATAAAAAATAGATTGTCCTGAGAAACTTAGAACCAGAGAGCATGAAATAATTTTAGAAAGATCAAAGGCCAAAATGAAAAGTTCAAGAGAGGAACTGAGTGACAGAATATGAAATGAGTGATATGGGAGAAAAGGCACAGGAAATCCTTCAAAATTTGGAACAAAATTACAAGGAGATAAAAAAATACAGAGAAAAGTTAACACAAAAAATACAAATCCCAAGGAAGCCCAAGACACCAATTGAATAGGAATTCCAGAGTCAGAGAAAAAAGGCAGGAAGGAAATAATAGAGGAAATATTTCTCCAAGCTTAAAGAGAAATAAGGATCATTTATTTTAAAGGTATCATTGAAAGCCAGTGGAACTAATGTAAAAAGATTCACACCAGAAAATCCTGGTGAGATGAACAGGTTCCAAAGATAAAAGAAAATCTGAAAAGCTTCTGGAGAGAAAAAGAAATCTTCTCTCTGTAGTGGACAATGGTAGTTGTAGTTTTGCCTTTCTTATTTACTTTTCCTCCTCCTTTATTTCAGTACGACTTCCCTCCCTCACTTCTTTTCTTCTGAGATTTTTTAATCTTTCCATGTCATTCATATGGGATCATGAATTTCAGGATTAGCCCAGCCCAACACAAGCTATAGAAAGAAGCCAGGGACTTACTCTTGATCAAGCAGAGTCATTAGTTCAGGATGGGAACCAGACCCCCAAATGGCTATTTAGAGTCTTTTCAGGTGTTAGTAAGTGTCTCAGTTACTTTTCTCTCATTGCTGAGACAAAATACCCAATACCAAAAGTTAAGGAAGACAAGTTTATTTGGGTAACAGTTCATAGCAGTTTCAGTCTATATTCAGCTGGCTCCAAGCAGGGTTGCTTGGCAGAGGAGAAACAGTTGGTGGCAGCCACAAGGTAGTAAAGGAACAAGGGACCTTAACAGTGTTTTTCTGCTCCTTTTGTATTAGCCAGACTACTTAGGGTGGGTAACACTCACGCCCTAGTGCCCTAGATCCTCGTCCCACCATGAATCAATCACATACTCTAGATTCAGCCACCTCTGAAAAAGCAGGAGACTTTGGGGGAACTTCTAAACACAAGCCATAATAGTAGGGAAGTCAGTCTTTCTTGTGGGGTTATGTGCCTATAGGAATGTTACCTCCAGCTGTATGTTGTTATCTTTCTTTTCTTTCTTTCTTTTTTTTTTTTTTGTGGTACTGGGGATCGAACTCGGGATCTTGAACTTGGGAGGCAGGTGCTGAGCTAAATCCCTGGCCCTAGTTATCTTTCTTGCAGAGCGAAACTTGTTGCAGTAGTACAGAATGAGCCAGTCATACAGTGAGAAACACAAAGTCACATGTCATGGCAAAGAACCCCAATGACATTGTTTGCACCACTGGATCCAGCCGTACTTGAGGCTGAACATACCTCTTGACTTCCCAGTACATTCTCTACTTCGCTAACACTAGTTTGGACTGAATTTCTGTAATATGTACCTGCAAAGAAATGAAAGCCAGGCATAAGCTTTCTCATCAGCCCTGTGAAATGCTAGAAGATAAGGCAGAACGATTTTTAAAGTTCTGGGAGAATAATTCTGAACCTAGAATTCTATATCCATTCAAACTACCACTCCAGTATGAGGGGTAAAGAAAGAGATACTAGGAGATGTAATGACTCAGAAGGTTTTCCATTCAGAGAACTCTGAAAGAATTCTCTGGGGATGGATTATAACAAAAAAGTGGGTTCAAGAAGCAGAAAGATGGAATATGGAAAATTATGTCAAGCAAAGTCACTAGTGAAAGTTATAATTGATCTGAGTAAATATGATGCCTAACATAAAAAGATGCACAATAGCCTGGAACTAAAATTCTAAATAACTGTCATGGGAGGGACTGTTGCAAAGGAAATGCTGTTAGTGTACTAAGAGTCTCACACTGTTAGGGAGAAGCTGCAGACACTAAATCTAGCCATTGATAGCAGATTTAAATTTTCTTTTCATCAAAGTTTAGTGGGAGCTACTAGAAAAATTAGATGTGTAATATCCAGATCATAAAAAGGGGAAAACACCAATCAAATAAAAGGGAAATAAGGGGCAAAATAAGACATACAGAAAGAAAAAGCACAAAACAAGCTGACAGGGAGAAATCTAAATGTAACAGGGGTCACAGAAAGTGTGTGAGTAGACCAAATGCCACTAGAATGCGCATGCCACGAAGGGAGGAGTTCCAACTGGTTTTGTTCTCTGCTGAGTCATTTGATAAATATTGGTTGAATGAATGAGTGCATAGATGCTCTAAAATTTGATTTTCAGCAATCTTGTTTAAAAATAAATCTAAGACAATTTTTATGTATGCATAACCACACACTAAGTTTGGAAAGAAAGGGATGGGGAAACATTTCCCAGAACAGGCTAACAAAATGGAAAAGTATGGTGTAAATTTAATGTGAGACAAATATTTCAAGGTCAGATGTATTAAATGGAATCCAAAGTATGACATTCTAGCTAGCAAGTACAAGCAAATGTATCAAAAGATGTTAGAATCTGTGAGGGAGGCTGGTAAAATAACGAGACACAAAACACAAAAACCAGTAACTTTTGTACATTTTAGCAATACTCATTTAGAAAATGAAAGGAATGAATCATCTAGATCACTTTAACAATAATAATAAAATGCACAAAGTACCAAGAATATTGATATGATCATCCTAACAAAAATGGACAAGACCAGTAATAAAAAAAGAATTACAAAACTGAGAAAATTTGACAAAAAGGCAAGAAAACAAAAACCTGAACAAATGGAGAGATATTTCCTGAGTGGAATTACTCAGCATTGTAGAGATGGTATCTCTCCCTGAATCAGGTTATGAATTTAGTGAATCCAAATAAAAAGCTCAGAATTTGATAAATTTATTCTAAAACTAATCTGGAAAGAAAAGAACATGAGATTAGCTAGGACACATGTTAATAAGTAAGAAGGGAGGCTTGTTCTACCAGATATCAGAATATGGTATCAAAGTTTAAGAATCGAAACTGTAGTGTCAGTGCTACAACTAGCATGGATTAGTGATACAGAATAGAGGATCCAGGAACAGACAAATCATCATTAGTTTTTGACAAAAATGGCACCTCAGGCTGGGGGTTTAGCTCAGTAGCACCGTGCCTGCCTCGCAAGTGCATGGTCCTGAGTTCCATCACTAGTACCGGAAAAAGAAAAAAAAAAAAAATGGCATCTCAGTTTGTCATCAAATGATGTTTAAAAAGCTTTAGGGAAAATATTCATTTTTAAAAGTAAAGTTAGAATACAACCTTGCACCATCACAAAAATAAATTAATGATGGATTAAAAAGTTAATTTAAAAAAATTAATCAAAAAATCTAAGCTTGAATATTCAGAAAACTTTTTATCATGCTAAAATGCAGAAGGCTTTATGTAATACATAAACTGGAAAAATCAGAAAAGATAGATGAATTTGAGTACATAGCAAATTAAAAAAACCCTCTAAAACACAAAACTTCTCCATGAAAAGAAATGTTTGCAAGATATAGATACACAATAGGTTAATATATATTATGCTTCAACAATTCCTGTAAATCAACAGTGAACCTAACAGCAAAATGGACAAGGGCTGTGAACGGGCAACTTGTGGAAGAAATAAAAAATTCAATACTATATAAATGTAAAAATATTCAACATTATTAGTTAAAAGTTAATACAAATTAAAATAAGAGTGGCATAAATTTTTATCCATAATAAGATTGATAATGTTTTTTTTTGGTACCAGAGATCAAATTCAGGACCTTGAACTTGTGAGGCAGGTGCAGTGCCATTGAGCTAAATCCCCAGCCCTCAAGATTGACAAAAATTTTTAATCATGGAAACCATTCAATAATGGAACCCACACACACACACATGTAAAATTTGGGCTGAAAATAACAGAAGGAATGACTCATACTGCCTTAAAGAGATAGTAAATTTGTTATCTAACATCACCAACAGTCTAGTTCCTGATATAGTACCTTCAGTGGCATGTCATTACATTAGGGACCCAGAGTCCTTTCTTTCCCCCGCCAAGCTTAATCTTGTGGTAGTTCTTATGATGGCAAAATGGTTGAGGCAGTTCCAGACACCATATCTAGTCCTGAAAAAGTTCAGAAGAGGGATCTTTTTCTTGTGACTGTGTTAGGCATAAGGAAAATGTTCTAAAGTTCTCCCAGGCACATATCTCTTCCTGGTTCATTAGTTCAGAACTAGGTCACATGCCTATTCCTAAACCTATCTCTGGAAAGAGGAGTGATCTTATCTTTGACACCTAGGGATCAACTACCATGACTACCATACTATAACAAAATACATGAGGGTGAGTAGCTTATAAAGAAAAGAAGTTTATTTAGTTCAGTGTTCTGGAAGTTTTAGAGCATGGTGCTAGCTCTGGTGAAGTCCCCCTACTATATCATGTCATGACAAATGTCACCCTGGCAGGAGCACTCGCAAAAGGGAGACATCACATAAGAAGACAAGAAGCCAGAGCCTGGGGAGGAGAAGTCTTACAGTACTGAGACTCTCTATTTTTTTATTTATTTATTTATATTTCCTTTCCTTAATACTGGGAATCAAACTCAGGAATTTGCACTTGCCAGGCAGGCACAGTGCTGCTGAACTACAACCCTGGCACTCCGTGACTCTCTCTTGAGAAATAACCAGGGTCTTGGACAGTGACTCTCTCCTGAGAACAAATCAGGCTCTGAAGTCCTTCTAAGGCAGTGCCTTGAATGATCTAAACTCTCCCCACTAGTTGTTGCCAGGTCCAGGCTTCCTGAGCAAAGCTGCTATGAAGAGTCAGGGACAAATCTTTGTGTGCAAGTACCATTTCTTTCCTCTTGAATTATTTCTTTTTCTCTCTCTATGAATTTCTCCCTCCCACACACTCTCAGAGAGCAAAATAATTTTTAGAAGACGGCCACACCCACCCCAGGAGACTTTCACCTATGTCTCAGTGGACAGTCCTAGGTTACCATCACATCTCCAAACTGACTACCTAAAAAGGGGGAATGAGTCACCTTGGGACAATCACTTTATGTTCTTTGAGACTAGGTGCTAGGGTCCTCCCAGGAGTGAGTTACCACCCCAAACAACATTAGTATCTTGATTTCCCAGGAAAAAGGGAAAAAGGAGAAATAACTCTTGGGTATGCAGTCACCTGTATCTTCCTCTTTACTTTATCCAAAAGTATTTTCCCTACAGAATATGGTAGTGACATTATTTATATTTCACAGGAAGAGTCTTTTCTCTGACATAAAGGTGCTTAAGTAGATCTTTTGCCCACAGATATTCAACAGTAGTACTAGAAATAAGCTAAGAACAGAAAAGCATATAAAAACCCCTTGACAGATAGATATAGAATTGCTCTGGGGAATACAAAATGAGGGCATGAGTGTCATATGGAGAGAATTTTACCAACTGGCTGCCAGATGCGGGCCTGCCCTGGGCTGAGGCACAGCTGGTCTGCTGTACAGTAAATCAGATGTGGGAGGCAAGAGCCATCTGGCACATAAACTTGGCAGAGCCTGGAAAGACAAGTTAACTCACGTGTGAAGTCATTATTATTATGGAGTAATGTGAACGGAGCTCGGGGACCTGCACCAGCATAAGCTGCCTCCTTCCCTTGAGGTCTCCCTTTCTGCTGCTGTCACAGGGAAGGGTGCCTGGCAGGGCTCCTGGCCCTCAGTGCCTCCTCTCCTCAACTGATGCTTCAATTCAGGAGGTGCTAAGCAGCGATGGCCCTTTGAGCTCAGTCTTTACTTGGCATTTCTCACTTTCCATATGCCTCCCTCCTTCCTTTGTGTTCCAAGCCTAAGCGTTTGGTTCTTTTCCTTGCTAAGTTTTTTTAGTGCAGGAACAAGATCTTAGATATTTTCTTCTCCATCTCTGTTCCAGATCTCCCGCCTTGAACAAAGTAAGTGGTCATTTCATTAGGAAGATGTCCTTGCTACTGCTAAGGACCAGTGGGAATTATTATGAAAGTAATGCTTCCATCTTCTTCTCCTTGCACGTTTTCTCAGATATCTGTTGATTGTAACATCTAAGAAGGACCACAGAAAATACATCGTTAGTGCACATTTGAGTTCGTAAGCCTTGTCCTAAGTAATATCCTGTTAACTATAGTTCTCCATTATCCATTACTAAGAACCATAGTGTAAGAGCTGCAAGGCACCATAGGGGTGAGCATTTTATAGGTAAGAAGTGCAGAGATTGGAAGGACTTACTCAAGGCCATGTTGCTAGTTGGTAGCAGAGCAGAGCAGAGAAGTTATTTATAACTCACCTATTCCTGCATGGATTTAAGCTGGTTTTTCAAGGATGATTGAAATATAAAAGGAAAATCACAATTAGGAACAAAAGGAGAGAGGAGCTAAGAGTAAGGTCAATGCAGAAATATATCCTCAAAACACCACCTGCAACAGGTTAATCACAAACTTGACTCTAAATGTCTATATATACATATGTGAAAAAAGAAAGGAAGACTCAGTCAGATGCAATGCACAAAGTGTATGAAAGAAGAATAGATCAGTAGTTCAGAGAAGTCAAGTCATTTTTGGTACCGGTATCTCACAGGTCTGGCCCATGTCAAGAGCTCTGTGGTTTGTAACAAAAGTCCTCAGCAATATCCTAGTGGTGTGCAGAAAAAGCTTCTTTTAGTACAGGGCTGGTAGCTGATGCCAACTCAGTAAAAGACAATCTGAAAAAAGCATTTTCTGTGGGTGTAGAAGAGGACTGAGAATCAAATCCAGGATTACCAGCAGAAGAAAAAGCATACCAAATTGTGAACACATTTGACTCAGAATTCTGTGACATCAAAAGTGCAAAAATGATTACTGTTCTTAAGTATGACCCAGAGGCACAGTAGACCCCAAAGTATTTTCTGAATCATCTAAGGGAAATTTTTTTAAAAACCTTCAATCTGGCTTCAGATTAATTTAGCATTTAATTAGATACTGTCACTGGCCTAGCTGTCATTTCAAGTACTTGTTTTATTCCCTTCAATTAGATTGTCATGTTTCTGAGGACTGGGGTGCACATGTAAGGAAACTGCCACTTTACTTTAGTGTAATGTGAATCCTGTAATCTTGACTACAGAGAGGCATCTCTGTCTGACGAAGGACAGCTGGAATTTTCAACTCTGATGCTTCTGAGCTCTTTGTGATTTCTCTTGTTTCTACCATGAGAATGGAGGTGGCTCTGCTTCCTCCATCAGTGCCATCCTTTATTCCAGTCCTGTATCTCATGCCACGTGGAAGCCTCACTTGAAATATTAAATAAGACTATATAAAAGGCTTGAGAAGAGGAGACTAGAGTAACTTGAAACTGTAGAATCTAGTTTACAACCACTACCAATCATTAGCAACATCCACCCCCACAAATACTGACCTCGTGATGTCAGAGCCCAGACTCTGGAGCCCAAATATCTGCATTCAAACCCCAGGTCTCCCATTTACTAGCTGTTTAACCCAGGGCAGGCTATTTAACCTCCTGTGCCTTATTTTCTTCATCTTTACAAAGGTTAAAAGGTTGTAATGGTACATATTTTGTAGAGGTGTTGTGAGGATTGCATGAGTATGTATAACAGTGTTTGTACATGGTACATATGTACTGGTTATTAATATTATAACCAAGCACTTATTTTTATACTGGGAATCGAACTCAGGACATTGTGCTTGCCAGGCGGTGGCACTGAGCTGGCCCAACTAAGCACTTTTTATAGGGCAGATAGTTTATATATTTTAACTAGTCCTCAAATAATATTGTAATTTAGTTGTCTTTAAATATTTTTGGTCTTTACAGTCTTTAAAATTACTGAGACTCGCAAGAAATTTTGTTTGTGTAAGCTATATCTATATATTTAAAAATTAAAACAGAAATTAAAAAACTTAATTAACTAATTTAAAAACAACAACATAAGCCCAATACACATTTAAAAATAACACAATTATTGTGAAAAATTCAAAACAAAAATTTTATGAGAAAGAGATATTGCTTTATATTTTTGCAAATTTCTTTAATGCCTAGTTAATAGAAGACAATTAGATTCTCATAACTGCTTTCATGTTCAACCTATTGCAATATGTTGTTTTGGTTTAAGTATATGAAGAAAATCTAGTATCTCATAGACATGTAATTGGAAAAGGGATGACTATTTTACTAGACTTTCATACAATTATGGCCCTATTTGTTATCCTCTACACCAAAAGTCTACAAATGATAGTTTCTTATAGGTTAGTTGCAATGTGGAATCAGAATCAATGAACTTTTCATCCTTGTTTATAGTAAAATCCATGGTCTCTTTTGCAATTTGAATAGACCATTTACCCAGGCATGACTTTTATATCATTCATTGGTCACTTGGAAAATATTGACCCACTGAATTATGTTGATCAGGTAAGTTTTGAGACATTCACATTTTAAAAAATTTATTTATTTATTTATTTATTTATTTTCGCACCGGGGATCAAACTCTGATAAATCCTCAGCCCCTACATTCACATTTTTAATATCTTCACCAATCTTACTGAAAAAGTGCATAAGTGTGGGACAGCTGTCATACACACGTTTCCCCAAATTCTATTTTTTTCTTAAAAATTTGAAATTTGTAATTGAAATAAGCATTATTGTTTCCCTTAAAGAGACAGACTCACTTTATTCACTTTCAAGACAATGTCTGCCAAATACTCATGTCTGTGTATACCTCCCATTTTGTTATACAAAGTGTTGAAAAGACATAAACTCAGTGGATGCAATTTAATAAAAGTAATACATATTACTGGTTTATCAAAGTCATTCTTTTTTTTGAGACAGGGTCTCATTAGATAGTTCAGGCTGACCTTGATTTCACTTTGTAGACCTTGATTTCACTTGTAGTGATCCTCTTGCTTCAGCTTCCTGAGTGCTGGATTTATAGGCATGTGCTACCATGCTCAGCTCAAGTAATTCTTAAGGATACTTACCTTAGTTACTTTTCTCATTGCTGAGACAAAATACCTAACACCCACAAGTTAAAGGAGGAAAGGTTTATTTTGGCTCAGTTTGAAGAAGTTTCAGTCCATAGTCAGATGGCTCCAAGGCAGGGTGGCATGGCAAAGGAGCATTGCAGAGGAGAAACAGGCCATGGCATGGTGGACAGGAAGCAGCAGCAGCAACATCAGCAGCAGCCACCTGCCTTCTCTCTCTCCTTTCATATTCCTCCAGGCTATAAACCTATTGATTTGTGCCACCCACACCCAGGGTGGAGCTTCCATTATCCACACCCAGAACTATACTAAACCCATTTAGTTATCACACACCCTTATTCCCCATGTCACACACCCTAAATCCAGCCACCTCCAAAAAGCCTCACTTATGAGCACATGAGGTTTAGGGGTACATCTAGATACAAGCCATGACAATACTTTTTCTACAAGTTCAAAGAATATAATGATTAGTAGTTTGGTGCTTGTGCCTTAATTTGTCCTAAGGCACCAGTAGTTTAATTTCTTTTGTATCATCAGAGAAAATGTCAAGTAGCAAATACAAGTAGTATTTTTGTATTAGTCAATTTTCTCTTACTATCATGAAATGCCCTAGGCAAGCTAACTTTATTTACAAAAGAGATTTATTTAGCCAATGTTAGTAGCTGAAAGCCCAAAGCACATTCCTGGCTCTGGTAAGGGTCCCATGCAGATGATAGGAGTGTTAGTGAGAGAAAGATCACATTGCCAAATAGGAACCCAGAGAGGCTAGGGCGCCATAATCCCTTGTGAGAGCACATTCCCAATGTCCTACAGACCTCTCACTAGGGTCCACCTCTTAAAGGTTCCACACCTTTCCTATACTGACAAACTAAGGACTAAGCTCCCAATACAGTAACCTTAGGGAACAAACCATATTCAAACCATTGCAATTATGAACATTGTTTTGTCTTTATGGTCCTTCTAGAAATCTCTAGAGGACATCCAGGGGCTCAATGACCCTATTTTGAAAACCACTGCTTTAAACTTATGTCTCCTAAAGGATACATCAAGCCCGTATACAATCTTTAATTACTTAATAGGTTGAGAGCCAGTTCCCTCTCTGATTTATCCAACGATCCTAGTCTGAATTCCCCCTTTTTGTCTCTTCCCTAGATGTTTGGTCCTAGAAAGGATAAGCTCTTTCATAGTGAAAAAGAAACTATGTGTACTTGCAGGAGCACGGCTCTACGAGACTGGGTGTGTACGTTGTACAGCCCACATTCATAATGTGGTGCTTACATCTACTGCCAGAGAATAAGGCTCATCCTGTGTTGTCAGAGCTCTTTTAAGACCCCCCCCCCGCCGCCTGCCCATCCTGCCCTAGTTCCAAGCCCACTGGAGCATGAACACTGCCACCTAAGGGCTGTTCTTCCTTCTGCCCTCTATCCTCTCCACAATGAACTGATGGATAAGAGTGATGTTGTTGGTTTTGAGGTGGTCCCTGAAGGAGAGATGGGCTTCCAGAGGCATCTCCTATCCATCCCAGAACCTCTTATGCTTCTCTCTTTCTGACTGGGGTATTCAAATGCTCCTATTTTCAACTCTGCGATTATGATTACCTCTCACACAGCGATCAGTTTGAAATAAGAAGTGCAGAGTGGGGTGGGAACATGAGGGCAGCAGTAATACTGTATTATGAACTAAAGACATACGAAAGCCATGGGAAAGGTAATAATTGGAATGAGTTTCCTGCTTTGTTGTAGTTGAAAAATTAAAAAAATATAACAAGCACTTGTGTGCCCCATCAACCAGAATTGACACGTGCTAATGGTTGGTCATATTTGTTGTAGATCTATTTAAATAAAAGAAATAAAACATTATAAATAAGATTTAAGTCCCCTAAGCCTATATTCTTTAAATATTCATTTCACATTTATTTTGAAGAATGGTGGAACACTATTTGAGGAAAGGGCAGAGGAGAATAATTGCTCTTCCTTCCAGCAGTTCAGAGTTCCCTACATTTTCCTGACCATTCAGCAAACAAAAGCAACACAATTAATGGACAGATTATCCCCCTGCCTCTCAGAAGGCAGTGTTAGTAACCAGCCTTCTCCCACTACCTGCTCCCTCCAATATGCCAATCACATACAGAAGGAGTTGAGGAAATCATGATTTTTCAGGGTCTAGTTACATTTCATGGGGTCTGGATACTCCTTTTAAATTGCCTTTCCATGCACTGCCCAGGCCTGTTCGTCCCTCCTCGACTGGCTGCAGGTATGTGAGCCTAGCAGTTTTCACATGGATGACTTGGTCAAGCAAATGATGATTGTGCACACAGCTTCAGGAGGAAAAGCAAGCACAAACAATCTAGTTTTGCTTCCCCATCCCCTCCCATCTCTACAGCTATAGTAAATCAGACCTCCTGACATTTTTTTTTTATAAAAGCTGCATTTGGATCTAATGGCCTTGGCCTAGAAATTTCTATTATATCACTCAGTGAGTGGTAAGAGCAATGGGCTTTTCTGATTAGTGAAGCTGAAGAGTAGAAATGAATCACAGCGTCCTTTGTATTCTAGAACATGAGTCTGAGATGAGTGAATGCAGGAGGTCGGCCAAAACATAACCCTGGTGACTCAATTCTTAAATGATTTACAATGAACATAAGTTCAGAGACTTATGCCGAATAAATATCTCTATTTAATAAGCATTAAAGAGAGAGGTGAGGAGAAAGGGCTAAAGAACTGGGAAGCCACCTGCTTCTGATAATCACTCAGTCTCAGTTTCTCTCTCTGCAAGAGGGAGTTGCTTGCCCTCACAGGACTGTTGTGAGCAGAATGTCTTAGAAGTGACTGGAAGTGGCTTGGAAAATACCTCATCAAAGCCAATTTCACAGGGAAAGAGTTGGGCTTTATACCATAGAAGGAGAAAATAACAAACTTAGTCTCCTAGATCAGCTAATCATCCAACCAGGGAAACAGGCATTATTCTTGTTCTTTTCAGAAAACTGAACTGAATCTAGGGGCTCTTCCAACCCAAGTAGAGTAAGAGTTAGAGTGCTAAATTTTCTGTCATTCAATGAAGGCAGGTAAAGCAGAATAGGATCATCAAAACACCTACAGTGTGGAAGAAAGGTCACAGCAGAAATTTGTGTATAGTCATTGTATTAGTCAGGTTGCAGAGAAACAGAACCAATAGGATATGGTATATCCCTGAGAAGGGCCCTGCCTTTTAAATTCTAAAGTTCCCACTTACCATTTTACTTCTTTCTACTCAAGTGTTTTATGCCTGCTCTTTGTGTAACAAAGAGAGAAACAAACACAGAATCAAACATTCTGGAGACAGTGATTGAAGATTATATTATATAGCTTAAATACTTTTGGGTAAAACCTGACCAAAAGCTGCTGTTGTCTTACCTACATGCATCCATGGAAACTTTGAACTTCTTCCTAGCTACTATGAATACTAGCTGCCAATGACATACAGTGGGTTCTCTCTTGGGAGAATTGTCCTTAGCTGGACAGGGAGACCCTTGCCAGGGAAGGTAATGCAATGGACTTCTACCCCTCACTCCAATCAAGGCCAATAACTGAATTTAAGTTCTCTAAGAAGCTGCATCTATATTAAAGATCCTGCTGACTGTTTGACCTTGACTGACTAGAACATCTTAATTGTAGAGACATGGAGTATTGTAAGTTGAGAACCAAAATGATCTTGGACCACCTTAGTCTCTCTAATGGCTTTTGCTTTCAACCTCTGTATCTGACCTAATATCCTCATGATGGTTAGGGAAACCTCTTTGAAGATATTGCAAAGCTTAGCTGACCTTTAGCCTCCACCAACTTTAAGGCTAGGAATGGTATAAGATAACATCTGAAACTTAGAGAGAAGATTTCCTTGCTCTGCTGTAGTCTGCCTACCAAATTCCCCCAGCAATGTATTTATTGAATACATTGATTTATGACTTTCTTTATTCTGTGGCTAAAAAGCCCATGTAACCTCTTCCATTGTAGAATATGTCTTTCAGAGTAACTTGAATCCATGTTCCTGGGGCCTGGGTCTCTTATATTTAGCTCAAAATAAACAATTTTTCTTTTTTTCTTTAAATCATAGTAGTTAATTTATTTTGATAGAGTCCAAAAGGCTAGTCCTTTGCCTCAAGAGAGGACCAATTTGAGCACCAGAGATCCAAGTGGGGACCTGGCTGAAACTAAGACCAGGACCTATGGAGCTTTCTTCCCTTGTTCTGTGGGGCTTGCTTCTCACACTCTATGAGCACTTTCTCAGCAAATGATTTTCACAAAAATCCTCAACTCGGGTTGTATTTCTCAAGAACTGAAGACCATCAGCAAAACTTGTGGGGCAAACTGAAGTGCTTAAAAAATACTTGAGTCTCATACGTGTACCTGAAAATATCTAGATCTTTATGGAAAATGTGATTTTCTTTTTAACTAGCTTTTGTATGTAACATAGTTTGGGAGATGTGCCACCACTTGCACCAGAAGGAATGCCAGGGATATAGTGGTGACATTGAATTTCTTTAGTGCAGGAGATGGCTGACCCAGTCCTTAGCATTCCTGGAGGTGCTTAAGCATCTCCATTAGTTGTTCTTAGACTTCCAGTGAGGGTTGTGATTAAGGGCTTTTGGCTGATAAGCAGAATGAATCTCAATGAGGTTAAGTGATGGCTTAAAGCCAGTTACTGAATGAGAATGAGATTCTACTCCTCTTCCTACACCCAATAACCCAGCCCTTCCTCTGATGATCTAGTGATACTCATTAGGAGCAAATCCTCACCCTTCTACAGCTACTTTCTTAAAATTTATAGGCAGAAAACTTGGCAAAATATGGTTTCAATAAAATAAGAGATGAATATCCAAATTTAGTATAGAAAACAATTTGATTTTTTTCATCAACTTTAGTGTTTGCAAAGAACAAAGTGGAGATCTGACATTTACTTGGATTATTTAGGCAAGGTGGATTTAGGTACCCAAAAGAACAAGATTACATTGAGTCTGTAAATACATAGTGCCCATAAACTTCCCAACTCTTGATTTGGGTCTAAAGAGATGTTGCTGCCTGAAAAATGAAAGAGGGGGAGGACTTGACCTTCAGCAGGTAATTATACTTGGCCAAGGAGTGATGCTGTTTCTGCATCCTCCACACATTCCAGTCATTAGAGTAGCTGAGATGGATGAAATGCTGAATCTATTGGTCATGTCTGATTCAGGGGCATAATTAGCACAGACCTCCTGTGAGGAGATATGGTGACTTATAGTATAGAGTGTCTCGGCTATGATGTGTAACCATGACCTTTTATGGATGGCTCTGTGTATCAGGCACTTTTCAATAAATCCTTATTGTGTACCAGCCAAAGTACCTGGTGATGGGGATATAGAAATGAGAGAAGCAGGCAGTCCTTGTCTTCATGGACCAATGAGGGAAGATAAGTGGAGCAACGATTGTCTTTAGTTTGGTCAGTGCTGAGGAAGCACACAGGAGGGACACCTTGACCTGCCTGGCTGGTGCTGGGGAGAGAGGGCTGGGGAAGGCAGGCACAGCAGTATTCTCTAGTGAAGGAATCCTTGACTAGTCCTGAAGAAGAATGGGCCAGAGAAGAGAGTGTGTATAGAGAGGAGAGAAAACAGAGTATCATTGCAAGTCAAAAGACCAAGATGAAGAGGTAAAACCCAAGTAGATCTTTCTGGCTTTCTGCAGGTTGGAATAGAGGTGGACAGTTGTGAATGCAGAGAAAGTAGATAGGAGATTTGTTCTGGAACTCAGGAAAGAAGCAATAAGGATTTTGATAAGGAGTATACCTCATTCTTTATCAAATATATCTTAGTTTTGATCTCAACTCCTTCTAATGTTAGCTGTGTGACCTGTGGCAAATTACCTTACATCTTTAAGCCACACTGTCCCACGTCTAAGATGGTTTAATGTAAGGATGTGAAGATTAGATGAAATAATATCCATAAAGTGCTTGGTACAGTGACCAGATCACAGTGTACACTAAAATAAATAAATATTCTTATTCTTATGAAGCTTATATTAGTCCATTTTCCATTGCTAAACCAAAATACCTATGGCTGGGTACCTCATAAAGAAAAGAGGTTTATTTAGCTCACAATTTTGAAGACCGAAAGGCTAAGATGGAGTGGTTCCATTAATCTGCACTCTGGTGAGGGTCCCATTGGCCATGTCACATCATTATGGACGACGTCATGGTGAAAGCGGGAGTGGGAGGGAGAGATCACATGGCAAGACAGAGCCAGAGAGGACAGGGTGGGGGGACAGGAAGAGGGTCTTTTATAACCACCCACTCTCTTGAGAACTGAGGTCCCTTTGGGAGCTAACTGGAGCCTTCCAAGGGCAGCGTGTCCAATAACCCAATTACCTTGCACTAGGTCTCATCTCTTAAAGGTTCTACCACCTCCCAATATTACCATATTGGAGACCAGGCTTCAAATAGATGAACGCTTGCTCAGTTTGGACAGTCCTCCTAAAAGCAGACTTGGAAACAAGGATCTGGGCAGGAGGAATATAGAGATGAAAGCTACAGACAGTTCATGATGACATGGGTCGGCAAGGAAGAAAGACAGCTAGAGCAACAGTTGTCTTCAGTTTGGACAATGCCAAAGAACTTGGTTTACCTTGAAGTGATCCTAGGAAGCACAAGTGAGGGAATGAGGAAAAGGAGACAGGGAAATGTTGGAAAGCCAATCAGGGTGTGAGTGTGGTCCTGGGTGGGCTGCTCTGTGGACTGCTGGGGCTCAAGTTCACTGGGGATCTTGAGGGGAAAGGTAGGGAATCTATCTGCCAACTCCTGTTCCTTGGTAGTTGAAAGATGACCCTGAAGTTCTTAATCCCCAGTATGCCCGGGCTGCCCTGTGCACAGGCCGAAGAAGCTTCAGGTGGGGCCTGAGGACCTCAGCAAGTCCCATGCAGAGAGATGGGTGCTCCAGATGGACACTGGGCAACTGGACAGGTCCAGTGCACCTGAGGTGGTCTCAGAGGTTGGCAGAGGGGACATATCTGCTGTAGTGAGGGACAATTAAACAATATTTAGAAGACAAAATCTGTGGATCTTGATGAGTGGCTGGGTATTGAACGTAAGAAATTAGGTGAAATCTTTGACATTTGTATTTTGAATTTGCACTCCCATCCATTGAGTTTAAAACAATTGCCAGAGCGATAGTTTTGGGGTTGATGGTGGTGGGGAAGAAATGATTTTCCCTTGTGCATTCTGTGCCAGAGGTGTTTGTGATACAACCAAGAGTCATATTGGGTTTGCAAATGGAGTTTTCCTAATTCTGTGTTAAACTATGCAGGCTTCAATTTGACATGTTGAAATCACTCAAACAACTTTCGTGGGAGCAAGTCTTAACTCTGATAATGAATGAATATTTTCCTCCCTGCTAGAAGAGCACATTTAATCTGGTGGCTTAAGTGATGGCGTTTAAAGTAGCCTGGTGTCTCTTTCTACCTGCTGTTCACTTATTAGTTGATTTTGAATCTGCTGGTGAATTCTATTGCACATTGTCTCCCTCTGAAGAAAGGGAGTAATAAGTAATCTTTTGAGTTATTGGATAGCTATTGAAAACCAAGATAGCATTTTAAAATCTATCCTGAGTTGTTACGTAGCCCAGTGGCCCATTGAGTATTGTATCACTTTGCTTCAGCTTGCTTTTAAAAGACAAAGCATTCCAATTATACTTTTGTTACTGAACTCAGTACTAAAGTGAATATGCTTGTTTTCTAAAATGGAAAATTTAGATGGTATAAGCTTATATTTGCCAAGTGAAATAAGCCAGATAGTTAGCTAATTATGGCACGTTACCCATCCTGATTATATATATTTTTATCTCTGTAGGCATATATATTTATATTTGGAGACATACATCCTGTTTTTGTTCTATTTCAGAATGTACTTTTCAATAGATGTTGAAACCACTTACATTTTAATTTTCTGAAGTGGTTTCTTTGATGGATATTTTATTATGGGAAGAAGCGGAGGACATCCAAGTCAATGGGGCCAGAGACAAAGATATGAAACAGGTGAAGTCTGGCTTTAGCTTTCTCTTTCAAAAATGACCTTCCTCCTCCCTGTAGAGCTTTCCATATCCCTCTGCTTACTGCTGAGAAGCCCAAAGGTAGTTTATCAGCTTCCATCTCCAGAGAGGTATTTGTGTTGCCATCACAAACCTGTAAGGCTTGTGAGTTTGAGTGTGCTGTTCACTGCAGCCTACTTGTTTGTACAGTGTTGATTATACAAGAGGCTATGATGTACTTGGGGAAAGTGGAAGAAATAGCAAAACATGGTCAGGAGGAAGCCAGACGTTTTTGGGCCTACTTCCTCTTCCTTAGTGGATGGGGCTGTGCTGAGAGTTATCTCAGAAATCAGCTCCAAAGGAAGACAAGGAAAGAGGAAATAAGTAGCACAAGATGTAGTGGGAACTTCCTGCAGGTCATCATGCTGAGTAGTCTACATAGTCATATATGCGATCTCATTTAATTTAATAAAAGTGTATTTCCTT
The DNA here is from genome assembly GCF_053883595.1 of Heterocephalus glaber. Taxonomy (NCBI): domain Eukaryota; kingdom Metazoa; phylum Chordata; class Mammalia; order Rodentia; family Bathyergidae; genus Heterocephalus; species Heterocephalus glaber. Next base: position 10,886,110 of record NW_028258406.1, on the reverse strand, counting down.
TAAAATGTATTTGGAAGTAACATTTCTAGAGAAAAGCAGAATGTGTCCTCTACATGGTTCCTGTTTCTCTGGGGTTCCCTGCTGGCCCTTAGAAGAGCTTCCCTACCCTTTTTTGTTCAGTTTTAAGGACTGAATTGTGTGTTTGATTTTGTAGAAGTTCCAAGCAAAAACAAAATCTTTTAGTGATCATTTCTCTAAGCAAAAGAAAAAAGACACACACACACACACACACACACAATGACAATAAAGTCATAGAGGTTTTGAAACCTGAATTTTTTGAGAAATAAAGTAGTTTGCACAGTACAAATGAAAGTAATGATCATAATATTATTTTATTTTTGAAGGCTTTTTTTTTGAGACAGGGTCTTGCTAAGTATTTCAGACTGGCCTTGAACTCTCTATGTAGCTCAGGCTGGCCTCGAATTCACAGTGATCCTCCTGCCTCAGCCTTCTAAGTGCTGGGATGACAGTCGTGGGTCACCATGCCGGGTGAGACTGGATAGTTTTAGATTGCATAGTAGGTGGGATCCACCATTCATTCCTCTGTTCTGCATCTGATGGGACTGACTCAAGAGGGAACGTCAGTAAATGCTATAATGGAAGGCCTACTTGGGGGTCCTTCTCCTGGGGCCTGGTCATCCTGGCTCTGGAGCCATCTGGTAACCTGCTCACAGCCTATATTTTGTTTCAAAACCTGAACTCTGGGGAGTCCAAGGTCGTCAGGTGCCTGTGCAGGTCAGTTGGCCTCAGAAACCACTGCACTTTGCACAGGCTGTGGGAGGTGAGGCACTTGTGTGTGCCCAACCTGCTGTTCAGCTTGGAGCCACCACTGGTTTCAGTAACGACTTCAACAGGCAGTGTTAAGGGCTCCTCTATTCATTACAGTGCCCCACACTCTATAATTAGTAAGAAAGGAGCACAGGACTTCACAAATATAAAAGGCTAAACAATAATCAGCCAGTAAAGGTGAGGCACTGGAGATTTTCCCATCTCTTTGTTTCTTTCAAGTAAAAAAGAATAACCCCACAACCTCTTTCACTGTTTCTTTTTTTTTTTGGTCCTGAATAATCTAGGTTTGAATCTCACCCTGGCCACTTATTAGTTGTGTGATTTTCAGCATTTCCTCTATCTTTCTCATGCCTCAGTTTCTCTATCTGCAAAATGGCGTTAGTGACAATTCCTATCACATGGAAGTAATCTGAAGATTAAATGAGATAATTCATGCAGAGGACTTTGCAAAGAGTTCTGCTCATATAAAAGCTAGCTTGGTGCACTTAGCTGTCATTATTATCATTTTATTTTCACATGAAATGTACAGAAGTCCTAGGAATGGGTCTCTTGAATGTCTTTTTCCTTCTTTCTTATTTATTTATTTATTTATTTATTTTGAGACAAGCTCTTGCTATGCAGTTCAGGCTGGCCTTGAACTCACTATGTAGCCTAGGCTGACCTTGAATTTGTGGCAATCCTTCTGCCTCAGCCTCCCAAGTGCTGGGATTACAGGCATGCGCCACCATGCCCGGCATTTGAGTGTTTTTTCAAAGTTTCTGTTGTATGTATTTCCAAACACAAAGAGACTGGTGTAATTTCCTTACTCCCACATGCTACCATTTATAATTATCAGTAGTTGATCAAGTCTTATTTCATATAATTTCTCTCTCTCTGTCACTCTCTTTTTGGTGTTTTGAGACAGGTTCTCAGGATGTAGTTCAGGCTGGCCTTGAACTCATTTTGTAGCCCAGGCTGGCCTCACACTCCTAGTGACCCTCCTGCCTCAGCTTCCCAATGCTGGGATCACAGGCATTCTCCACCACCCCTGGCTGGTGCTGAGATTCGAACCCAGGGCTTCATGAATGTTAGGAAAGAGCTCTATTACTGAGCAACATGCCCAATCCCTTCTTTTATTTTACTTTGAGGTAGAGTTTCACTAAATTGTGCAATCCTCCTACCTCAGCCTTCAGGGCAGCTGGGATTACAGGTGTGTGCTATTATACCTGATTTAGCTCCATATTTTTTTTTCTCTAGAATATTTTAAAGCGAATCTCAAGCATCATGTCATTTCACTCATAAATTTGTCTCCTTTTTGAGTAATACTGGGGATTGAACTCAGGTCCTTGCACATGCTAGGTAAGTGCTTTGCCACCAAACATCAGCCCCAGTTCCTTTGAGTCTTTTTAATGCTAACATCCTAATAAGCTGCTTGAGATAGTTTTCTTCACCTCAAACCCCAGCTGATAAAAGTGACTGGTCACTGGCGAAATCTCTACAAACATTTACTCAGTGAACAACACAAACTTAGCTTTCTTCCACTTTTTGGCTGATGCTTGGTAAGTTTTGGTGAGTCAATAAATGAGGGCAGGGATTTTATAGTCACCAATGTATATAGAGATCTACATTTTTAACAAAGCCAGTGCATGTGCATGTGTGTGTGTTTTGTGCCCAGTTACTGGGGATCGAACCCAGGAATCACTCTGGTGAAAGCTTTCTAGACAAGCACTCTACACTGAGCTATATCTCCAGCCCAACAAATATTTTTAATACTTAGATGAGATTTTGCTATACTTGAAATCCCACAGCTTCAACATTGCCACAAACATTTATAATGCCCAAATAATTAGCACTTGATGGAAGATTTAATTCTGGTATTGAAATTATTGTGAATGTCTGACTATAGGCAACTTCATGAAAAGCAATTAGCAGATTCTTCAAACACATGACAAATCCTTTATTACTGTGCTTATAAGTGACACGGCTTACAGAAAACCAAATATAATTAAATAACATTGAACTTGAAATCTACCACAGACTCAAGGTATACAAGTTATACTTGGCAAGGCAAAATTTCTCAAACACTAGGTTGTTTCTGGTGAAAGATAAATTTCCATTAAGTAATTCCAATGTGTTTTGTTTTTTGTCCTACAGACAGTTCCTTTGGCAACAACTTCCACTTTAGCTTTTATTATATAAAAATATAACAAAATTTCATTATATACAAACATTACATTACACAATGTACAGGTTAAAAACACTAAGAAAATGGCAAGCTGCAATTGAAATTAAAGTCAATAGCATGATAAGAATAATTAAATACGGCACACATTTCATAAAAATTACATAAACTACATTGTCTTTTTGTTTGCAAATACCAAACAGTACCAATGTGATTGGAAATAGCTTCCAACAACTTCATATTAAGGCACATCTTGCATATTTATATATACAACACTGAAACCGGTCAATAACTTAGGGGTCTCTCAGAGTGACCTGTATATGTGTGTGAAGACATGCAGCACAGGGTTACACATTTTCATTGGTTCCCTTCTTCGGGGACACGTATCTGCCCGGGGGGGACTGGTAGAGGGGCACCCCGATCTCCTGCAGGTCTGGGAGCCTCCCTGGACGGGGTGGGGAGAGCAGGCTGACTGTCCGGTCATAGTCTCTGTGCAGCACTTTCTCGTAGACGCTCTGCAGCCCCACTGTCTTGGGAAGCTGGGCCTGGTAGTAATTGTCCCTCCGCAGAGGATCCCGAGGCAGGGATGTGCTCTTACAGAAGGTGGACATCTGGGCTGGTGGGTGAGGTGGGGGATGAGCATTGGGTCCCCCACACGATGGGCTCCAGCAGCGGTCAGAGTGACCCAGGATCTTGCACTCAGCAGTGCACGCCCACAGTCCTAGTACAAAAGGGGAAAGAGCTTGATGATTATCCCTGAGATTACACACACCCAAGTCTCCATCTTCAGAATGTCAGCCAGGGTCAGGACGGCTGGAAAGGGAAGTGTGTATAAAGATAAACCGTGTGATTTGAGAATTCAAAGACATCTTATACAAAAGCTGGGGAAAAAAACCCGACAAGCAGAATTCCTTCCTTAGGTGACATCCAAGCTTGTGGCTGGAGGTGGGGTGAGGGTGGGTGTGCTTTACTCAAGTGGTGGAGTTGCCCCCGCTTGGCACTTTGCAATTCACCATGTGAGGCCTGCCTGCCGGGATCAGGAAACTGAGGAATGAGAAGTGGGAAGAGGGAGGGGCTGGGCACGGAGCCTGGGAGGCCAGTAGGGGAGGGAGAGAGGAGTACCGAAGCAGGCAGGGAAGAAGAGTCCTCACCACTCTGCATGTGGTTGATGAGATCCTTTTTCAGAGCGTCCCCGCTGATGTCGGAATCGCTGTCGTTGAAATCACTGTCCCCTTTGCCGCTGTCTTTGCCGCTGAACTTCTCCGCTTCTCGGCCAGAGATGGTGTTGAATGAATGTCCCTTCCAGACGGCCACAGGGGGCGCTGGCTCCTTTCCGAAGCCCGGGGAGGCACCGTAGGGCTGCAGCAGGGAACGGGGAAGGGGTGGGAGGGTTGGACAAGAAACAAAAAGCAAGCGCGACAGGTTAAGCGTCCCCCTGAGAGAACCCACCCCATACACTTCCAATCTTCCTTCCCCCAGCCTGTCCGCGGAGCACGGAGGGGGGCGCCCAGCTGAAGGAAGGCCTCACCTCGGCGTGCGCGCCGCGGAGCCGCTGCTGCCCCTCGAAGTGACAGGCGCTTTCCCCAGTGGCGCTGCCGCCCTCCGAGCCCGGCATTTCAGCCGCAGCGACCTCGGGTGGGGGCGCGTCGGCCGCGGGGCTGCCAAAGGGCGCTTTGCCGCTGCCAGGGAAGGTGAGCACGTCGAACATGTTGGGCCTGGGCCCAGATCCCCGGGCGGCCTCCTCCGGGGAGCCGGGAGCAGAGGCTCCGCCGCCCGCCGCCCCGGGCCGCTCTTCCCGGAGGGCCCCCCCTTTGCGCACCTCCTTCTTGCGGCGGTTGCAGGTGGTGGCGATGGCGATGATGGCGGCCAGCAGCAGCGTGCAGCTTCCGGCCAACACAATGATGACGATCAGCGGCGTGTCCCATTGCAGAGCAGGCCCCGAAGCCCCGAGCCGAGAGCCAGGAGGGCGGGAGTGCTCAGGGCTTCGGGCACTGGCAGGCTCAGCCGGCCCGCGCTCGCCGCCTGCTGTCACCACGAAGCTAAGAGTGGCAGTGGTGGTGAGAGGCGGGCGGCCGCCGTCGGATATGACTAGCAGAGCTCTGAAGACGCGGCCCGGAGGCTCCTGTGAGAGGTCTCCGGTGAGCATGATCTCCCCCGTGCGGCGGCCTATGGAGAAGGCTTCGTGTGGCTCCTGCTGTTGCAGGTCGAATGCCAGCTCCCCGTTGGCGCCCTCGTCTGCATCCCGGGCCTGCACGCGGGCCACAGCCGTGTCCTTTGCAGTGCGCCCAGGGACTGCTACTTCTAGGGAGCCGTTGGCTGGCGCGGGGTACACCAGGACCGGCGCGTGGTCGTTCTGATCCAGCACGCGCACTTGCACCAGCGCACTGCTGGAAAGCTGAGGAGTGCCACTGTCGCTGGCCTGGATGCGCACATCAAGCTGGCGCAGCATCTCGTAGTCGAAGCTGCGCAGCGCGTAAATAGCCCCGGTAGCCGGATCCACAGAGACATAGGTGGACACGGCGTCCCCGGAGCGGCCCACCTCGGCCTCTAGCAGGCGGTAGGTGACCTGGCCGTTGCGGCCCAGGTCTGGGTCCCGGGCGGCCACCGTGGCCAGGTAGGCCCCGGGCGGGTTGTTTTCGCGCACCGACACCTCATAGACTGGCCGCGTGAAGAGTGGCGCGTTGTCGTTCTCGTCGCCCACTCGCACGGTGTAGGGCCTCACGGTGCGCAGCGGAGGCGCGCCACGGTCCTCCGCCACCAGCGTCAGGTTGTACTCGGCGATGCGCTCGCGGTCTAGGGACGCCGCGGTCACCACCAGGTAGCTGCCCGCGTAGGCTGGCTGCAGCCGAAAGTGCTCGTGCCCGTAGAGGGCGCAGCGCACCTGCCCGTTGGCGCCCGAGTCCCTGTCCGAGGTGCTGACCAGCGCCACCAGGCTCTCTCGCGCCGCCCCCTCCGGCACCAGCGAGGTGGCTCCGGCCTCAGGCGTCCCGGGGCCCGCCGACGAGGTGGCGTCCGCACCCCCGAGGGCAGCGGCGGCAGCGGCGGCTGCAAAGGGCGAGGCGGCTGGAGCGCCCGGGGCGGCCAGAGGAGTGATGGAGATGTCGGGAGCGTTGTCGTTGACGTCGCGGATGCGCACTATGACCTTGCAGGTGGCAGCGCGCGGCCCAGCACCACGATCCTGCGCCCGCACGTCCAGCTCGTAGGTGTCCTGGCGCTCGAAGTCCACCGGCCCCGCCAGAGTGAGGCGGCCCGAGCGCGGGTCGAGCCGGAAGAGGCGGCGCGCCTCCGGCGGGGTGCGCGCGCCAAAGGCGAACACCACGTCACCGTTGGGGCCCTCGTCCGGGTCGGCCGCGTCCAGGTCCAGCAGCAGCGAGCCCACGGGCGCGTCCTCCGCCAGCTCCACCTCGGCCACGGCGCCCTGGGGGAAGGCCGGGCTGTGGTCGTTGGCGTCCAGCACGCGCACGGCGAGGGCTGCGGTGGCAGAGCGCGGTGGGCGGCCGCCGTCCTGGGCCACCAGCTCCAGGCTGTAGGCGGCCTGGCTCTCTCGGTCCAGCTCCTGCAGCAGCACCAGATCTGCACACTGGGCGCCGTCCGCGCGCGTCTGCAGCTCCACGCGGAAGGGGCTGTTTGGCTCGGTCAGGCGCATGGTCTGCAGACCGTTAGGCCCCACGTCTTCGTCCACCGGCACCTCCAGGGGGATGCGCGTGCCCACCCCCGCGCCCTCGGACACCTCCACGGGGATCTGGGCCCGAGGGAAGCGCGGTGCGTGGTCGTTGACGTCCCTCACCTCCACCTCCACGTGCACCAGCCGGAACTGCTCCTGCGAGAAGCTGACCACGTCGAAGGCCAGCACGCACTGCGGGGCTTGGCCGCACAGCCGTTCACGGTCAAGGCCCGCGTCCCCGACGGTCAGCTGCCCGTCGCCCTCACGCACCCGGAGCAGAGAGGTGTTGAACTGCTTCATCAGGCGGAAGCTTGTGTCTCCCGACACTTTCATATGCAGGTCCTCAGCCAGGGTCCCAATGACTGTGCCGGGCGCATCCTCCTCAAAGGTGCTGTATCGAACAGTCTTGCTGTGGGCCACTGAGAGCACCCAGCAGAGGCTGAAGAGCTGCAAGGGGAAAAGGCAAGGGATGCCCCAGCGCCTCACAGAACTCATGCCGCCAGCCCCGAATGCTATTCCGAAAGGCCAAAGAAGACAGTCCTGGCTGGTTTGCAGGTCGGGGCGTGAGTCCCAGATTCCCAGGAGCAAGTCCTTTGCAAACCCTGCGCGGGAGAAGTCTGCGGGCTGCAGCTCCGGCTCCCGCTGGCTCTGAGGACGCGCGGACCCGCCCTCCCTCTGAGCCTCTCCCTCCTTTCTCTGAGCAAGAGCGGCGCCGCCGCGCGCCGCCTCCGCCTTTATAGCCGCCGCTATGCAAATCACCCGAGCCTGGCAGCCAATGGTCGCCTTGCTCTAGCGTCGCTCCTCCGCCAGCCTCAGACAATCCTTTTAATGTGGAAAGGCTTAGAGGAGAAAACAAGGAAGAAAAACGAGGGAATCTTTTCTTTGTTTTAAAAACTCCTTCTGTTCCTTTCTGCGTTCCTGTCAGTACTCTGCTTGTAGAGCGTTGGCACAAGGCTCCGGGAGCAAAAGGAGCCTATGGTTTTGTTAATTGCACCCTAACTCCCGTGCCCTCTGCTAAAACTAAGTGCAAAGTAGCTCTCCAGGGTCTCAGGATCCCCCCTCCCGCCCGCCCACCCATCCCCTCTTCATTTTGCACCTCTGAGAGTTTCGAACTTGCTCTGTGGAGTGAGGCTCTGTTCTTTTTTCTCTCTCAGCTTCCCACGGCGCCAGGAATAGCCTGTCGATAAAAAAGCCTGAAGGATGAGGAAAAATCGATTTTATTCAAATTTGTGTACGCAATTGTATCTTGCTCGTGTGAGCCCCGGTAATCAGAGCTGCCACTTCCTTTTCAGAAAAGAGCCCTAGGATATGTTAGTATGCATGTCACCGTCCAAATGGCTTCCTTAAGTCCTGGCTCTAGCAGGCAAGGAAAAAAAGTTCCAAATAGGATTTAGCATAAGCTTGAGGAGATTTGGAAAGGTTTCAAAGATCAGGCTGTATCAAAGGCTTATGAAGCCCTCGTTAGCAGTGGAGATAGAATGGCGTGGCGGGCGATCTCACTGGAGGCCCCAATGTCTGTATTATTTCACTGTGACAAGCTAAGGGGAGAGAAAGTTGAACAGTTTCCACAGTGGAGTTAGGCTAACTTGAATATAATGAACAAACGCCACATGTATCCATTATGTTTCTCTATTCATCCCCAATCACTGCCATAACTCTCCGGCTAAACGGTGTTGGGCCCTGAATTCTACACAATACCCGGTTGTATTAAAGTGCATTTAGAGAACTTTCCCTCCTGATGCCGTGTTCTGCCTATTTAGAAGATTTTCTTTCTGTTCTAATAGGGTCGCTCTGGGAAGCAACGCTCGTCCTGTTTCAGAAGAACAAAATCACAGCGTGACGTTGAAACCTGGCACGAACCTGGGAGAACTTAACCATCTGCCTGCAAAGGATGGAGCTTAGGCTCTGCCAAATTCCGGGCCAGGCGGGTTGTCAGGCTTGCCAGGCGCTAAGCCGCGCCCACAAATATCCCCCTCCCATCCGTGAAGGCCAGGGACAGAGACATCAACCGGAACAGGACGGATTCTTATTGATTCTTACTGAAGGGCTTTATTGAGCAGTCTATGTAAATACACAAGAAGGAAGAGATGTAAAAACAAGAAGTAATAATAAAAAGGCAATAGGTTTAATAAGTGGATTGCATGTAGCAAACGTACTTCTGAATGCTGATTTGGTCCTGCTGTCAACGTCCGATCCGTGTTTTCCTTATTTCAAATGAAAGGGAATGTGTTTTGGAGTCTTTTCAGAAGAGGAGCAGCTGTAGTGAGACTACTCAGAAAGCTGAGTGGGCAGTGGGTCGGGGGAGGATGAAGGAGGTGCTCAGCTTTGCCAGATAGTCGAAAATGCAAAACCAGGCACCAGCAAATAACAGCTCTTAGGCTGGGATGGAAAGGACATGGGTAGATCGGGGCTTCCTCAGATCCTGTAGATTCCCTTCGCCATCGACTCCCACTGTATAATCCTGGGACTGTTAAAAGCAACAGGCCAGACATTTGCAGCCACTTGGGGACGTGAGAATGCCAACGCCTCTACAGGCCCCCAATTCCCAATCTTTTCTTGCATTTCCCCTCTTCCGAAGGACTGTTTAATATCTGGCTCTCGCCCAAGAGAGATTCTTGGGGTGGGAGTACATGCAGTCAGAACTCTCAGTCTTCTTTCCGAACCCAGCAATGTCAGCACCCCTGCCCTGGCCTGCTCTAGGCCTTTGGCACTTTCGGGCCCAACTTTCCCCGTCTGACCAAATGGGAACAGGTTCAGAACTCGGTTGCTGGACAGCGGCTGCAGCGCTTCCGCGCTCCTGACTCGGGGAAGTCAGGCCCACAGAGCAGCTACTACAGGGCAGAAACCCCGCGGCGGAGGCGGGGGCGGGGGAGGGGACGGGGGGAGTCTTGGAGCAGGCTGTCTGCACAGTGCTGGGGAGCAGACACTTGCTCCGAGCACAGCAGAGAGTCGCTGGGAGGGTTGGATCCAAGCCAGGGCCCCCTGCCTCCGGAGCCCTGCTCAGCTTAGTGCCTCTCTCCCTCCCTCCCTTCCTTCCTTCCTTCCTTCCTTCCTTCCTTCCTTCCTTCCTTCCTCCCCCCCCCCCTTCCTCTTCCTCCCCCTCCCCTTCCCTCCCTTCCCTTCTCCTCTCCTCTCTCTCGCTCTCTCTCGGCGCTTCTTCGTCTGGAAGCCCATTCTCAAGGCTGAAGGCTGAAATAGAGTGGAATGAGGAACCAAGCGGCAGGAGGAGGGGTGTGAGGTGCTAGCAGCGGATTCAAAGCATTTAGTGCGCCGCCAGGCCCTTGGGAGCTCGGAAGTGGCAACCACAGCGGCGGCGCCTGGCGCTGGAGCGTGGAGCCCTGGGAGCGGAGCTCCGGGCGGACCGCGGAGCCCGGCGGCGGCGCGCGGGGCCCAGCCGGGCACCGACCTGGTGCGAAGGCTTGAGAACAGTGAGCCCCGGGTCGCCGCGGGCAGCCGCCAGCGTACAGAAACACGGTTTCAAACAGCGCATCAGCGGCCACCGAAACCCCCGGGGAGAAAAAATGTCCGAGGGCGAGGGTGGGTGAGTGCACGGGAGAGGAGCAGGGGCTTGGGGTGAGGGGGGAGCTCTCCTTCCCCGAGCTGATCCCACCGGACAAAAGCCTCTCAAACCGCTTTGTTATCGTACCAAAAGGCTTGGGTTGGCTCAAAGGAATCTCTTTCTCTGGGTTTTAGCAACTTCACCGGCAACTGTCTCCCAATGCTGAGAACAAACACAGCCACAATGGCCCACGTTTTCTCGCAATGCAAATGTTGCAGGCTCCGCAAAGCTGGGCTTCTGTAACCGAGCCTAATGCCGGCATTGTGAAACTCGCGTGCAGACACCGAGATTGACACGGGCGTCACGTGACGGATTAGGGCTCTAGGAAAGTTTTCAAAGCGGCGACAATGGGGGGCTCAGCCTGATCTGGTATCTCCCACAGTTTAGCGGGAAAGAAAATCAGGATATATTCTCATATGTAATAGGATTATCTTTTCCATTTCAAGTTCTATGCTGCATGTAATTTATTTTTAATTAGGATTATATCTATCAGGAAAGGGAACTAGACTTCACTGAAAAGTGTAATTCTAAGGATGGATGGAGGGGCTTTTTTTAAAAAAACTTTTTAACTTAAAAAAATTAGCTCAGGGCCCATATTTTTTCCTCACTCTGTTGAATGAACCTCACAAAGGAAGTCTGCAGCAAATGCTTGGCCAAGCAAAGAACAAGGCAGCTCTTTAGGGAATTCAATTCATTCTTGTAGAGAAACCACATTTTGTAAAAATCACAGACTTCCTCAATTTCTAGATTTTGCTGGGGTTGGGGTTCTAGAAATGCAACGAAGCCATTTTCTATTTTCCAAATGTTTAGTTTTTAAAAAAAGTTTTATGTTTGTGTGTATGTATTTATTGGGCTGTCAATACTGGCATAGTACCTTTTAAAACTTTACACTAAACCACTGAACAGCATTCTCCATAAGCCTGATTCAAACTCAGCAGTCAGATAATGAGACAATTTTGGGGTAAAGGTAACTATTTTTCAAATATTAATTTTGGATTGATCCCAAATGTTAGATGCTCACAAACCCTGAACTTTTTCCAGGTCTTAGGTCATAAAGCAATGTTTAATTTTTATTTGCTTTTTGAGACAGTGTCTCTATGTAATTCAGGCCGACCTTGAACTCACTATGTAGCCCCTGCCTCAGCCTCCTGAGGGCTGGGATCACAGGCCTGCACACCATGCCCAGAGGTGGCCATATAGCATTTTGTGTGCTCCTTATGCCAGGAGACTCTTGGGGGGGCCTACTTCACCTGATAAGAAACAGAACAGGGGTGTTAACTGCAGGCTTTGGAATCATCTTGTTTGAATTCAAATCTTATCATTATCACCAATTTGCTGTGTGACATTGTACAATTACTTGAGCTCTGTATATTAATTCCCAAATCTGCAAAATAGGGCTAATAATAGTACCTGTTAAGGTTGTCTTGAGTACTCTGTAAGATAATATAGTACCAGGTGCTAAGGAACACATGTTAGTTGTTTTCTTTGAAAGCACAGGAAGAAACATCAGGGACTATGTAATCGAAACCTCATATTATAAGCGTGGGATTTGTTCAGGAATAAAACAAAAACCCTCCCAATTTCTGATTTGTTTTTCTGCTTCTGATTTTGTTTTCCTGTTTTCTGGAAATAGTAGATATAGAGGCAGGTATATAGATCCCAAAGGAAGGAGAAGATGTTCACATGAGTGTTCAAGCAACTTTCACCCCCCCCCCCCAATTTCAAGATCTTTTTGTGCCTTATTCTCTGACTGTGATGAGATGATGACTACAAGGAGTTTTCATTAGACTTTTTCTCTACCCATTTCCACAAAGGCCTGGTATCATGACTGACTCATAGCTCTGGGGGACCAGGAGTATTCCAAAGGACTGTTCTTCCTAGGATGTTATATTAGCTTTCCCATTACTGGGCCAAAATACCCAACACTCATAACTTAAAGGAGGAGAGGTTTAATTTGGTTCATGGTTTCAAGGGGATTCACTCCATGGTTGGCTGGCTCCAGGGCAAAAACATCATTCAGGAAGGGCATAGCAGGGCCAAGATGCTTACTTAGTTCATTCCTCTCTGGCAGGGGGAACAGTGCCAGAGAGGGATGGGAGGGACTACATGTGGTATGCAAGGCCACATCTCCATGACCTACCCACATACACTTACGAATATGCTTTACTAACCTTCTAGGTGTTTCTTAATCTAATTAGGTCGATGTATCTATCAAGATTAACAGCCACAGATGCCCAGGAGTAGCAGGTGACTTCCAAGAACCTATACTGAACTGATGTGCAACAAACATTGAGCCCTGTGCTTCCACTCTATTCCAATAGAACTGCCCCTGAAGTTTAAACAGCAGACATTTATTCTGGAGGCAGCAAGACCAAGATTTGTGTGCCTGAGGTTCTCCCTTTGGTTTACAGTTTGCTACTTTCGCTCTGTGACCTCAAATGGCTTTTCTTTGGGTGCATGAATTCCTGGTACCTCTTTGTCTTCTTAAAAGGATAACAGCCTTATTGGCTTTAAATCTACCCTTCTGACCTCCTTTTTTTGGGTTTTATTTCATTTGTACATGTTTGCAGTACATACATTTTACAGTCACCTTGGGGTGTTGGTACTGGTACATAATACAGGTTGTTTCTTATTATGACATCTTTTAACGTTGATTAACTATTGAAAGGTCCTGTCTCCAAACACAGCTATATTCTGTGGCACTAGAAGTGTTTTTCTCCTCCTCCTCCTCCTCCTCCTCCTCCTTCTTCTTTTCAGGTACCAGGGATTGAACTCAGCACCTTGTGCTTGTGAGGCAGGCGCCGTGCCACTGAACTAAATCCCTGGCCCCTGTGGCATTAGAAGTTAGGGCTTCAATGTATGAAATTTGGAGGGACCGAAGTCAGTCCATTACATTGTCATTCTACTAACTGCCAGACTGTGAGAGGTGCTGTGGGAACAGAGATTTAAAACAAATGATTTACACCAATATAAAAAATGATTGTATGAAATAAGCAAACAGAGAAGAGAAAAATCTACACGAAGAAGAATATTAATTTACATAGATACTTTGCCCTCAAGGAGTTGATCCTAACTCCTTACTCTAAATGTGCGTTGTGTATAGTGACTTCCTTCCAAAGAGCTCAGTATGAAAAGGAGGACAAAAGAGTAACTTTATCTTGAGAAACCTGTCATACAATACCTCAGGCAGATGATCAAGGTCAGTACCAGCAGGACTATGTCGTGGATAAGGGAGTGCAGGAGTTGCAGGTTCAGAATGCTAGAGCCATAGTTCCTGGAGAATGCAGTTCCTCCTGGGAATCCCCTGATGGGTGTTTAGTACTGAGAGGGATACAGTGGACAGAGGTGGAAGAGAAGGTTCTTTTTTTCTCTGAAAGTGGACATTTGTCCAGGGCAAGTTATGGTGGGATGGGGTGTCTGTGGCTCAGGATATTCTCCTTATAACCCCATGGATTCAGTGTCTGCACGTGTGCCCGATGGAAGAGAATCATGAATTTCTCAGGAAACTTTCGCTGGAGGATGTGGAATATAGGCCTCATCTAGGCTTCAGAGATACTCTCAGGCATAATTAGGACAGATCACAGGGTTCGTAGTGGACAAAAATCATTGGCAACCAAATGGGCCCTCAGTGGGGAGCAAAGGAACCACATATCTCTGCTTAAACCGTGTGCAGGAGTTCTGTAGTTAGAAAGATTGAACGGATTAATTGCTTTCAGAGACTAAAACATGTTGCTACAAATTTAAGGTTTTGTTATTAATGAATCCCACTGGATTTAAAAGAAATTAAAACAGAAAGCTAGAGCCTTTTCAAGGCTGAGAGAATTTTAATCATTGACTAGCTCCATCCCTTCAACAAAGTCATTGTTCCATCAGTGTCAAGACTTCTGATTTAGGTCTTCCTTTGCACTTGAAGGAAGTGCTTCAACTCACCTGCTGTAAGTGGGCCACAATCCACTTTTGAAATGGAAACGAAGTCTGCATAGTCATCTCACCCTCAGAACCTTGGGACCCAGGCCGAGCCAGGCCATGGTGGAGCCTGGGATTATAAGTTTCTCTGTAGATCTGAGAGCAGTTTTAGGCCATTGATCTCATGTCACCTAGAATCGAGATGAAGTGACGGCTGATAAACTGCTCAGTGACAGGATGTAGCCTTGGAAAAAAAAGTCCAGATGTGGAATAAAAAAATGAGCTGATGGATTAGTTATCAGCCTCTGAATTCCCCTCACCCTGAATTTCCTCAGAGTGCTTTAGAAGCATTTATTTTCAAGTAATTTTACAGTTGTCTCTTTGTCCTTCAGAGGTGCTTTGGTCTATGAAACCTCCCAGGGAATTTAGATAAAATCATTCTCATATGTATTGCTCCACAGTCCTCAGAAGTCCCATAGCCTTTGCTGTAGGCCTGAGCCATTAGGAAGTTTTACCAGTGTGGGCAGGGAACTGTGGATGTAAATAGCCATCGATGCAATATATGACCCTTTAGCAGAAACACTTGGCCTATAGGACTCAAAACTACTTGCTTTATTAGGGGCAAATAGGGAGACAGGCACATGGGTAGAATTTGGAACAGGAGAAGAAATTCCCTGTGGCTGATATTTAAATAAGTGTGCCCCCCCCGCCCATTTTTTGTACCCTTTTTTGATTTTAGGTCCTCTGTCCAAAGAGCAATATGAGTCTTATAGTCTAAGAAGCCCAGGGTTGGGGAGATTAGGGGAGTGTGGTGGATCATTTGTGTTTGGGGATGAACAAAGGTTGAATTCTTGCAGTTCTGGCCCTGGGCTCCCATTTGGTGTCCAGTGTGGGAACCTGAGATGGGAAATAATGGACTGCTGCCTGTATTGAACCTTGATCCCCCCAGTGCAAGGCCGTTTGTAGGCCATCAATCTTGCTTGACTTTTCCTCAGGAGCCTTGTATAGTGGTCTCTAATCTAAGGGGGTTGAGAAGAGGGTTAGATGGAAGGATCAGAGCCCCCAAGGGGAAAAATAATGTGACAAGCTGTCAGAACACAATGACTGGGTGACTCCTGTTCCCTCAGTGGCTAGGGGGCCCTGTCGGGCCCTGAATCCTTCAAGGCTGGGAGCTGGAAGAAAGGAACAATATAAATGTGTGATGGATCACACACCTTTCCATCAAACCACTGTGGAGGCTTTTGCTGGAATTTTGGAAAAGGAGGAGTGGAATGGCTTTCCCAGAAATGGAATGTAATCAGTAGGATATTTTGGAGAGGAATTCTAGGGAAAAGAAGTCATGGAATCTATAGGGACCAGAGAGGTTGCCTTTTGAGGTCAACATAGACCTAAGGATATAGGAGGAATTTCAAGTAGCAATAGGAAAATATACTTTGTCAAGTCAAGAGTAGGGTTTCCTTAACCCAGGATAGTGGTATCAGTCAGGATTGGCCAAGTTATGCTTCAATAACAAATAACTCCAAAGCCTTAGTAACTTCAAACTGAAGTTTATTTATATTTTCTTACTCTGCATGTCGACCACAGGCTGGCTGGGGAGTATGCTGCATGGCTTTCTCAATTGGGAACTCAAGTTGATAGAGTAGCCCACCATTTTGGAACTTATTCCTTGCTGCGGCAGAAGGAAAAGTACATGCAAGTTGTACATTGGCTCTTAAATTTTCATCCAGATATGCCTACATCCTTTCCTTCTTACATTTCTTTGTCCATTTCAAAGTCCTAGTGATGTAGGAAAAGCTCATTGGTCTGGCCATTTCAAGGAAATCTTAAGAAAACAGAACAGGACAGCTGAACGAAACCTTTAGGCAAAGTGAGTTCTGGGACAAATACTACGAACTTGCCATTCTGTCTTAGTTTTTAGGCTTTTTTTTTTTGGTAGCAGGAAAATGACAATTGGGAAAAATGCTAGTCAAAGGCATATATGCCTCAAAATTCAAGGAAGGTCAGAAATAAATTAGAAGTGTCCTCATGTGACACATTCTTTAAAGTATAGGCTAAATTACAGCTTCAGACTAATTCGTAAGGAAATCTTCTGAGAGTGAAAGATTGAGTATTGGTAATGGGATTACATGTCTTTGTACTTGTGCTTGGGGGAAAACTTGCATAAAACATCTTCATTAATCACAATCTTAATGGATTTTCCTTTTACCACCATCAACCGATCACCAAGATCAAAAATTTTTTACTAAGCAACATCCAGAGTGTGGAATGAGGCTATGCTGAGTGGTTTGTAGTTGGTTTAAAACATCTGACTTTTAAGAGTTTATATCACATGATCATGTGAATAGAAGTATTTGGGGCAGCAAATAAATATGGACAGCACCATGAATATGAATAGTAGCACTTTGGAAAGGCCGAAGGATACACTTTTTTTTGGGGGGGGCTGGGTAATCAGTAGAGAAGGTATCATGAAATGTATCTAGGAAGCATGGAACCAGGAGGATGTAGATTATTATGTGAGTCATTTCCATTGCTAGACACTGGGGCATAAGTTCTTGCTCTCTAGGATGTTATGGGCAGTGGGGTCAACAGTTGCACTGTTGTACAGCTGTAGTGGAACATGGTTAGTTATAAATAGAGGTTTGCCAAGAAAAGTAGATCAGATTTAGGAAATCCTTTAAGAAAGGAAGGTGCTGGCTCAGGGAGCACCTTGTGTGAAGGAAGGGGCTATTTTTAGGTTTAAGAGGCCTTGGGAGTGAAGATAGGGCAGGAATAATTGCCATTGTGTGTGGTCCAGGACTCTATTGTAACCACCATTTTCCAAAAGAGCCAGGGATTAAAATAACTCCAGTTAGAGATAAATGTAATGTTCTGGAAGTAGGTAATGCATAAGAAATGTATAAAACAGTATTTTAATATAGAATTTGGATACTAGGTGCCATCTTGGTATCCTGGTCTAAACACTCTATTTCTAAGTTGGTTAAACAAGGTGGATAACTCTTACTCTGTCTCTCTCTTGGACTTGAGGCAAGAGTTCCATGCTCTTTATGAACAGTAGAGGATTATATATATTGAGCTGTATTGCTGATGAGGATGGTTAAACTATAGGATGCTGAGCCAGTGTTACATAGACAAGTGGTGAGTGGCAGATAACAAGGTAAAGGATAAGTCTTGAGGCAGCCGCTTAAAGGCATGATAGAGGCTAGACCTACAGCCTATGCAAAAATTTTGGAGACTTTGAACCCTGGGCTGGGACAGCAGTGGTCAAAAGAAAAAGGGTAGTGCTCAGTTTATTGGGGACAAGAGGCACCACAGGCTGGACATTGATTGTAGAGGAGGATGCCACTGCTTTAACCTAAATGCCTGGCCTCAAGAAGCCACCAATAAATATGTGTTGGAATGCATGAATGAATGAGTGATAAGACCTTCGATCTCTCAGTCTCTGAATCTCAGGTCTTCTGAAATAACATCTCTCTCGATTGTCTCAGGGGACAGCTGTCAACTTCCTGCTCCTGCCCCTGAACACATGCTGGGAACTAACTTGGTTAACTTTAGCAAGTGTGGTAGGGGAAAGGAAAGAAGGGAAAGGAAAAAGTATGAGAAAAGGAAGAAAAATGGAAACAAAGTCTTTGTAGATAGGTAGGGGTGGAGGAGTTGAAGGGAAGGCAGGGGAGTGGGGAAAAAAATAAGAACCAAGATGCATCATGTAAAGGTACAAGTTCCCAATGAGAAATGTAAATGTATTGTATACCTAAAATACACCAATAAAAGAATTTAAGGGAAAAAAATTTAGCAAGTATGAGTCGAGAGAGACAATTTTTTAAGGCAGATCCAGTCAGAGCATCAACTCAGCATGGGCATCTCAAGGCTGGCCAAGACAAGGCAAGAGGCTGCTGTACCTGGACAGCATGACTAGTAAGTATCTCCTGATGTCAGAGATGAAGACTGGAACAACATTCTGCCCATTCTCCCAGCTCTGAATTCCATATCTGGAAACATTTGACCCTTCTTTCCAGAAAGAACCAGATGGACTCAAGTTTCTTAAGACAGGGCTGGCTACCTCCCAACCACCCCTTCCAGACTCTGGGCTGCTCAAGACAGCTTTAACCTTGTGATCTTCAGTGAATTTTTCTTGTATACCAGGCCCTTTTATGGCATCACTCCTTCCTCCTTCCCAGCCTCCAGCTCTCCTGTTGCCCAGCCCAGCTGAGAGGTGATTCCAGTCCCTTCTGAGATAAGCGCATATTACATGTCATTTATCAAAATCACATTCATATATTAAATTTTGTCACTAGGAGGAAGAAGCCTAGTCCTAAGACACATCTTGGGGGGTTTGTCACTTGTTGTATATCCTTTTCCTCTGTCTGGTTCTGCATGTGCTTCTCCCCTGCTCTATATGCCCAGAATGTGGCCCTCCGCTGATAATAATGGCAATAATATTTCTAATAATGGTTACAGGTTGGAGCATTTCCTTCTTGCCATGTATCGTTCTAGGCAGTTCACATGCTTCATTTAGTTCTCTTAGCAGTTTTGTAAAGAAGTATTGTTATGACAACTTTCAAAGAAACTGAGGTTCAGAGAAGTTAATGACTTCAAGGGCTCTCAGCTGGTGAGTGCTGAGGAAGACTGCAATCCAATGGAATGGGGCAGAAGCCCGAGCACTTTTCATTACATGAATTGCACCACTGTCTCATCACCTTCTTGCTCCAAGGGCTGTTTTGATTCCCAGACTCCTCTCAGAAGCCCTGAAGATTTGCACATGTGCAGGACCCCAGTGTCTCTATCTGCATCCCCGACTGCTCTCCCATGCCATGGCTCTAGCATGTAGTTGGATATCTTGTTTGGATACTCACCTACAGCTCCCAGTCAGCAGGCAGCAAACAAAACTCATCTCATCACTTTTCTAACTTGTTTCTTTTTTCCTGTCAGGAGCACAGGTGAGAATCAGGTTCACACTTTCCCTCTCCCTCAGCCCCTGTAATACACACTTTTTAGTTTTGTTGTTTGTTTTTTTTTTTGTCCTGGGGATCGAACTCAGGACCTTGCACTTGCCAGGCAGGCATGGAGATACTGAACTAAATTCCCAGGCCCCCATACTTTATAAAGGGTTGTGTGATGTTCCCAAATGTTATTTACACTGTTTCTGACTCCCAGTCCTATGCCTGTACCTTAGGTCAGGCCCTCTTCCACTCAGTCCTGGGTGACCGAAATAGCTTGTCAAGCAAATCAGCTGCTAGAACACATGGGACCTCTGTGCACAAGAAACCCTTCCCTCTAGGTGGGGGCAGTTCCATGCCAGGGCACTTCGCTTGGCCAGCAGAGTATAGACCGGAATTCTGTCCACAGTGGGTCCCTCATTCATGAGATCTTGTGCAGTGAACAGCCTGTACAACTGTGCATGGTGGCCTTGGAAGTGATTCATCTCCCTGCCACATGTTTCTCCCCATTCAAAGCATCCTCATCTAGTATGGTTTCAAGATACTCAACAATGCGTATGGTTTATGGGCGCTGACCAGTCAGAATGGGCACTGATTTACCCTTGGAGCATAGTTCGCCAATCACCTTCTGAACCAGGCATTAACCCTTTAATTGCTAGGTTGTGGGAAGTTGGAGAGGCCACTGGGGAGGTCTTAGAGTAGCATTTGGAGTTCACAGTTAACAAACAGGGTAACAGTATTTTATTGTATTAAATTCTTTTATTGGTACATTGTAGGTATACAACACAATTACATTTCTCATTGGGAATTGTACCTTTGCATAATGCATCTTGGTTCTTATTTTTTCCCCATTCCTAGCCCTCCCTTCACACTCTCCGCCCTTTCCTATTTACAAAGACTTTATTTCCATTTTTTCCATTTCTCATCATTTTTCCTTTCCCTTCTTTCCTTTCCCCTGCCCCTCCCATTATCCCTACCCCTTTGGACCATTTCTTCCTATTTTACATTATCAATTATTCATTCTAATCATTGGTACATTTTGGGTATACAATATAATGACATTCATCATTGGAAATTTGCACCTTTACATAGTCTCTCTTGGTTCTCATTTTTCACCCTTGCCCAGCCCTCCCTTCAACCCCTCCAGTCCTCCCTATTTACAAAGTTTTTGTTTCTATTTTTCCATTTTCTCATATTAATCCCATTCCCTTCTATCCTTTCCCCTAGCCCTCCCACTTCCTTCCCCTTTGCCCCTTTTCTTCCTATTTCACATTACCTATTATACATTTAGTCCTTATTTACACTTTCAGTTTCTCACACCAGAGAAACTATTCAGTATTTACACGTGTGTCCTATTTATTTCACTTAAGAGTATCGCCTCAATGTACATCCACTTAGCTATAAATGTCTCTAATTTCTCATTTTTTATGGCTGAGTAGTACTCCATTTTATAAAAAACCACATTTTCTTTATCCAGTCTCCAGCTGATGGGCATTTGGGCTGTTTCCAAGTTTTAGCTATTACAAACAGCGCTGCTATGAACATGGGTGCACATATGTCACTGTGGTATGATTCTTTTAATTCTTTGGGGAAGATCCCCAGCAGTGGAAGAGTGGGGTCAAATGGGACTTCCAGTCCTAGTTCTTTGAGGTATCTCCATACTGATTTCCACAGTGGTTGCATCAGTCTACACTCCCACCAGCAGTGGAGCAGGGATCCTCTTTCCCCACAGCCCTGCCAGCATTGGTTATTGGTTGATTTCATGATAGCAGCCATTCTTTCTGGAGTGAAGTGGAATCTCAGCGTTGTTTTCATTTGCATCTCTCGAATGACCAGTGATGTTGAACATTTTTTCATGTATTTATTTGCTATTTCTACTTCTTTGTCTGAGAAATGTCTGTTCATTTCAGATGCCCATTTTTGGATTGGGTCTTTAAATTTGGGAGATCTGATCTTTTTAAGTTCTTTATAGATTTGAGATAGTAGACCTTTGTCTGAGGAAGAGCAGGTGAAGATTTTTTCCCACATTGTGGGTTGTCTCTTCACACTGCTGGTGGTTTCTCTTGCTGTGCAGAAGCCTTTTAATAAGAAGAGATCCCATTTGTTGATTGTTTGTGCTAGTTCATGGGCAACTGAGGTTTTGTTCATAAAATCTTTTCCTACACCGATGTCTTCAAGGGTTCTACCTAACCTCTGTTCCAACTGGTTCAGAGTTTCTATTTTAATATTTAGATCTTTAATCCATTTTGATTTTAGTTTAGTGCATGGTTGAGAGATACAGGTCTAGTTTTAATCTTTGGCAAGTTGAAGCCCAATTTTTCCAGCACCATTTATTAAAGAGGCTATCTTTCCTCCAGTGAGGGTGTTTGGCTCCTTTGTCGAAGATGAGATGGCTGAGTGTGTCTGGAGTTGTTTCTGCATCTTGAAATCTGTTCCACTGGTCTTCAAGTCTGTTTCTTTGCCAGTACCATGCTGTTTTTATCACAGTAGCTTTGTAGTATAGTTGCAGGTTGGGGATTGTGATACCCCCTGCCATGTCTCTGTTACCTAGAATTACTTTTGCTATTCTGGGTCTCTTCTTGTTCCAAATGAATTTTTGGATTGTTTTCTCGAGGTCTATGAAGTATGCTGCTGGGATCTCAATTGGAATTGCATTAAATCTATATAGCAGTTTTGGAAGTATGGCCATTTTCATTATATTAATCCTTCCTACCCAGGAGCAGGGTATGTCTGTCCATTTTCTGATATCGTCTTCAATCTCTCTTTTCAGAGTGTGATAGTTTTCAGAGAGGAGGTCTTTGATTTCTTTCATTAGGATGATTCCTAGGTATTTCAGTTTTTTGGATGCTATTGTGAAAGGAATTATTTGCCCTATTTCTCTCTCAGTGAGTCTGTCATTGGTGTAGAGGAAAGCTATTGATTTTTGTGTGTTGACCTTGTAACCAGCTACTTGACTGAATTTAGTTATTAAGTCTAGAAGACTTTTGGTGTCATTCTTGGGGTCTTCTATATAGAGTATTATGTCATCTGCAAATAATGACAATTTGACTTCCTCATTACCTATCTTTATTCCTTTTATTTCTTTCTCTTGTCTATTTGCCGTGGCTAATGTTTCCAGAACTATATTGAACAAGAGTGGTGATAGTGGACATCCTTGTCTTGTTCCTGATTTTAGTGTGGAGGATTTCAGTTTTTGACCATTTAGTATGATATTGGCTGTTGGTTTTTCATAGATGGCTTCTATCAGTTTGAGGTAGAGACCATGTATTCCAATTTTTTGTAGGGTTTTTATCATAAATGCATGTTGGATTTTGTCAAATGCTTTTTCTGCATCTATGGAGATAATCATATGGTTTTTGTCCTTGGCTCTATTGATATAGTGTATTACATTGATTGATTTTCATATGTTGAACCAACCCTGCATCCCTGGGATGAATCCCACTTGATCAGGGTGTATGATCTTCTTGATGATCTTCTGCATTCTGTTTGCCAGTATCTTATTAAGGATTTTTGCATCTGTGTTCATTAGTGAGATTGGCCTATAGTTCTCTTTTTCAGTTGGATCTTTCTTTGCTTTGGGGATCAAGGTGATGCTTGGTTCCAGGAATGAATTTGGGAGTATTGCTTCCCTTTCAATTTCACTGAAGAGTTTAAACAGTAGTCACAGCAGTTCCTCTGTAAATGTCTTGTAGAATTCAGCAGTGAAGCCATCAGGGCCCGGGCTTTTCTAAGTTGATAAGCTTTTAATTACATTTTCAATTTCATTGGTTGATATTGGATTGTTCAGAATTTTTAGGTCTTCTTCGTTCAACTTTGGTAATTCATATGTGTCTAGGAATCTGTCCATTTCTTCTTTGTTGTCCATCTTATTGACATATAGGTTCTGGAAGTAGGTATTGATGATCTTCTGTATTTCTGCTGGGTCTGTTGCAATTTCACCCTTTTCATTCCTAATTGCATGGACTTGGGCCTTTTCTTTCCTTTTTCTGACAAGATTGGCTAAAGGTTTGTCAATTTTGTTGATTTTTTCAAAGAAGCAACTCTTGGCTTCATTGATTTTTTGTATCGTTCCCTTAGTCTCCATTGCATTGATTTCTCCTCTGATCTTTATAATTTCCCCCCTTGTATGAGCTTTGGGTTTGTCCTGCTCTTCTGTTTCTAGAAGCTTGAGTTTCAGCATCAGGTTGTTTAATTGGGCTCGTTCTGTTTTCCTAATATGTGTATTCACTGCTATGAATTTCCCTCGTAAGACTGCTTTCATTGTGTCTCATAGATTCCGATATGTTGTATTGTCATTGTCATTTAATTGAAGGAACTGTCTGATTTCTTCTTTAATTTCCTCTGTGACCCATTGGTTATTCAGAAGTGAGTTGTTCAATTTCCACATATTTATGAAATTTTTTGAGTTTCTTTTGCTATGGATCTCCAATTTCATCACACTATGGTCTGATATATACAGGGGATAACTTCAATTCCTTTGCACTTACTTAAACATGTTCTATGTGTGAGTATGTGGTCTATTTTTGAGAATGACCCATGTGCAGCTGAGAAGAGTGTGTATTCTGATTTTGTGGGGTGGAAGACTCTGTAAACATCTGTTAAGTTCATTTGTTCAAGGGTTCCATTGAGTTCTAGTATTTCATTACTTATTTTTAGTCTAGTTGATCTATTTGTGACAGTGGGGTGTTGAGGTCCCCCACTACAATTGTATTAGTGCATATATGACTTTTCATGTCCATTAGTATTTGTTTTATATAGTTGGGTGCACTAGTGTTTGGTGCATAGATATTTATGATTGTCATCTCTTCCTCTTGGATTCTTCCCTTTACAAGGATGTAGTGTCCTTCTTCATCTCTCTTAATCAGTGTTGGTTTGAAATCTACTTGATCTGCAAAGAGGATAGCTCCTCCTGCTTTTTTTCAGGTTCCTGTCACATGGAGTACTGTTTTCCACCCTTTAACTTTCAGTCTATGAGTTTCCTTTTGAATGAAGTGTGTTTCTTGTATGCAGCATATTGTTGGATTTTGCTTCTTGACCCATTCTGCCAATCTGTTTCTTTTGATTGGTGAATTGAGACCATTAACATTGATGGTTATAACTGAAACGTATTGACTTGTCATTGCCAGGACTTTTTCATTTTGTTGCATTCTCCCCCTTTACATTTAATTTCTTGTCATGCCAGATGAGTTCATTCTGCTTTGCTTCCTGGGTTTGTGATCCTCAATGTCTGTTCCTAGGATATTGTGTAAAATTCTTTGGAGTGCTGGTTTGGTATTCACGAAGTTCCTAAGGTGCTCTTTGTCATGAAAGTATCTTATTTCTCCATCCATTTTGAAACATAGTTTTGCAGAGTACATCAATCTGGGTTGGAGGCTGTTTTCTTTTAGGGCTTGGAATATGTCACTCCAAGGTCTTCTTGCCTTGATGATTTGTGCAGAGAAGTCTGCTGTGATTCTGATGGGCTTTCCTTTGTATGTGATTTGTTTCTTTTCTCTGACTGCTTGGAGAACTTTGTTCTTCTGTTGTGTTTCTGGAATCTTAACAATTATATGCCTATGTGTAGATTTTTTTTGATCAAGGCTATTTGGAGTCCTATATACCTCACTTATCTGTATGTCAAGCTCTTTTCCCATGCTTGGGAAGTTTTCTGCCATTATTTCTGTGAAGAGAATTTTTATATCATCTCCACTTTCTCCTATTTCTTCATTGAGTCCAATCAGTCTTATGTTATTCTTCTTTGCATCATCTAGCAGCTGCTGGATTGATTTCTCATGTTCCCTTATAATTTTGAAGCAATTTTTCTTTTCCTGGTCACTAATTGCAATCTTATCTTCTATATCTGAAATTCTGTCCTCACATTGGCTCATTCTGCTGTGTAGACTTTCAATGGAGTTTTTCCTGTCCTGGAAATCTATTTGCATCTGTTTTATGCATTCCATTTGTTTCTTATGTTGGGATTCCATCATGTTCCTCAGCTCCTCTCTAGATTTATTAATCATATCTTGCACTAGGGGCACAATTTCTCCTGTTTTCTGAGAAATTATTTCTGATTTCATTTTTCCAGATCCCCTTTT
This sequence comes from Heterocephalus glaber, assembly GCF_053883595.1. Taxonomy (NCBI): domain Eukaryota; kingdom Metazoa; phylum Chordata; class Mammalia; order Rodentia; family Bathyergidae; genus Heterocephalus; species Heterocephalus glaber. The sequence continues at coordinate 10,861,023 of NW_028258406.1, read as the reverse complement.
GTTGCCAGTTCAGTGGGTCCAGGTGGTTGAGTATCAGAGTGTTCCATCTCATTTCCCTTTGGGGTTGCTGTAGGTGATCTGGAAGTCTGGTTTTGAGACTTATTTATGTGTTTTCTCATTTCGACTGGGGCAAGGGGCTGTTAGCACCTGCATGGATTACCTCCTCTGAGCTGGGTGAGGTGGGACAGGGGCTGCAAGCAGCGGTAGGGATGGTGACCCAAAAGCCCTTTCCTGTGGGCTGGGAGCAGTGGGAGGGATGGTGGCCAGGAAGCCCCTTCCTCTGGACCAGGAGCAGTGGGATGGTGGCTCAGAAGCCCCTCCCTCTGGGCCGGGAGCAGTGGGAGGGATGGTGGCCTGGAAGCCCCTTCCTCTGGGCCAGGAGCAGCGGGACAGAAGGTGGCCCCAAAGCCCTTTCCTCTGGGCTGGGAGCAGCGGGAGGGATGGTGACCGGGAAGCCCCTTCTTCTGGACCAGGAGCAGTGGGATGGTGGCTCAGAAGCCCCTACCTCTGGGCCGGGAACAGTGGGACTCAGTACCTTGGTCTGGTGGTCTGGTGTCCTCTGCGTCTTTGTAGTGTGGAACCAGGTGGTTACCTGTCTGCAGCGGGGTGATTCGGTGTTTTCCGCGCTACTCAGGACCTCGGTTGGGTGTGCACAGACTTCCTGTGTGCAGTGGGCTGATTGGGAGTGTTCTGTTTGACTCAGGACCTCGGTAGGGCATCAGGGTAACAGTGTTTTAGTATTTTAACAACTGGCACTGCCTTCTGGTTCCTATAGGCTGAACATTAACTCTGCTTACACCACTTTAAAGAACTCTCCACAGAAAGGCTGATTCAGCTCTGTTCATCAATAGTGTTTGAATACTTCCTGCATTCAGCAATTGCTGTATTTCCACTGGTAACAAGGAAACATAAACGATTGTGTAGGATAAGTTTAATTTCAGGTGCAATAATCAGAGCAGGTTTAGGCTGTTTGCAGACAAACATCCAGGGGACCTCAAGATGTCCTTCTAGCCCAAATCCTTTCCATCATACATTTCATCCACCTGGAAACTCCCTTCAGGAGGAAACCCAGCTCTGGGTCCAGACTTAAATGGATCCACAGACACATAAATGGGCAAGAGGGCAGGGGATACACAGATATCAAACCTGGCAGATGCTTAACACAGAGGCTGAAGCTGGTCATATGTGTTTAGATTTAGATCTATGTACATGCACTTTCCTTACATACCTACCAGCCTGTCTATGTGTAAAATATCATTTTTTCTACTGCCCATTCCAATAGCTAGTCAGGATCTTGGCATTTTCTTGGTTATATACCTTTTATTGGGGAAAAGTAGGAGGTGCTAGAAAAGGGGGCAGAGAGAAAGGGATCTGTTTCAAGGGGTGTAGATGAGCCTGTGGTTGAATTGTCCCTCAGGAAAGGAACAGGTGTGCTACTCCCTGGGGGAGGGGTGGCACTTCCAGAGAATCTGGCTCTTCAGGTTTACCAGGCCCATCTGAAAGGACCATATGATGTGACCTACTAGTGGGAGAGATCTCAGTGGAAGCCCCTGGGACCTTTGCTTGTATCTGTGAGGAAGCTTCCTTACAGCTTTCAATGCATTTCTAACTAGCTCAGCAGGATGGTGGATTAGAAGTTGACTTAATGAAGAAAATAAAATGATGCACAAGTTTTCATACTGTATTTGTGAACAAACATGGTCTATTTTAAAGCTTTTCCAGGTCTCTGTTTTGCTCCCCCCGTTTCTGCCCTTGTGTCTAGACTCCAATCTTTTGTTACTGCTTCTTTATCCATCCACCTAGTGCAGCTACTGTGGTCATGAGAGTGTGGGTTGCCTTGCTGCAGAGGGGAATTTCTCTGTTAGGGGCAATGGCTTGAGGAAGAGGAGGCCAGAAACTCTTGCTTGGAGTTACCTTGGCTGTGGTTGTTCAGGCAGAAGGACAAGACTTCACTTGGATCTCTTTCTATGCCTTCTCTCCCTTAGAGTGTCAGGTCAGTCTGTGGATCTGGGGAAGGGCTAAAGTGTTGAGCCAAGAGCACTAAAAGGCCCTTAAATAAAAGTTGACTCCTTAAGTTCCCTCTCTTCTTCTTTAGGAAGAGACTGCTGGATGTTAGGAGGCATCTGACCACTGAGAATAGAACACGTTTTCCAGGCTTCCCTGCAGCTAGGTATGGCTATGAGAGTAAATGCTGAAAATAGGACAGAAACAGAATTGTCACTGTTTTTGGAAAATGGGTTTCTGGGACCTTATTCATCTTTCTTTTAGCCATCTAGAATAGGGGTTGGCAAACTTTTTCTGCAAAGGGCCAGATAGTAAATATTTTTAGCTTTGTGGACCATATGTGCTCTATTCCAGTTTCTCAACTCTGCTGTTAAACTGCTAAAGCAGCCACAGACTATATGCAAACAAATGGGTGTGGTGATGCTCCCATAAAAACCTTATTTACCAAAGCAGATGGAGGATTGGATTTGGCCTGTGGACTATAAATTGCAGACCTCTGGTCTAGAATGCATAAGTGATAGCTGGAGTGTGAGCAGCCTTGTTGGATCATGAGGTGAAAGCAGAGAACTGAGGATGGCAAAGAAAAAAACAAGAAGACACCTCAGTTCATAGTTATTAGAGTTGCCTTGCTAGCTCTCTGGATTTCATTTATACAAGAAAAATAAGCATCTGTCTTACTTATGCTACTGTCAGTTGCAAATGAACCTAATTCTGAGTAACAGATTATTAATGTGGTTCATCCCAGCTCACTAGAGTTGGAGACTTTTGAAGAATATGGAATCAAAGCTCAAGCAGGAATGAAGTATACATTTTCCAGGCATGTGTTTTATACTTTGCACATTTCCAGGATTTTCTGCCTATCTCAGTTAACCATGGCAAAGCTTTCTGTAAGCCACGAGGTGGTGAATGGCATGCAGAGAAAGCCAGGGTAACTGATTGTGGTTCATGAACTAACAGAGTTGTGCAGGGAGATGCCTCCCCAGCAGCAGGACTCTGCTGGCCCAAGACACTGGAACCCAGTGCTCTGACACATGCTAATGAGATTTACAAGGTGTAAATGCAAATGCACTGAGTTTTAGCACCTTTCTTTCTGGCTGTCAGTCAGAACCTGTCCCTGGAATCAGTATTATTGGGAAACCCTGGGCAGCCCTAGAGGAATCCTTCTGAAGACTTAGTCTCATGTGTCAGTGGGACTGTGCTGAATTCCTGGGGAGATTCAAAAGCTCATTCTTAGGATTGGGAGTTTCATGCAAACTGCAAGAATGGCAGCGCAAGTGAAAATTAAAGTATTATGGAAAAACACTGAAGCTTGGCTCTGATTCCAAAAATGTTTCCTGCCAGACAGTGGTGGAAGCTTTGCAGCTGACCTTGCTAGGAGCCTTATCTACTCTTCTTGTGCTTCAAGCAATGCTGTGGGCACAGACTCCTGCTTTATAGACTCATGGGGTTTTTATTCCTGGAGAAGAAAGTAAATGGTGATGTGCATTTGCACACCCAGTCTTTAAGCATTTAAAGGAATGTATGTGTGTGTGTGTGTGTGTGTGTGTGTGTGTGTGTGTTTAATGAGGGAGTTGTGGGCAAAATGTTGCTTCTACTTTATGGAAGAGAGGACTATTTTTAAACAAGAACAATTTTGATTAGACCTAAAGAAGAAAACCCTAGCCTTCTGAACAATGAGCACTTATACTAGGAAGCCAAAGAGAAGTGGCTATGGAATGAGATGGCGTTGAAGGGTGGGGGTCAGGGGGCAGTGAGGAATGCAGACCTCAGAATCACACAGGCCTGGGTTCACATCCTGAAACAGCTTCTCACTTGCTGGTTGGCCTTGGGCATGTTGCTAAACCTCTCTGCATCTTAGCTCATTCCTTATGAAATGTTGATTGTAATCCTGCCGATCTGCCAGGAGTGCTGTAAGGAATGGATGTGTTAATATTTCTAAAGGGATGACCCAGGGTCTGACTGAGTATAAATGCTGACAAGATACAAAATGACAGAACCGATCTCACTGTCCTCATGCAGATCAGACCTTTGGTCTCCCAGAGGCAACTTGCCCAGTGGTTGGTGCTGTGAGTCTGCTCAGGTTGCTTTGGATTATAGGACCATACAACTTACACTGCAAAGCCTTTTCTGGTATTCTTCCTTCACATCTTCATCTTTTGGAATTCAGGTAAAAAACAAAAACAAAAAATGCTTCCTCTAGAAATCTTCCTGGGCTAGTTGGAGGTCTTTATTATATACACTCAGGACCCTGGATACCTTTCTTTGTTGTTTTGGCTTCAGTGACTACTGTGCATGTTTTATGGGATCATTTGATTAGTGCCTGTCTCTTCCATCCAGGCTGTATGTTCACAGAAGGCAGGGACTATGTCTGTTTTTATTAGGCTCATATTCCAACCATCCAGCAGAGTACCTGGCACATACTAGGTACTCAAATAGAATGAATGAGTCAACAAAGTAAATTACTCTGGCTGCATTTATATCGATGTTTTCTGTTCTTTCATGTCAATTTATGTAACTATTTTCTCAACAGGACAGATCTGCCCTTTGCTGTTAGATTTGTATGCCCCTCAGGAGGATTTGTACCTCATTGGGCTCCAAAACATCTGGTTGTGTGGCAGGAGGCTGGCCAGAGGATATAGGGTCAAAAGGCTGGTGAGTTGTCAGATAGCAAGAAAATTTTGCCTCGGACTTGTGGCTGCATGGATAACTATCTGCTTTCAAAGGCTTCAGGCTAATCAGAATTTCAAAGGCTACTTTTAAATGTAATAGGATTCTACCTGAAAGAACCATGAGGAAGGCCCTGAGACTGTTTATTCCTCTAGTTTCTATTCTAAGCTTGTATCAAAAATAGCTGAGGACTTTGGGTTTTATTTTCATTCCTGCACCAAATGGAAAAACCTAATGCAATGGCAAGTCCACAAAGAAATGCCTCACCTTGCTTCTTGCTTCAGTTTTTATAAGGGATGGAGGAGCACAAAAAGTGAGCCCAGTAATATCATTGTTGCCAACGGCAGGAGACCCCTGAAGTTAGGTTCCAGTACCCACTGGTCTAGTATATGACATAGGCTTGAGAAAAAAATACACTAAGAGACAAAACTAAGAGAGAGAGAGCAGGGTGCCAGAATGACCAATGCTGGTACAACCCACAAAGGTCCTCACCAGTCCCAGGCCCTGACTTTTATTGGTAATGAATTGGGGTAGAGGCAAGCTATGTACAGTATCTATGGAAATTAATATAAACAAGGTTCATAAAGGACAAGACAAAGTATTCTTGAATTAGGAACAGAATAGACAAAATATATGGTTGTAATTAAAATGTCCTTCTAGTCAGAAGGTTTTAGTTGTGGGAACAGAATTTGGGTTTGTGTTACCCTGACCTCTGCACGTAGGCTTCAGCCAGACTCACTTTTCAAAACAAGCCAATTGTGGGGTTAACTCTTTATAGCCTGCTTTGGGCAAAATCAATATTACGGTCTTCTGCAGCCAACTGTGGAGATAATTCAATGCCATCATTTGGACAGTTTCTGTGAGGGGAAGGCCTAGCTTCCTCTACCCTTCGTCACTACAGTCTGATCATTTTTCCTGGGTTAGATAAATCCTCACACAGACAGGATTTCATGTAGAGAGAGTGCTCATAATCTACTTTGAAGTTAAAATGACAAGTATTAATACTTTCCTCTGTTTTTATAACTGTTGCTTTTGACCATAGTACTCTTGGGTAGAACTGTGTAGAAGGAAAAAAAGACACAACTACTAACATGACCTTTTCTCAAAATTATGGCAGGAGGAGGAAAGGAGTGGTGGGAAAGTGTGCATGTACATATGGTGTTTGAAAAAGGTCTGCACCTGCTTTTCTCCAACCAGCTGGCAGACTATTCAAAAGAAAGTAGTATTCTTTCTGGAACTGCTCAGGACTGAAAAGCCTCTGCGAAGAAGTTGACAGAAGCTTTCTGGGATTGATTTCATGAGGACTGTACCAACCATCATTTTTGAAATTAGGACTGAATTAGAACAGGTAATGTGTTTTAAAGCTGTGGTTTTGAGGTTTTTGACATGCTGTAAGTTTTACATATGGCCAAGAAATGGCAGAAACAGCACACATCTGCTTTGTACAGCAAACTGTCATTTCTGTAAGTTGTTTTATAACCAGATTCCTGGTAGTGCTTTGAGATGCTGTGGATCAAGCAAATCCATCAGCTCATCTGAATAGCAGAAATATCAGTCAGCAGCTTAGAGGTGGCCTGTGTGGGTTCATTAGTGGGGCCTCATCTTCAGAGAATTAATTCACTGGTCAAAGCCTCTGGGTGACCCGGTCACCTCTTTGCCTTTCTGGAGCCGCATCCTTGATTCTGGTTCTTAGAGTCTAACCTTCTAGAGACAGCTTCTGAAATTTAGTAGAAAGCCTGTGAAAAGAATGATGCATTTGGGCCAAATTGTTAGCTCTCCTAACAAGCTGCACCTAGGCATTATTCCTGAGAAACTACCTTTAGTTTCTCACAGAGCACAGGCTCCCAAAGGAGACAAATAGCCAACTCTGCTATTTAAAACCATCCAGGGCCCTTGCTGTGTCTTTTGTTGAGTGCAATTGCATTATCTAGTGAGTAATCAATGTTCAACTGACACCTGAGGGTCCAAATAGCTAATCTTGAACTAAATTTACTGATTTGCTCTCTATTTCTACTCTTCACTATTGACCTTGTTCTCCTGACATTGAACCCTCCTTTGGCTCTTACCTTTAGCTCACCATAGAATATCTGTGGGCATCCAGAAGACTCATAGGTCCCAAAGGTACAGATGTTGTACTTCAAAGTGATGAAAGATATATTATATTGACTATTGGATATGCTTGTGACTTTACTCTGTTATTACCCTCAGCTCTTTTGTTTTTTCTTATTGATTCATTTATTTATTCACTCACCCAACAGTGTTTACTCATGAGAGATTCTGCAGATGTCAGGCCCAAGAAATGATTTTGGCTTTGTTCCAAACTCCAAAGATGGTGGGTTGTTATTGGTTCAAGGATGTGGTGGTGACTCAGGGCTTTTTCTTCCTGGCTCTCTAGGATGTTGGAGTAGCCTATGTCTCTGATTTATACATTCTGTAGATGTGCTGCAAGGCCTGGATGTCCTGAGTTAGAAAATTTCTCCATGTGTCTAGCGATGTAGCACACCACGGTGGTGGCTAAGTCAGTCTAGTGTGTTGCTTATGGACTATGAAGAGAATGTCTTTCATCTTTTCACTTCAGAGGAGTCCAGCATGATATGTCAGAGTACCTGAAGAGAAAGGACCCTATTTTATTCATCTTGGCTTTCTCAGCTTCTGGCACAAAGCCTAGCCAGTAACAGGAGCTTTCAAAATGAAGAGTGTGATGGATATATCTGCTCAAAGAGCGTACCCTCCTCCAGGATCAGGAGGGTCATGTTTCCAGATCAAGGGAAACTTTATTCTTCCAATGAATGATTTAGCTTCTGAAGTGGAGACAAGACAGGGAAGAGTTACCCACCAGTGCCCCACAAATGCAGTCAAACTGCATGTTACTAAATGATACCATCTCACAGAGCTTATGTTTTCTGTTTGAGCAACATCATAGATGAGGTACACACTCTTGCAGAAGGTGGGACTTGGCTAGAGTTGGCTGCATCTGGAGATATATCAGAAGTTTGAGAACTTACTTCCCTTCTACATACTTCTGAAACTGAATTTCATTTGTTCAACAAATAGCATGTGAAATTTGTTTTTTGTTATTGGTGATATTATAGCAAAAAAGCTAAAAATTCCAGATGGAACAGTTCATAAAGCATTTATATGTGTGCATGTATGTAATCAATAAACAAGATTAATCCTCACAGAGTATGTCAGAAACTGACAAGTGGTATGGAGATAAACAGAGCAGGGAAGGGGGATATGGGATACTGGGGTGGGACTGATTTAAAGTAGGGTCTCTGGGATGCCTAGTTGGAAAGGTTATATTGGTGGAAAAGATCTGAACCTGAAGAGGAGTGAGCCACGTGGTCTTCCGGGAAAGAGAATATGAACAGAGCAAAAAGGGACAGAAAGCCCCCAGGTGGTTGTGCCTGGTATAGTCAAAGAACAGTGAGGAGGGCTGGGGATTTAGTTCAGTGGTTCTGCTGCCTGCCTTGCAAGCGCAGGGTCCCGAGTTCGATCCCTGGTACCAAAAAGAAAAGAAAAGAAAAGAAAAGAACAGTGAGGTGGCCTGTATGGCTGGAGGTGAGGGGTCATGGTGGAGATGGGGGTTTTTAGGAAAAGGGAGGAGCTGCATCACCCTGCACTTTTCCTTCCTCCAGACTTACTAGATTCCTTAATCTTGTTCAGGGGCCTGCACAGGTAACTTCCTAGGGAATCAGAACCAAAATCTGCCAAAAAGCAAAAACAAGTAGTTGTTCATTTAGGGCTGAGATGTCTCTGGTCTAAGTTTAATGCTATATTGGTCAGAGTTTGGGAAAAAAGTCTAGTACCTTGAAATCAGGAGCCTTGAGGAGTTTCATACTGGTATTATTATACAAAGATGTGGGCAAAAAGGGACAGTGTAGTGTCCAAGGGGTTAACAACACCAGGAGTTGTCACCACTTCTAGGTCTGAAGGAGTCAGGGAAGGGAGCCGTTACTGTAGCCATGGGGAAAGAAGAGAGGCTCTCCTGAAAGGCACCATGACCCTTTTGACTCACAGGAGAATGCTGAAGTAATAGGTGCCCCAAACTTGTTTACTTCTCTTCCTTTGTCCTTCTGCTGGGCCTCTCACAGGCTGATTTCAGCTGGAAATCAGGGGGCAAGGGAGTTCACTGATGTGGTCCACATGGGCCAATCTTCTGGGATACAGGGTCCTGAGGAGAAGGATGGAGAGTGGATCTCAAGAGGTGATTGGGAGGCATCTGACACTGATGCTCCAGGATGGAGAGAAGAGGGGAATACAGGATGGAGCAGAAAGTGAGAATGAGAAACCACAGTCTGTGCCTCAGCACGGGCTAGTTCCAAGCCTATTACATGGAAGATGAGCCACTGGAGGTTATATCACTACCACCCAGAGAGGACCACCCATTGTCAGCTGTCAGCTTGTTGCCCAGCACATGCTCATCTTGGGGTCATGTTCATCCATTCCATCATTTATAAACAGCAGCAGCTGGTTGGTACCTGCAGATGGGAGAAGAGGACCTCTTGAGGGGTAATACTTGCATGAAGGAAATCCTTATCCCTGGCCAAGGTGGGACCAGAATTAGCCCAATTAGCCAGAACTGCAGGTGACTATGTTGTTTTGGCTAATATGATATAATGGGGAATGCTCCTTGGCAGGGCAGCAGAGCTCAGAGCTGCAGCTGCTAGAGGACATAGAGTTCCTTCCATCAATTGCATTGGAAATTGGGCAATGCCTCCATGTCTGTGGATTTGTTTCCTTCTGTTATTGAGTTGATTTTGAAATTGATGATGTGAGTGATGAGGAATCTTTCAACTTTCAATATTTTTCAGATACAGCCCCAAGTCCTTCACATTTCTGCTGGGTCTTGTGAAAATTGGCCCTGTCTACTTCACCACATTCATCGTGTAGTACTCTCTGATTGTCTTCCACACCTGCATCACCCTGGTGCCATAGTTCAGGGCCCTGATGTGCCACTTTTCTTTTTACCTCTTGGGCTGGCACATTTGATTTCCTCTCTCTGTTTTCCTTTAACCACTTTGCTCCTTAATTTCTGCTAAGTTCAAAATTGTATGTCATATAAACCCTCCCTGGTACTCAGGACTGGATGGACTACTTCCTTGCATTTTCTCATAGTATATTTCTTATCTAATACTTCTCACATTTGTTTGTTTTGTTTTGGCTTTTTTTGGTATGGGGGATTGAACTCAGAACCTTGCACTTTCAAGGCAGGCTGTGGAACCATTGAGGGAACCATTGAGCTAAATCCCCGGCCCACTTCTCACATTTGTAATTAAGTCATTAATTGAATAATTGTTTAATGTCTGCCACCCTTTACCCCCATATGATTTAAATTCTAGGATTTTCTGTTGTCCAATGACCTTCCATACAGTGCACCCAATAAATATTTGAGGGAATTATTGACCAGAAGAAAAATGAGTTAGGAGTGGTTATTTACATTTTGCACAGGGAAAAACTAAGAAGAGGCACAGATTGGAAGGGACATTCCTGCCAGCCTGCTTTGCACCCTATCTTTCTTTGTGCTGGGAAGAGATTGAGTCAGAAGCAGAAGTAGCAAGCAGCAGAAGACAAAGAGCAAAGAGTGGGAGACCTGATCAGCCAGCTGTCCAGACACCTGGGAAAGATGAGGACAAGCCACTGTCAGAAATATCAATGCTGTGTGAACGATCTCTAGCAAAAGCAAATCCACTTAGGCAATATCATCAGAAAAATGCTTTAAAAAGGTGAGAATAGGGAACTGCCCACCCTGCTGGCTGATTTGCAAAGGTTCAGACTTGAAGCCAAATGTGATAACAGGTTTAGGCCATCAAAAATTCCCCTGACATCTGGGGAAGAATTCAAGAGCCAGCAAGATCAAGGGGGCTATTAATAAAATGTCTGTAGCTCTGCTTATCTTTCCTAAATTTTCTGCTAATGAAATCTACTTACTTCGGCTACCTGAAACTGTGATCTCTGCCTACTCAAGCTCATCAGGGCTGCCATACTTTGCTTGGGCTCTGGCTTACTGCCACACTCCTTTTGTACAAAGTGGGAGGCCTAACTCCTCAATCTCCCATCTCTCAAGAAATTAGTTTTGTAATTTTTGGATGTTATTTGTGAAAGCAGTTTCCTTTTATATTTTGTTCAATTTTTACTTGTTTTGGCAGGATGGTTAATTTAGTATCAGAGAAAAAGGAAGTTTCCACCATGGATTCTTTTCTTTTTGCCCTTTTATTACAGTGCCTTTTATTTCTACAAAATGTTGGGTTTCACTGTGGATGATCTATTTTGATCGTATCCACCCCCAATCCCATGATTATTGAACACAGGGTAATAGGAGTCAGGACATTGAGTAGAAAGTGTTTTCAGTCTTCTAATCTGAGACCTAAGATCAGATTGTGGTTTGCAGAAATGCAAACAAACAAACAAAAAACACAACAACACAATAGGAAAATAACTATTTTGAGTTAGTGATAAATTGGATATAAAAGATAAAGAATGTTAAAAATGATAACAGAAGCAGGACATAAGGGCTAATGCCTATAATCCAGCATTCTGGAAGGCTGGAGGATCACAGGTTGGAGTCCAGCCTAGGCAAAACAGCAACTTAATGAGAGCCCCCCCCCCATCTCAAAAAAAAAAAAAAAGTCCTGGGAGTGTAGCTCAGTGCAAATGCCCAGGGTTTGATCCTCAGTACCTTAAGAAAAGGCCAAAAGACTTATAAACAGAGCCACTGTCTTTGGATATTTTGAAAGTTTTATGGATGAAATCATATAATGTCTAAGATTTGATTAAAAATAATCCAAGGCCAGGGATAGGGAAAGAAAGGTTTTCAGTGCGACAAAACCGGCCATGAGATAATCAATGTTGAAGCTAGAGTATAAACCCATGAGGGTGCATTGTATTTTTTATACTTTTGTAAATGTTTGACATCTTCAAGCTAAAAAAAAAAAATAAAGAAAAAATGTGCCAGGGTGGTACACCTGTAGGATGAATTGTTGGTGTAATTGGGAAGAGTACACAGTTGTGAGAGGAAAAGCGTACACCAGTGCAGTTTGTTATGTCCAAAGCAAGCTTTTAGGCAGAATGTTCTTTTTTTCCAACGGTCTGCTTTAATTGGCTGCTCTATTCCTTCAGAGGTGTCATTAAGCTCAGATGTGTTTGATTATCTGCTTGAAGATGCAAGTCATAGGGCACTTGCTGTACTGAGGCTATGGCATACTTGCTGCTCCTTACCCCATCCCAGCTTCAGTGTTGACTGCTTCTGTTATCTGAGGCAGCCCTGTTGGTCAGGCTCTTGCTTCTGTGTCCCTGAGAAGACAGTTGATTCTGGAGGCTTTTTGCTGTATCCTCCCTCCCTATCATCTCTCCTTCCCAACCAGCTGCACATGCCTGGAGCATCCCTGCATCTAGCTTGCACTCACCAGCTTCCTTCCAACTAACTATGGATTCCATAATTGAGCCCAAGAGAGGCAGGTTCCCATAGCCTATGAAATTTTAGAAGTAAAGAAGTTTTTCTGTAAGTTAAAGGAAAAAAAGAAAGACACAAAACACCATAATTTTCTCCCCTACTCTTTCCTTTCTTTTTCTTTTCATTTAGCAAATCCTTTTAGGTGCACTTATGTGCCAAATTTTGTATCAAGGATTGATAACAGGATCAGAGGTGATCAAGAGTCAGGCCCTCTCATAATGGTAAGAGAACAGAGACAGGCAAGGAAGGTAAGAGGGAGAGTTACAGGTGCCATGCTAGATGATTTTACAGGCTCAGTAGGGCAGGAGGAAGCAGGGCACAATCATTACTATTTTCTCTATCCTTGGGCTTGGGTTTTAATGTGTCTTTGTTACCTTTACATAATCCAGAGCTTCTTTGTATCAGTTTTCTCATTTTTGAATAAAACTGTCTACATATAGCTTTTATGAGAATCAAATTAAAAATGTCCAAAACGAGTTTTCCAAATCATAGAGGATTATGGTGGTGGTGATGATGACAACAATATGACAATCTTTCCTTCTTCCCAGGCATGCTGTGATTTCCATGGTCCCTGCTCTACCAGTTGACATTTAAGTGACCATTTTCATCTGCACACTCAGCTCTAGTGAGATAAACTGGGGGCTGCAGGCATTTCCAGGAAAGATCCATAAGTAAGAGGAAATTTCTTTTTCAATGTGGGTGATAAATCTTCTGCCTATTGACTTTTAAAAGTGTAGAGCAAAATGTCTTAACGTTTGTTTTGCTGAACAGTTTACAAAGACTTCTAAAGTCATAAATCATCAATGCCTCATAACCCTTTCTCTTTGTAGAATAGATTTAATTTTGACTCTCATTTAGAGATATGGCAGATATGGCCCAGAGAAGTTAAATAATTTGCCCAGTAGGTGTAGCTAGCAGTGGCAGAGCCAATGTATGCATCCTGGTCTGATCTTTCCTAATCTTCGAAATCAGCAGTTCCTTTCTGTAAATATTTATAGCACATGGGCTCCTCTATGATGTATTTAAAAGAAGGTTGCAAATTATTTTAAAAAATGTTTAAGAAATTATCCACTTTTTGACATATCATGCATGTCGGAAACTTCTCTACTTCCTTGTGATCACAATAAATTAAACAAACAAATAACCATCCCCATTGTTTTGTGGATCATTTCCCCATGAGACAGATGTTTACTTTTTACAAATGAAAGCTCATTGTTGTCAGGAACATTTAAGAGGCTTAACCTGTCTCCTCTGGCATATGGCGCTGGCTTTTCATGATAAAACTGGTTGTGTGCAGTGGCAGGCGAAATTGCAAACCTCTCTCTGAAACTTCGTCGGTGCTGCTGCAGAATGTCACTGTTTTCCTATGCAGGGGCTTGTCTGGGCCTCTTCCACTAAGAAAGAAGGGGGAAAAAATTCTGTTTCCTTCGGTAGAAAATACTCATATTTTAATGGGTATGATGTCATGAATTATTAAAGTAGCTTAACTTTAAAGCTGAGCCAAAAGAACACATAGTGAAGAATGACCTTGAGACTCTTGAAAAATGGGAATGTTGACTGCATGTCTGTGGACTCAAAGATGGATTTCTACTTTAGTTTATATTTATGCAACTGTGAAACTTGGTTCCTTGTTCCCAGAGAAATCCTTTGTGCAGCCGTGTGGAGAAAGTTATTACATTTTAGTGCAGAAGAGCTGTGAAGTTTCTTTCCTCACGTCTCATGAAAGCTAGAGTGTGCTAGCGAACTTTGTGCTGGGCGAATGGCCCTGAGGAATGAGATGGAGAGGCTCTCAGAAGACTAAAGGAAGCAGACAAGCATTGTTCTTTTTACAAAAGAGCCCACCATTAGATTCTTAGAAGGTATTTGTGTATAACCTGGCGTCAGTCTCATTACAGTGCTCACTTGCTTCTGATTCAGGGTGGATGAAGGGAAAGCAAGTCCAGAAGGATAAAGATCTACCAGCTATACTGTAGCCTGAGCACACGACATGCCTAGTGCCACTGCCTGGCAGAAAGAACCTGGTACAAGAAGGAATCTTCCAAAGATCTGAGTTGGGCCACTTTGGGCTCATTGTCTGGCTAATTCTTTGCTGGGCAAAATCAGAGAAATTAATGGTGGAATTAATAGAATCATTTTCCAATGTGTCTACACCCACAAAGATGTTTGACTGAACTCTCTTTATCTTCTTTGTAATATGAATTCAGTTATGAGTCTATAGTGAGAAAAAGAGCATGAATGGGCAGGGCAGAGGAACCAGTATTTATCAAGAATCTGTGAAATGCTTGGCTCTGTCTTAGGCATGATTCATAAGTAAGTATGTGATATTATCCCCATTTTACAGTGGAAGAAACTAAGGCTCAACTGTCAGATTTTCACCCTCACAGTTATTGGCAGAGCTGGATTCTATTTGAATCAAGAGCTGTTTGACAGAGGTGTACATGAATTCACCATGCTTACTATGAGGTTCTAAATAATTGGTTTCATGGAAGTTTTACTTTTTTGTTTGTTTGTTTGAATTATTTGGTCATTACATACTGGGTGTCTTTTGTTTGTCCTTACAGATTCACTCTCCATTTGCCTCCACTGTATGCTGTGCCCTGACAGACAGACCAATAGAAACTACTTCATTGAGTGACTTTGTTCTTTGGCTTTCAGTTAGGTTGGGCAAATGTGATATACAACCAGGGCTCTGGAGCATGTGGCTGGATGGGATCTATCTATCTATCTATCTATCTATCTATCTATCTATCTATCTATCTAACTTGTTCTGGGAATTGAACCTAGGGCTTTCACACTGAGCTACATCCCCAGCCCTTTTTAATTTTTATTTTGAGACACGGTGTCACTAAGTTGCTGAGTTGCCCAGGCTGGGCTCAAACTTGTGACCCTCCTACTTTAGCTTCCTAGAGCGCTGGGATTGCAGGTGTGTGTCGCTATGCCTAGCATGATGGGTTCTTTCTTGAATGCTAAAACTCCTTCCCTCTCCATGCAGTTCTCCTTGCTTGGTTTTGATAACTGCTCCTTTCCCTTGCCTTTTTCAGAGTAGCGGGGCAACAGTTTCCTTCTCTTGCTAGCCCTTGGGGATGCATTGTCCTTTGAGCTTTCCCTAACTTTAGCAAATGAGCTCTTTATTCAGACAACTGGATTGTCCAATTTGAGAGTGCCACTTGTCACTTTCTGGAACTTTAACTGATAACTGTAATCTTAACAATATCATAATGTCTTAGTTTTACACTCATCTGTGACTGCTTTTACAAGAAGAGCAATCATGTTTGTCTCCTTTTTTTCTTCCTAAGGATTTCCTATTTATAACTTCCAGATAGGTTATATTTTCATCTTATACCTTCCTTTTGCCTCACTACTTGCTCTCTGAATTTCCTTTTTCCCCTCAAATTGAGTCTGTGAGACCAGAGGAAGCCAGTTTCCATTATTATTTTTCAAGATTGAGTTCCTTTGGTCTCCAGAGGAGGAATTATTCTTGTATTAGCATTTCTTTGTGAAACAATGTGTTGTATTGTTTTGAGAAAATAATGCACATTTTCTAAACTTTTAGGGAAAAATCATTATTTCTCCAAAAAGAAAAAAAAAATGAAAAGTATGTTCAGGAAATAACTAAGAATAATAAAGGGAGAAAAAGGCTGAAGAATTAGAATCAAGGTCAGTTTCTTCTTTTGTTGGATTGCAGCAAGCATTTAATGGTAATAAAATCTTTTTCCTGTATAATACATTTTATATTAAAACTGCAGGCATTTAAATGAGGGATTTTATGTCTGCACAGCCTTTATTGAGCATGAAGGATTAAAAAAATGCTTTTGGTTTTTTCTTTCTCCTTAAAATTTTTTTGAGGTTTGCAAAGCTACTCTATACTTCCTGGGGTGGGAGGTGGCCAGTGCCACTCACAAAGTTCCTTGTTTATACTGTTTAACCTCAGACTCCTGTTATTTTCAGCCTTCGTCTCTCCTGAAAAACTAGTAAATCTTTCCTGATGGCATGGCAGCTTTATGACATGGATTCATGTCTATTTTCAGAGGAACGAGAGACCCTTTAATGTGTTTTTGCTTTTACTGGTGATTTAGGCAAAGCCCGTGTCAGTCAGTGGGGGGAGGCTGGTGGCCCAGCAGGTCTCTGGTTCCGTTCTGTCTTCCGTTTAGTAAACAGCAGACCCTGCTGCTGCAGTGGTCAGCGACACAGGTGGACAGACTCACGGCCAAGGGAAAGAGGGTGGACGGTGGTGGTATTTCATAGGTTGGCTTAACAGAGATTAATTCTTTTTTTTGAAGATTTGGTGGCTGGTGCTTTTCTGAGGCCTTTTTTTTCCCTTTAACATTCAGAAATTTGTGATCTACTTTTGTTGCTAACATATGAAAATAAGGTATATTAAGGCCTTGACAGATCTTCCTCCCATCATAGGATTGTGCAGTGTGAAAATTTCCTAGATTGGTTTTTATGTTGTTCATTTTGGGTATATTGGAAGGGATCTCAGAAGGTCCAAGGGGATGTTGATGTGAAGTTTAGCAGAAAAGAAAGATACAACTCACAAAGCAACCATGCACTGCCCTTGGGTTGAATTATTGAGTTTGGGCTATTCTTGGTCACAAGCCTGGCTTAAAGGAACACAAACACTAGGCTTATAGCTTAGGAGTTTTAAAATGTACATTCATATAGAAAATCATCTGCCTAGAGAAGTAGATCATTGCTGGTGCAGATCTGACCTATAACAGGATGTGCCTTGTAATCTATAAATAGCTGCTCTTTGAGTTGGAATAAATTACTGAAAGATGGCAGTCTCCATGTTTTATGTCTGAGATTTCCAGAGTGGCATTTCCCATTAGGTGGTTAATAGCAACTTTTGGAATCTAAAATATCCCCAGTACACTGACCTGACCTGACTATTCTTGGCTGTAACTTTATGCTTTAAAAATAGCTCCAAAGTTGACATATTGGAGACAGCATTTACTTAAACAACTATTTTCTCCCCATGATGTAGATCTATGTCTTTTGTATCTTTCCACTACAATGGCAGCATATGGTCTATTATTACAATCAAATATTCTTGTGGGAAGTTAGCACATGGGAGAAGGACAGTGATACTATTGAGTAAGAAGGTATTATTTTGAACTTTGGAGCTAGAGTTCTTCACAGCTTCATTTTTTTTTTTTCTTTTGGTACCAGGGATTGAACTCGTGTACTCGGGTCCTTGCGCTTGCGCAGCAGACAGCGAAACCACTGAGCTAAATCCCCAGCCCACACAGCTTCATTTTTCAAAAAGCTCAAACCTTTCAGGAGGTAGCAGATATGCTCTGATTTTTATTTTTGATAATGGTGACTAGTGTTTACTCAGGGCTTCTGAAAATTGGTTAGAAGGGCTTTCCATGGAAGGGAAATGTGAACAAATACTGTGAGTTTACTCAGTGCTGAAAGCATTGGCTGGTAACAAAAGGAGATGACACAGTTCTTTAAGAGAAAAAAATCACAATCACTTTGTCTTGATGTATAAGACATGTCATAAAAAATTAGTGAATGTTAAAAATTTTTTAAAAATTATTATAGTAAATGACACATTGCCATTAGCCCCACATACTGAGAATATTCCCTCTCACTTTGAACACACTTATCTCACTATTCTTAGCAATGTGTCTTTTATAGTAATAAGCTTTAAAAAATTTAAATATTCACCATATCTTTCCATCACCTCTTGTATAGTGCTGCAAGTTTAGGAATGGCTATGATAAAGAAGGAACAAAAAGGCTGAGGGAAAGAGGGCTGAAGGTAATTTAGAAAACAAGAACTGCTAGGCCTGGGGGATAATCATCTCACTAGAAAAAGTTTTATTAAAATAATGGATTTTTATTACCTAGGACCCAATAAAGAATGAATTCACTGAGCAGACTTAGGAAGGCACACACACTTGCTTAGACAAACATGCACACCAAGGCAAGAAGGCTGCTGAAGCAGGAGCATGTCAGTGTGCTTTATAAGTCTGGATTTTTTGGGGGGTTTTTGAATTAATTAGACACCATGTTGAATTCCAAATGTGATAATTAGGCAAATTAATGCTGCAGTGAAGTTATTAATGAGGCAAAATATGCTAATATGCTTTTGATAAAGAGCTCTTCTTCTGCCTTACCAAGAAATTGGCAAACATCTTTTATTTGGGGCCAGACAGCTTATCTCAAATGATTTACTAAAAAGGTTCTTGGCCGTATGCTGTGAACAAATGTTGTAAGTAGGGGTTAATGCCTAAATTTTTGATATGTATAAGGCTTATTTCAACATTGCAAGTTCCATGATGCTCTTTGCCTGGCATCCGAGTGACAACAGTGTCCAGAACGGCCATGAGTTCTTCTGTGCCTTTTAATGCTGGTATTAATAAGACAAACCCCACTGCTCACAGGATCGCTTCTATTAACATCATCACCAACATTCACAGGCAAACAGTAGCTGCCAACCCACCAACGTGCTCCTTTGTTTTTGGCAGACTTGGTGTCTCTTTTGGTTTTCAGATGTTCAAAACTCCTAGCCCAGAATCATTAGGGAACCCACTTAGTGGTTTTTTCTAGTGACACTGCAGAATTTCTCTTTCTGATCTTATCTGTTTTTCAGCTCTCACTGGGCGTCAGGAGCCTTCCTGAGACCCAACAGACACCTCCTAGCCAATAGAGTGGCTATTAAAAACAAAATACGAAAATATGAACAGAACTCTCCCCAAGAGCATATGATTATTTTAATCCTTTTAATCATCCACTCCCTAGGGCACAACCTTTTTAGCTTTGATTCGCTCATTTATATTTGCTAAATGGGTTTCACTCTACCCGCCCCCAGGTAGGACAGGTTTGATTTTTGCAAATCTGAGGAGGGAAGACCATGGCACATGTCTGAGTGAAGCAGACAGCAGCCAGTCCTTGGCTCGGGTACACTTGGGGAGCGTCCTATGGGAGGAAAGACACGATTTATTAACTGTAAACCCATATGCAGTAAATGATGGAATGTTTGACTGCAAATGGCAAGAAGTCTTATAAGCAGCCCTCAGCAGTTTATATTTTTTCTCATAAAGAGTAGATGAGGGTAGGTGATCCATAGTTGAAACATGTCTCAACCATGTGTCAGGGGTTTTTCTATCTTTTGATGGTGTCCTTATAGTGGGTGGCTTTTGTTTCTGTGGCACAAGATGACTCCAGGCATGGTGTCTGTATTTCAGACAAGAAGAAGGAAGGATTGGTCTTTCCCTTCTGAAGTGTTTTCCTAGAATCCCCATCCAATATCACCCATTTATATCTCAATGGCCAGAATTGTATTATGTGATCACCCCAACAGAAAGGTGTGTAAATGAGCTTGGATCAGCTGGCCAGTAGTCTTTGTTTCAGTTGTATTCTTGGGCATGATTATACTAGGGTATGTGGCTATACTCTCCTCAAGTAGAAGAAAAGGTGATGCAAATAAACCTATGGATTTTAAGTTGAGTTGTGACTTTGGATATTTGGCTTTCACCTCTCTGACTCCCTTAGTTCCCTTATTTGTGAAATGGAGAACATCTTTAGGATAGTTATAGGACTTTATAGGAACAACATATATAAAGTATCTAGCACATTTAGCTCATTTATATGTGGTAGCTGTTAAGACACTGAATAAAATCCAGATCAATCATAATGAATTAATGTTTAATAGGAAAAACTGGTTGCATATCTCCTTTTACTTTTTAGGACAGTGGATTCTGGAAGGTGGAGGTGGCTTTTTGCTGAATTGATTGTTGAGGGTGGTGAAGTTTGAATCCACGAAGTGTATACAGAAGGTGGAGTGGTGAAGGGTGAAAAGGAGCAGAGCAGGGGTGGAGGCTGGATCTGATGGCCAAGTGCTGGTCAGGGCGTAGTGGTGAAAGCAAGGGGCCAAGAAGGGATGTTCATGGGGATTTTAGTCGTGAAGCTATGTGTGGTCTGCTGTAAACCCTTCCTCGGACTCACCTACAGAATCCAGAAAACCTGTCTGATGAATGCTCTGGACTGAGAGGGTCTTTTGGTGAATGTGAAGTAGTAATCAGTCCAGCCTCAAGGCTGCTGTGAAGTTACAAACCAAGATTGCTGTGGTTTCCACAATGTTCATTTCATACAAATTCCAGCACTCAGTCAAGTTTGAAAGGTAACTCTAATACAACTACACAAAACAAATATGGGAAAGACTCGTGTACATTTAGCAGGCTTCCTGAAAAGGAGAAGATGATAATTCAGGCTGTAGGTGAGGTTCTCCTTTCGTTGTGCTCAACCAGAAGATTCCCTGAGTGAGACCCTGACTAGGTCTCCGTTCCTCTCTGTGATGAAATCATAAAATGTGTGTGCTTTTAGCATGTGGAGATAGATACTTATTCTTAAGTTTTTGAACAACATACTTAGAAACAAAAGCCACTTACTATATTTGGCACTCAATTGGAAAATAGAAGCCAGCAATCTGTTTCAAAGCTAGAGAAGCTGGCAGCTTTGAATTGAGTTATGACTCAGTATTGCATTTTTATGAGTAAATCATGAGATTTTTCAGGGGACAATTGTGTATATATGTGGTTTTCACATCATAGTCTGATATTAGAAATTAATCTTTGAGTGAAATGTGATTTTACTGGATATTAATAAGCAACAAACATCAATATATGGCAGGCAGGAATAAGAGACAACACATTCAAGTTTTTAAAAAGGTGCAACTACTTTGTTCCTTCCATCAGTTGCAGAATTTCTAATTTGAATCTGTGTTGCACAAGAGGCCGAGACATCATCAAATCAATTCAGTCTCCTCTCTGTCTCCTGGGATGGATGTAAGCTTGGGCTGGTGGGTGAGGGCTGGTGTGTGGCTTGTCATAATGGTGGGGGCTCTGGTTCTGGGTCATCCTCTGTGCATACACTGGCTAGGTCATCCTCATTCTTAGGTGGTGACCAGTCATTTGACACCTGGGTCACGGCAGGGGACTGTGTGCCACCCACTTCCTCCCTCAGTTTTGTTCTCCCTTCCAGCTGCCATCTGGCTTTCCTTTGCACATGCACATGAGTGTTGCTCCCTGGTTACTCCAGAGCCACAAGAAGCTCACAAAGCTGACTGACACCTTCCACCTTTATACCCAGCTCGAGTATCTTTTCTACTGCCTCTGTCTTCATTTGCTGTGAGAACTGGCAGTCTTTCTGCAGCTTTGGGCTCTTCCACTATGAAATAGGGCACTGGCTCTCTCAGAAGACAGGCATCAATTGATTTTAGGGGGAGCAAGGACTAGCACTCTTTGGAGAGACTTAGCAATTTCAAAAACCTCTGATTCTTATTTTTTCCCCAGGTGGAGCAACCCTTATCTAGCTCTAGGGAACAGGGAAAATTGGCTCCAGCTGATCACACTTTATTCCAAATCTTTCGTTTGTGCCCCAAGGTCTAGGCTTTTGAAACTCAAAAACCTTTTCTCTGAAACTATTGCTTTCATTTTCTTCTTTGTCAGGTCTTCCCTGAGGAAATGAGAACAGAATTCTGTGGCAAAAAGGACAGCAATTATGGGAAATATTGGTGGTGCTGGCCCTCAGGGACCTTTCTTGGACTCCCTGCCTGCCCTATCATCAGCTTGGCTCATGCTCTCAAGGGAGTCTTGATTGGACATGGCACTCCCTGAGAGCACAAGGTGAATATTTTCTTCTTCTCATGTGTTGGTAGAAGCCTTCCCTCAATAGATTCACAATAGCCTCAGACCCACTGGTAGGGAAGCAAATCACATTTCTTATTTATGGGCTGATGACTGTTATTTTCAGGTATTTAAAAACATCACGCACTGAAAATGTAGTATCTTAGATCAATGTCGTAATTTAGGTAGAAGCATTAGTGGGAGCCAGGTAAACCATGAGAGATGGTGTTTCTCCCCATTAGTCTGTTTTCTGTTGCTATAACAAAATAGTAGAGGCAGGGTACTTAATTTAAAAAGGAATTTACTGTATTTAGTTTATAGTTTTGGAGGCTAAATGTGCAAGACCAGGCAACCTCATCATTTTGGACTCTAGTAAGGACTCCTGCGGCTACATCACAACATGGCAGAGAAACAGAAAGGAAAACTACAGTGTGCATAAATGATCACATGGTAAAACAGGAAGCCAGAGGACAGGGAAGAGCTGGTCTTCATTTAAACAAAAATAACAACCCACTTTTGAGGGAACTAACTGCTATTCCATAAAAATTGCATTAATCCCTTCCAAGGGTGGTGACTCCAATAACTAACCACTTTCCAATAGGACTCATCTCTTAAAGGCAGCTCTACTTTTCAGTACCACTGCACTGGGGACCAGGCTCCTAGCACCTGAACCACTGGGGGACACACTCAAACCATAACACCACGTTAGAGACTCTGAACTTTGAGGAAGCCTTTTAGGGCTCAGAGATGATTTCAGTGTGTCATAGAAAGAGAACTTCATTAAGAGTTTGGAAAAATAACAGAGGAAGACTCCAGCTTAGCATATTTTAAAACTATAATGGTGAGAGAAAAGGAGTCCTTCAAGTTTTCTGAGACAAAGAAAACACTACTAAAACTTTCAATTTTATTTTTTTGTGGTAAAAAACCATGCATAACATAAAGCTAACCATTTTAACCATTTTAAGACTCTATTTTAGTGGCATTAAGTACATTCACAATATTGTGGAACCATCAGTATCTCCAGAAAGTTTTTGTCTTCCCTTATTGAAACTTTGTACCTATTAAACAATAACTCTTCATTCTTTCTATCCCAGCCCCTGTTTGTCTGCATGAATTTATCAACTTTTGGCACCTCATATAAATAGGATCATACAATATTTGTCCTTTTGCATCTGGCATATCATTTTCAAGATTCATCTATGTTGTAGCATTTATCTGAATTTCCTTTTTTATTCCTTCCTTTCCATGGAAGAATAATATTCCATTGTAAATATAAGCCACATTTTGTTTGCCAGTTCATCTGCTGATGGACATTTGGGTTGTTTCCACCTTTTAGTTCTTGTGAATAATGGTGCTATGAACACTTGTGTACAAATATCTGCTGACATTTGTTGCTGATTTCAATTCTTTGTGGTGTATACCTAGGAGTGGAATTATTGAATAATATGGTAATTAAACTTTTGAGGATCCACTGTTATGGCTTGTATCCAGATGTTCCCCCAAAGCCTCATGCACTCATAGGTGGGGCTTTTCAGAGCAGGCTAGATCTAGGGTGTGTGATACTGGGATTAAGGGTATGGTGATAACTTAGTCAGCTGACTTGTTTAGCATAGCTCTGGGTTTGGATAATGGGAAGTCCCACCCCGGGTGTGGGTGGCACCAATCAATAGGCTTACATTCTGGTTGGAATATAAATGGAAAAGGAGGAAGACCAGCATGGTGCTTGCTCCTGTAGCCTTCTGCCTACCATGCCATGAACTGTTTTTCCTCTGTGATGTTCCTCTGCCATGTCACCCTGCCTTGGAGCCAGCTGACTATGGACTGAAACCTCTGGAAACTATGAGCCAAAATAAAGCTTTCCTCCTTTAACTTCGGGTGTTGTGATTTTGTCTCAGCCACAAGAAAGTAACTAAGACACATCATACTGTTTTTAATAGTGGTGTTAATCATTTGGCATTGCCACTAGCAATGTATAAGAGTTCCATTTTCCCCCACATCCTTACCAATACTTGCCATTTTCTGTTTATTTGATGTGTGTCAAGCAGTGTCTCATTCTTTAAAAAAATATTTTTTAACAGTACTGGCCTTCACACTGAGCTGTAGCCCCAGTCTTTTAAATTTTTTTTAAAAAACTTTGAGACAGGGTTTCGCTAAATTACTAATTTGCCCAAGTTGCTAATTTGTGATCTTCCTGCCTCAGCTTACCAGAATTCTGGGCTTACAGGCATGCACCACCATGCCTGGCTTTTACTGGTTTTGCATGGCCTTTTCCTACTGATTTGTGATGTTAAATATCTTTCTTGAGCTTATTGGCCATTTTCATATCTCTTTTTTTGTTATTTTGAGAAATGGCTATTCAAGTCCTTTGCCCACTTTTAAATTGGGTTTTATATTTTGTTGTTGTTGAATAGGCCTTAGGGGCTTTTATTCCCATCACACTCTCTTCTTAGTGAAATGTGGCTATTTGTTGGTATGTCTGGCAGGAGGAGTAATTGAAGAGGGCTGGAGGACACCAGTGTTCTCATTGCACAGGATTATATCCAACCTCCTCAGCACACAAGACTCCCCCCAACCTGATCCTGTCCAGTCTGCCTTTCTGCCACTGATCCATTCAAAGTATCAGTGCATTTATTTACCCACCATTCCACACATGGCTGAGGAACTTTCACTTCTTCAAGTCTTTGCTGATCTCAGGCCTTATTTCTTCTAAAGTCTCTCCTAATTCCCCTCATTTGCTCTTATGCCATGTCACTTGTTCACCCATTCATTCATTCATTCATTCATAAAACATTCATAGCACATATACATGTTATCAGGTACAAAGCACCGTGCTGATACTGTACATTCAGCAGTGAATAAAGCAATGACTGTATCCAGTGAACTCAGTGTCTTGGGGGTGGGGGTGGGGGACAAGTAAGCTACAGACAATTACAATTCATTGTGAGTAAGTGTGAAATGGAACTACAAAGAGGTGAGCAAGATTATCTTCATGTGCTGAGAGCTGGAGTTACAAGTATTTAGGGGCTGTTGTGAACATTCCCATCTTCTGCACATTAAATGTAAGCTTGTGCTTCATTATTTTTATTTTTATTTTCATATCCCTTAAACTGAATCATTTATGAACAGTCATTGGCTTCTGTAATGCACCTTCACTCCTCACGAGGTGTGGGATTCCAATGTGGATGTGTTTCCCTGCTCACTGGGATACTTGAGGGTCATCTGAAAGTTGTAATGCAGAGTGCGTGGGCCCGTAATGGGGGCAGCAGGAGGTTGAGGCTTGACTCCTCCCTGGCTAGACTTCCTGTCTGTGTAAGTGCTTGTATGTGGATGGGTGTGAGGATGTTCAGAGAATACAGTGCCAAACCTGGCACAAACATGTGTACAAGCCCAGTGTCATACACAGTGTATCAAGATATATTTCTGGTATTATTGGACTCTATTAATCCTGGAGGGAAATTTATTTCATTTACCAACAATGAATCCATAGTCCAAAGCAGAGGGAGTAGACCAGTTGTAAAAGTGAACCACTATACTGAAGTTTCTTTTTCTTTTTTGAGAACTAGGTTGTTTGCTTGTTTGGGCTTTGATAGCATGAGAGTAGGGTAAAACGGTCCCTGTTTAGGAAGTTGAAGGAAAACTAAGGAGCGAAATGCCAGAGAGCCCAGATCGATTGTTAAAGAAAGAGATTTATACTTGAATGCAGAGTTTAACTAGGGAGCAGGGAAGGGACACTTTTGGGGATTACTGAGAAGGAAGAATCAACATAATATGGATTTTGAGGGGCAGGGAATAGAAAAAAATAAAAAGGATTTAAGGTATTGGTTTTAGGATTTAGAAGGGAGGATTTAATTTGGAAGATAAAGGATTTACTGTTAGATACAGTGACAATTAAGCATTGAATGCATGCAGTCTGAATTATAACCTTCAGATGGCCCTTACATATCCCAGGGTGAGGGAAACCGTGTGCTAATTGGAATCCTGCTCTTTGTCAAGACAGAATGTGCTTTACGGAAGCCAATGGCTGTATATAAATGACTCAGTCTAGGGCAAACTGTCCTTTTAGTTAAGATTTGTGACTTAAAGGATTATTTATTCACCATTTTGAAATAGCTCCTCCTCAGATC
Source organism: Heterocephalus glaber (assembly GCF_053883595.1). Taxonomy (NCBI): domain Eukaryota; kingdom Metazoa; phylum Chordata; class Mammalia; order Rodentia; family Bathyergidae; genus Heterocephalus; species Heterocephalus glaber. Next base: position 10,835,138 of record NW_028258406.1, on the reverse strand, counting down.
CTGACAGGCCTCTGCTGTATTGCTAATCGTCATTGGCTCCACCCAACAGAATGAGAGGCCTAAACTCAGAGAGAGCAGGAAGACATCAGCTCATTGAGCAAATGATAAATCATCCCTAAATGCATACTGAACAGGGATTTGTGTCATGGCTTAAAACACAAATGAAACTCCTTTTCGTATGTCCTTAGGGTGCCGAACTGGCCCTGTGCTCGGTGGGGATGTAGGGGACCTTTGGAGGCTTGCAAGGCTGAAGCCTGCCTGGACAGCTTGCTGTGTATGTGAGTGTCTGCGTGCAGATGGACACGAGGAGTTAAGAAGCCTAGAGCGGGTTTCTCTGACTCTGAGTCACTGGGGTGTAAGTCAGTCCATTTATGAGAGTTAAGGGTGGAGCATAGCCTTTGCCAGTGTCCTAAGGATTCTGGCACCACTTTCTCCCATCCCTGCTGCTTAGAGTTGTTCCAAATCCATTATTCAAGCACTGGGGCTGTGGCCCAGTGGGGAGAAAGACCTGGTAAAATCCTAGATCAGCCTTTTAATGGCTATAAGGTTTGAGGCAAGGTATTCAAATCTCTGGTTTGCTTTTCTTATTTGTAAAAGTGAGAGAATAATATGGCCCCTCAGAGTGTTAATGGGAGAATCAGGTAGGGCTGGAACATTTTCAAATTTTATTTTTAGTTAATTAGTTAATTATTTATAGTACTGGGGATGAACCCAGGGCCCTCATACTGAGCTACATCCCCAGCCCTTTTTTAATTTTTAAATTTTGAAACAGCATCTTGCTAAGTCACTAAATTGCCCAGGCTGGGCTTGAATTTGAGATTCTCCTGCTTCAGTCTCCCAGAGTGCTGGAATTATAGGCCTGCACCACCAATGTAGGGCAATTTTTATATAGTGCTTGGCTGAGTGTGCTACTGCCTCAACGGCTGGCACTTGCTAGGTGATTCCCAAGGGTTAGCTGTAATTTTTCATGAAAAATGGTGGTGATGATAACACTATGTTATGCACACACAATGGGGCTGGGGATTTAGCTCAGTGGTTTTGCCCCCTGTTGCACAAGCGCAAAGACCTGAGTTCAATCCCCAGTACCAAAAAAAAAAAAAAAATGTTATGCACACACAATCAGATGTACAAAAATGTAAGATGTGAATTTTATTTTTTTTTTTTTGGTATGTGGATTTAATTTCTTCTTCTTTTTTTCTAATAGTCTCCATTCTGCTAGGTGATGCAAATTTCAATTTCAGTGATTTCAGGGTTTTAGTCCACTTAAATCTCTGGAGAGAACATCTGGTCTTTGGTAGCTATGACCTCCTGCTTCCCCTCCCTTTCAACTCTCATCCCCTGCTTCTGTCTGCAAAGATGGCAGCTGCATTTCCTCTTCCTACCTGCAAGTCTTCTCCAGATCTATTTTTTACTCTATGGGTTTTGTTTTTACTTTGGTCACCTGAAAGATCTGGTTGCTTTCCACACCATCTTTGAAGCAGGGAAGCTGTACAAGTCTCTCTCTGCCCATAGTCCCTACACAGCCACCCTACCCCATGGTCTTACCCTATGTTGACTTCCCCTGGGAAGCTCATAATCCCCTAGAATTTCTGTGGGTTTTCACTGAGGCTTCTTCATCCATACTTCCTTGGGCTGGTGATGGAAATACATGCTGGACTGCAGCTACCTTTACTTCTTCTTTGATTTTTGCCCTCACTTTTTCTGTACTCAATATATTGGGAAATAGCTTTCTGGCTAAGCATTTAGAAAGCAAATGTCTCTGCCTTAAACTCAGCTGTGGCTTTCAAATTTGAAACTCCCAAACCAAAAATTGACTCTCTCAGCTTTTCTGCCATGGCATAGCTTTCCTGAGGCAGTAAGTGCTAGAAGCTGAAGTGTTTGCCTGGAGAGAAAGGGTTGTGTAGAGGGAATGAGGGTACTGCAGGGCATGAGAACATTGCTGAAAAATCTCAAAACATTTTTCTACTACATTGCTGTTATTATTTCCTTCCTTCATATGGTTTTAGCCTCATGGGGCTGAGTTGCAGATTGCTTTGCTTTAAGGTTAGAGCATTTGAGGATGATTCTGTTTTGACCTGTCGTTGGCAAAATAAAAAAATAAAGAAGCAGATAGTGAAGCTAAAAAGAAAGTCAGACACTTCTGGGCTATAAAGTGTTGGTTTAGTTTGGAGCTAAATACAGCTCTGGCCTCATTCTGCTTTTCAGTCTCCCAAAGGTCATGCCATTTTTCTTGATCTGTTTTTCTATCTCCCTATCCCACAGTTCATCATTGGATGCTCTGCTGCCTAGGCAACAGGATTCAGGGCAGCTCTCAATAACGTGTTACTGGCAAATATTTCAAGCTCCATGCATGTAGCACTTCTTGCAACCCAGGGTATTGTCCTCATCTTATTGTTGGCAGATAGGCTTTTATTAAGCTGTATGGATCCATTTGGAATCTTCTTGAGTAGGAGATCTGAAAGTAAAGAGTTATCTACATTTCAAAGATGTCATTGTTACTGTCATGTTCAGCTGACCATACTGATATTGGTGGCATATCACTGTATCTCCTCTCCTGTGAGTGTCTAATCAAAGTTCTTTTGAACTGTGCTATGTTGTCAGCTGGACACTTGGGGCCACAGCACTGAGTTTCACCTGCATGACAACCACAGGAAAAATGCAGGCAACATTATTTGTATTCCTGTCCAGGATTTACCAACTGTGCTAAAGCAGGGTTTGAAAAATTGAACTATGAACCAATATCAAAAATGTCATCACTCCTATCACCACTACCAACAGTAATAATATCAGCAAGCGACCATTTTATGCTTGATTCTATATTCTTTACATATGTTATCCCATTCAATTTAACAACAGATCTAAAAGGAAGGCACTTTTGTTCTACTTTATAAAGAAGAAAATAAATTTAGAGAGATTAAACATCTTGTCTCTGGTCAGAGACAGTAAGTGGAGCCAGAATTTGAAACCAGGCTAGTCTGATGTCAGAAGCTTTGCCTACTAGGTTGGACTGGCTCCATATTGGCATGCTTACTCAGCATCTTATTGGCATTGTTGAATCCCTAGCTCTGGTCTGTGCCCGATGAATAGTAGATACATGGTCACACTTAAAAGAAAATGATAGATTGCTTGTATTGGAAATAAGTGCTCTGCGTGCTCATGTGTTTCCTTTCATCAATGGTGGAAAGCAAAGTTACATAATAGGCCTGAGTTCTTCCTTTCTCATTTCCATCTACTCTCTCTTCCTGGTTCATACACAACATCATCTTACATCAGAATACTGAGGCAGCTTCCCAACATGTCTTCTTGATGTCTGTCTTATTTTCCTCTATCCGAGGCTGTATGCAGTAGCCAATGGTACCCTTTAAATCTGGAAATATGTCCACAATCATTCAGAGATTTCCTGTGAGCTTAAAACATAGTTTGACTCCTTCGAAGGCCTTTGAGGCCCCTTATGATCTGGTGCTTCCCTCTTCTGGCCTCATTTCTCAGCACTCCTTAGCTCCGTGGCATGCCATCTTCCTCCATCTCCAGGCCTTTGTATGTGCTCCTCCCTTCCCCAGAGCACTGCCCTTCTCTGCCCCTTACATGGACAGCTTCTGCTCCTCCTCTGGATCTTAACATATGTCACTCTCTCGGGCAGCTTTCTCTAACCTGTAAGCCTGGAAGATGGACCCATTTAGTGTGCCCCACTCTGCCCTTCCCTTCCCACAACATACTGTGTCTCCGTCCTCCCTCTCCACGGACATAAGTTCACGTAAGTCACTGTGTCTAGCTCCGGGCCAGCTGTCTAGTCAGCCCTTAACACATCTGGTCCACTGTGGCAACAGCAGGATGGGAGGATTTGGTTCCACAAGCCCCCTTCTGTGAACATCCAAATCCTCAGTCCCTTTTATAGAACAATGTAGCATTTGCATATAACCTCTGCATATCCTCTCATATACTTTTAATTATCTTGGATTACTCATAATATCCAATACAATATAAATGTAAATAGTTGTTAGAGTGTATTATTTAGGGAATAACGATAAGGAATAAATCTATACGTGTTCAGTACAGACTTAATTTTTTTGGGAGATATTTTTCGAACCAAAGTTGAATCGCAGGTGCAGTACTCTCAGACAACTGTAAATATTTGTTGAATAATTGGAGAGCTGAAGGTAATATATTCTTTTTTTTTCAATCTAGTCTTATAACCAATTTTGAATCAGAGCAGTTTCCTGAAACCTTGGCTTGGAAATGTCATTATATTTGGGGATAATTCTTTCAAAGCAACAAATTAGAAAAGGCTTCTGAAGTCCTTGATACAATCTTTCAGAAACTGTGGGGAGGCCTTTGTTAGATTGTGAAAATCTAAACATCTTCAAATTTAAAAAGAGACTCAAAGTGTCACTTAGAAGCCCAGACCCAAACAACTCTTACACATTTTTTTCTTTTTTATTAAATTGGGTTGTCACTAATCTGAGACACAGAGAAAATCACACTGCAACCTGATTACTGAATATTCTCATTATGCCATTTTACAAAATATTAAGGACTGGAACTGTGACTCATTTCTTCACTTTCCTCCTGCCCTACTCAGTACTTAAGCCCCCGAATAAGTCTGCTCTAGCTTTTCCTTTTTAGAAGAATCGTCAGGGCTTGGAAAAGGCCCCACTTTGCATGCTCTCTCTCCAAGGACCAGATGGACTATTGACTGCTTCCAGGAGTCAAAGGCTCCTTCCCCAGGCTCCCACCTTACGCCGCCCACACAATCTCCTGCTGGATTTTCAAGCAGATTAATGCTCCCCGTGCCCCCTTTCTTTTGCACACCCCTGCTCAGTGGATGTATTTAGCAGCTTGAGTTTCCCAGGCTTCCATATCTGTGCAGATGCAGGGCTCATACAGTCAAGGAAAAGGCTGAGTTCTGGGCTGCTGTTTGGTGTGAGCACCACGTGACACCCCTCCCCGCAGGCCCCGCCTGCTGCAGCCATGGTCTCCTGTCCCTGCGGTCCCCTCTTTCTCAGTCCACTCCTTTGAGCCCTGGGAACAGGGGCTGATACGAAGCGGAGGGTGAGCAAACAGACCAAGGCAGCATTTAGCAGGGTTTCTTTAGCGCCATCTGTCACCACGACCGAGGTCATTGGGATAAGCCGACTTGCTAAACAAAATGGATAACAACTCATGAATAAAACTTTAAGAAAAATTCCAACAGAGATTTAGGTGTAATTTTTCTGAAGCAGCAGCTCTCTTTTCCTTTTTAAACCTCTTCTCACCCACCAAATACCTCAAGGGAACCTGCGTTTTCCTTGGATTCCAGTAGGGGGCAGCTGCTATCAGGCCTGAGGAGATGGCTTACTTTCTTTTAACATTTTCCTTCGTGCGTGTGTGTGTGTGTGTGTGTGTGTGTGTGTGTGTGTGTGAACTAGAACATACTCACAGAAACATGCACAAAAGCTTATATGTATACAAGCAAACAACCATATGACTGCCTTCCTCAGGTCAAGAAGCTGAATTTTGCTTGCAACTTGTTTATATAAACCTCTCCTCCTTCCTTTATAATTCATTCCTTCCACCAGTTATCCACACTATATTGATTGGGTAATAGTTTTCTTGATTTACTTTAATGTCTGCCACACTCAAACATTTCCCAAAATAATATGGTGTAGTGGTAGATAATTTTGATGATTTGGAACATTATATAAGTGGTATACTACACTATATATTCTTTTGTCTATTTCATTTTTGCTCAGGCTTATGTTTATTCATTTTTTTGTTTCTATGACAATGGTGATAATATTGATTGATTTAACCCTAACTCATTTATCTATTCTACTGTTGGTGGACATAGGTTGCTTCAAGTTTGTGGTAATTACGAGTGATATAACTGCGAACATTCTAGCCTGTGTATCCTAGAACACAAGGTCAGACATATTTCTAGGCTCTAAGGTGTAGGTAGACCTCACAGTGGAATTGCTGCCTGGTCACAAATGATGGCTATCTTTGACTTTACTAAATAATGCCATGGAGTTTTCCAAAGTGATTGTTCCAATTTATAGGCTCCTCCATACCACATATTCACCAATACTTGGTTTTGTCAGACTTTTTATTTTTGAGGGCTGATGTCTTTTCATCAGTGTCAGGCCAATGTGCCAAGGGCACTCTTCTCAATGGCTTTTATATGGATTCTGCAGCAAGAGGGGATTCCGGAGTGTCCCTCAGATACAGCTGGCAAGAACAGCACAGGAGGAGCTGTTCAGAGAGGGGAGGTTTTCCTCTGCTGCCTGTTCCTCACTCCTAGTTTGGAATGCACCATCAGAGCTAACAATGGCAATTAGGATTTCTGTGCCATCTGGATGGTTGGGGCTGTGGGGCATGACAGTTGCTGGCAGCTGCAGAAGGTAGAGGATGAGCTGGGACTGGGCATGGCTCAGGAACCACTGCCTATGTGGACCTGCTGCCTAGACTGAGGTCCACACGCAACAAAAATGCATCTGCACTCATTTTATGTGCTGGGGAGCGGGGTAAGAGATGCCATGGGAGTTTCTCAAGGGAAAACTAGGCAATCATTCCCAGTTAACAGATCCAGCCCAATCAATCCTGGTTTTCATCAGGTTTCATTACCTCCATTTCAGAACTGGTTGATTTTGCGGAACTTAGCTGAGCCTCTTGTGTAAAATACGGGTGATATGACAGGTCTCCCATGCTATGGTGAGGGCAAAGTAGGAATGGTAGAAAATTGAAAATGATCAACATCTTTACTTGTTTGAGTCTAGAGTTATAGATTGCAAGATGGGGGCCTGTTAGAGAGACTAAAAGGGAAACTGTGATTTTAGGTGAAGTGTTCTCTTTATCTAAGGTGCCCTCCAAAGATGACAAGAGGACTGATCCTTCACACGGGAGGAAGGAAAGATTGGACCTTGCTCATGCCCTGTCTTTTTCATGGGAGTTTCTAGCTAACTCCCAAGGAATACTTTAGCAAATCTTTGCTAGAGCTTGGGGATAATAATTAAAAAAAAACAGAAATGGAAAGCAAACAAACAACAGTTCTCTTGATGATCTGACTCCAAGATACGGTTTGTTTCTCCTCCACTCTGGACCTTCTCCTGCTTGGTTCTGTCTATTCTCAGAGTGGCAGAGACCATCAGAGAACACTCCCACAAGTCCCCTAACATTCCTGGTTTGCTGGGGACCATCCTGGGTTTTACCTGTTGTCCCAACATGTTATCAATAGTGCCACTTTTTATTGGCAAATGCTTCCCAGTTTGGATGATAAACGAAGTGTTTGTCTATGTGAGGTCACCTGACCGGTGCTGGTTGCTTCTATGACAATCGGCTTCCACTGACCCAGGACAGATGCAGGAGCCACAGATGCTTTCAACCCCCAGCTCTGCCCTTCCTCAGATGCATGCTTTTGGGGACAAATTACTTTGGTTTGCATGAGCCTCAGTTTTCCCAAGTGTAAAAGGGGGACAATGGTAACAAGGTCTGTCTTGAAGTAAGTGGTCAATATGTTTTAGACAATATTATTATTTAGAGTAGGGATCAAAACCTGGCGGCCTTAGGGCCAGTGCCCAGTGTGCTCATATTTCTTTTTGGCTAGTACAGTGTTTCAGAGTTCCAAAGCCAGAGGCCTTTAGGACAGGATGCACTATTGGTTCTTGTCTTATACCAGGCCTAATTCATACATTGGTCACTAGCACCTTGCCTTGTGCACCCAGGCATTGAGTTTGCAGCTCCTCTTCTGGGCTAGTCCTGATTGACACACCAGGCTGTGGTGATAGGTCTGGCTGGGAGATGCAGACGGGTGTTCATGTGTGTGCATATGCTTTCTCTCTCCAAGTTAGATCCCAGCCAGGCTCAGCCTACACGAGTGGGAGACCCACCCTTGGAAAAATCTGTCTCCTTGGTGTCAGTGATGTTCCTCCCCACCTCCAAGTTACTTAGAGAAGTTGCCTTGCAAACCTAGTATGCCCACAAATTGTTGAGAGTTTTGTTAAAGTACAGGTCCTGGCTCCATAGATCTGGAGTGGGGTCTAACATTCTGCACGTCTAACAAGCCTCCTGTCATGAGGATGCTCAAGAATTTCAGGAGTATGAAACCTTGGGGAAAAGTATTCCTATTTGAGCTTGAGCAGACTGACAATTTCCTGTGAGTAGTGAGGCATTATTTCTCTCCTCCTTGCACTCTCCAATGTCTGGGGATGAATGGCCATCAGGAAAACATCCATCTCTCTCTGCAGAAGTTGGAACATAGGTGGGGGATATGGTTTCCCTTTTTAGGGTGGACCCAATGTGGGAGAATTTCTTAGTACTCTGCCTTTCATTCAGTTAGTACTGGTAAACTTTCTGCTGATCGTATTTTAGACATCTTTTTTATTTTTATTTTTTATGAATCAACTGGGTACTTACTGTTGTTTCCTCTCAGCATCAGCATCACTGTGAATTTGTTAGAATTACAAATGCCTGTGCCTCATCCCAGACATACTGGGTTAGAAACTGGGAGTAGAGCATGGCCCTCATGGTTAACCAGCCCTTCAGGTAATTCCCATGCATCCTGCAGCTTGAGAATGGCTCTCCCAAGATGCCAGATTCCGTAGGTGAATTTCCAGAGAAGAAAGCCCCAGACATGGAGGCTTTTGAAGCTTGTTACTCAGTAGATAATTTCACAACTGGGAGTCAGGGAGATGATTCCAAGAAGGAGGTTTGAAGGATGGCAGCTTCAGGTAAGGAAAAGCAGGAGCAAATGATCTACCCCCTGGGGATAATTGTTTGGCTTTATGCAAATTTTCTAAGCAATAAAACCAGCCAGTGATGTACAAGAAATATATGTTCCCCATGCTGAATGGTCTAAATAGAGTGTTATCAGTGACTGGGCTTCTGAGGTCTTATTACACAAAGCCTTAACAGCATGAAATACACCACACCTGCTAAATGAAACACACAATAGGACATTATGGGTGTTTTCAACAGCATTTTATTTTGCATAATATAGATTTTTTTTCCAGACCAGAAATGGTATATTAAAAAGTCAGCAGGCATAGAGCTTGTTTTAAAATTATTATTACTTTACTCTGGTGCTTCAGAGTTTTATTTTCTTCTTCCTGCTGCTATTGCACAGAAATACAGAATATTCTATCCAGAAGGAACCCTAGAGATCAGTGAGTCTATTGCTGCAATTCACACAGGTGTCTGGAGACGTCAGTTTACTTGCCTTGAGTGGAGTGCTTGGAGCTGGTATCCTTACTCCTGATTCTCAGACTCGGATTTTTACTGCTTCTTTCCCCAGGAATCTTTTCTGCCAGGTAGGGTACCTGGGAAGGTAGTCTAGTGCATTCTCTTGTGAATGTCAGATAGCATCAGAGGAATGAGAAGGGAAGTGCATGTACATTTTAACGTATGTGCACAACCTGGTATTAGCAACCAGAATATTTGGCTGACTGGAATATGAGGTCACTTCTGAGGCTGCAGTCAGAAGCATCTTCCATTTAGAAAATGGCTCAGGCTAAGAATTTGGTCTGTAGGAAGCCAATACCATCACTGCTGAAGTCCATGTATCAATTACACGTTTGGGGTGGTAGGAAACTCAGAGCCCTGAAATGTGCAGTTGCCTAGCACACACTCTTAGAGGGACACTACACTTGCTTTGAATGTCTTAATGAAATTTTTGAAAAAGGAGGACTGCACATTCATTTTGCACTGGGGTCCACAAATCATGTACTTGGTCTTTTCCCGTATCTTTTGTATTCTTCCCCATGTGTTCTTTGAAACTCAACTTTCCCAAGAACACTTTAAAATTTTCCCCAAGAGTGTATTATATGCAGATTGGGTATGTACTCCTTATTTAAAATGCTTAGGATTTTGGAATATTTACACAAGCATATTGAGATATCCTGGAGAAGGGATATAGGACTAAACGTGAAAATCACTTATGTCTCATATACATCTTATACTCACAACCTGTAGGTAATTTTATACCACAGTTTTCTTTTGTTTTTTTTTTTTGGACTGGGGATCAAACTAGGATCCTTGTGCTTTTGAGGCAGGTGCCAGAACCACTGAGCAAATCCCTGGCCCTCAATACCACAGTTTTAATAGCTTTGTACATGAAACAGTGTATGCTGAGCTGTCAGGTGTTTCTTTCAGTCACATGGACTTACTATCTGAAGTTGTTTAGATATTACTTTTATTCATAACTGAATTTATATCCTGCTGATGAACAATCATCATATTCATACCTATGTTCTTACAGTAAGAACTCTGACTCAGTAGCTGGGTGTAGTGGCGTGTGCCTATAATTCCAATACTCTGGGAAGCTAGGGCAGGAGGATCAAGAGTTCAAGTCCATATTAGGCAACTTAGTGACTTAGGGAGACTATGTCTCAAAAAAAATAAAAAAACATAAAGTGGGCCAATAGCGTAGCACAAAGGCCCTGGATTTAACCCTAGTATTGGAGGAGGGAGTGGGGAGAAAGGAAACAACTGCAATCCATCACATCAATACTCAAAAAGTTTTGCAGTTTGGATCTTCATATTAGAGATGCTCAACCTATATTATAATATTAATATTGTATCATTAATAATGCTAATCTCTACTGCAAATTGCTTTTTCTCAGTAGGCTAACACTGAGGTAGGTACTGTTGTGGCCATCATACCACTTGACAGATGAGAAGACTGAGGGTTAGAGAGATTAGCTGGTTCAAAGGTACACAGACCAGGGCCGAGGATTTAGCTCAGTGGTTCCACTGCCTGACTCACAAGCACAAGGTCCCAAGTTCAATCCCTGGTACCAAAAGAAAAAGGTATACAGACCAGAGGTGGGGTCAGAACCCAGGTCTAGTTGCACAGGACAGAGATTTAACCATTGTACTATATGCCTCATGGTGTGTCTATTCAGTGCTTGACATGGGTGTTTCCTTGTTTCTTCTTGTCTGTAGGGAAGAGATGTGTCCTTTATAGCAGAAACTTTGTCCTTTAATTATTTCCACCCAGTGCCATGCTCAGCACAGACAGGGTGCCCAATGAATATTCATTTAATAAGAGTATTTGGTGAAATTTAATGTGCATTTAGCCATAAAAGAACTTCTGCAAACCAAAGAAGCTTCCAGGTTTATGTTTAAAATTTTCCCATGAATGAAGCTGCATAGTGTGGCTGGTGAAAGTGTCGCAATACTTTATATTTGACTTCATGAATTATTTATGGAATTAATACTGGAATCACGATTAATTTGTGGGGAGAAAGAGGTTGCTGCACGGCTTGGTGCTTGTGTTTTTCTGGCAGGGATAAATCACCTTTCCAGAGGCTTTGGGCTGAAGGCTTTGGATGTTGGTTTCCAGGAGTGACAGGAACTTGCCCTCCCCTTTTCCTTCTCTTTCTCCTAACTGAAAAACCCACGAACCACCAGTTATCCCCAGAGCAGTGGCAAATGCCCCGTCTTTCAGTAGTGAGAGAATTTGGTTTTCCTTAATTCTTAGTTGACACATGTCTGTTAGCACCTGTTGTGTACTGGGTGCTATGCTAGGTATGAGATTCAAAACCCGAAAGGCATGTTTCTGCCCTTAATGAGATTGCAGCCTAGTAATGGCAGCCAGGCATGGCAATACAGTGCTACATTATCAGGTGATCAGAAGCAGGACAGACATGCCCTCCACAGATGTGGGGCAGCAGTGTGCGGACATTGCTCGGGGTGCGGGTTCTTGCCTGAACCAAGTCCTAAAATACAAAAAGCAATTATTAGTCTAGCTAGAGAGGAAGATAGGGGAAGAGCAGAGGTATGTGATTTCCAGTTGTACAACCCTGAAAAGGCCAGGGAAGGACCTGGGGAGAGTAGAAGCAGCTGTGCTGGGGAGAGGCCCTGAGAGGTGACTGAGACAAGCTGGGATGCTGGTATTGCCTCATGGTTTGGGTTTTGTCCTTGAGGCTGAGGGTGGCAGAAGGGTCAGTGCTGTAGGTGGCCAGTGTGGCTCCTGTTTCATCATTAGGGTGGCTTTTCAGGGAGAAAGATCTCGTCTGTGTCCAGGTGTACAGTGGCTTTTTGGGTTCATAGGTACCCCATGGCAAGGAAGAAGAAGGTGAGGAAGAGGCACATGTTGCTCAAAGTGGGGAGAGGCAGGAGTAGGTGCAGTTGAACGGAGACACAATCCTGCTCCATCAGCAAGTTTGCTTTCTGAGACCTGCAGTGTAATTGCAATCCCTTTCCCATTTTCTTCAAACATCATGAGGAAATATAACTGCAGCTGGGTTCAGCAGCCTTCACTTTGGAGCAATAAACTACAAATGATCACAGTTTACTTTGATGCTGTTGGAATTCCCCGCCAGTTGCCGTGGATTCTCACCGTTTACTAGCTGGAGAGTCACCTGTGTGCACTTGCTCTGCTTTCAGAATGAGCCCTTGCCTCTCCGAGCTTGTCTTAGCGTGTTATTTATTGTACAGCTCTTCTGTGGGCTTGAGCAGGGCTCTGGGCTGCTGAGCTGATGCGACCACACTTAGGAGTCTAACCCTGCCGCCCCAGCCTTTAACGGAGAAAATTGTTCTCGACTCCATTTACTTCCAAGTAGAAAAGAATCAGAGAGCCCTGCAGTGTGAAGGCGAAGGTGAGGTACTCCAGATAAGTGTTTCCCCCCTCTCTGTATTACTTATTTATTAAAGCCAGTGAGGCATAACTAAGAGAAAGGAAAGGAAATGAGGAAACAGAGAATACAACGGCCCTCAGATTTTAATGGGAGAAATGGCTGGAAGTGATTTCTAAATTATTAAATAAATTGATTTGATTCTTGAAGCTGGCCTCCAAGGTGTATTTGTCACTTTCATTATCATTGTCTTCAAGGGTAGGAAGAGTTGCTCACGGAGAAAGTTTTATTTTTTTCCCCTCTATTTTATGTTGAATGCTGCAACTCATGGCCCCTGCCTAATTAAACACACTTCTTTATGTAATGGGAATAGTGTTTTATTTCCCTTCCATTTTTGACTCCATTTGTCTTATATAGGCCTACAGACATGTAACATGATCTGGTTAGCTATAGGGCAGACAGACTTTGGAGAATCCCAATCCCATTTTAATTATAGGACTGTTTGATCACAGGTGAATTCTACCGTAAGTTTTCCACACACAAGAGTCCTGTCATTTAGCTACTTGCCTAACGGAATCCAGTGAATATTAGAATAATGTGTTGTACCATCCCAAATGACACGAATAACACCTTGCTGCACTTTAGGGAAATAATAGATTTTATTTTTGAGTTTTGATGGTGACTGCAATGGTGTTTGCTCCTTTCCTACTTCCTTCACTCCCATGAACCACCTGGACTGCCTCTAAAACAATGGTTTAAAAAAAAAAGCCTGAACATCTAAATTCTTTTTCTTAATTATTCTCCCGAGGAAAGCAGCCTAAGCACCAGGGTGCAAAAAATTTAAACCATAAATAACAAGCTGAAAGGAAATAAAAGAAATGACACCAGAATGAACTAAGCTATTAGCTGAAAGCTTTACATCACCATCCTCCTCCGTGGGCCTGAAAAATCTACAGGAAGGTGGTTAAGTATTTATTTTCCAAAGAATGTCATTGCAATTAAAAATAGATGAAGGGAACATTGCCCCATGATTTCTGGAGGTACTTCAGGTGGTGGAGCATGAAACATTTTGGGGAACGTAGTTCCCCACTCCCACCCTGAGGACATACAGTGCTATAGGACAGAGCCAGGTCCTCTGAGGGTACCGCTGCTGTCCAGCTGTGGTGAGAAGGGTAGAGACAGAAAAAGGAAGTGAGCAAAGTACTGGGCAGTGACTGAGTGATTTCCAAGATAGAAGAGAGCCCCTCCCTGGATCTGCTGCATAATTGTTTCTGTCAACTTGCTATACCTGGTAAAGAACTCCATTCACACTCACAAACCTGTTAGGTTTCCAATTATTGGTTTGACTTTCAGTTTTGCAGTTGGAAAGCATTTGTGTGTGCCGGCAACATGGAACAGCGAAGGTGGGGGCAGAGATGCTCCAGGGTACCTGGGGCTGGAGGAGGGAGGATGTGCCTTCACCCCAAGTTCTCAGAGGTAGCCTGGCTGCCCTATGGCTGACAAGGGAATCACATGCCCTGTCACCCAGAGGCCTGGGAAGTCTTTGGGATGTTAGCCCTGTGCCCTGCTAGGGAAGCTAGTCTTGCGGGGCGGCAAGGACTGAGCAGCAATCTGGCCCTTTGTGTCCTGCCAGGCTACCAATTTGGGAGAGGGTCAGAAGGCTTTGCTTTTTCAAATCCAGCTTAAGGAGAGTTGAATGAGAAAAAGAAGGTGCAAGAAAGTGTGCAGAAGAAGATCTCAGTTTTGTAGGATGAACCAACACAAGCTGCTCAAACTCTATATGGGTGTGTTTAAAGGGGTATACTAGATTACATAAATTCAGATGAAAATCTGGGACACATTCTGAGTTCTTAAAATGAGTTTTGGGATGGGGGTGTGAAAATGGGGTGAAGATGCTGATTGAGATTGGATAAAGTGTTCATGATAACAGCATTTATTCCACCACCCCATTTATGCAAAATTTGTATTTTATGCCTATTTAAGTTTGTTTCCCTGTGCTCGTCTTTCCTCCAAAAGTGCCTCTTCTGAAAAAGTATCTCAGTGCCAGATACCAAATGCTCAGTTTTATGTGGGCCTTTTTTCTGCAGTATTTAGGGTCACTGCCCTGCAGCTTCTCTTATGGCATAAAGCTGAGAAAGAGCAGAGTACTTCACCACAGGGAAAAGCCATTATTAACTGCCCTTCTTTTCTGCTCCTGTCTGTCTCATCAGGTGGACATTAGTGCAAAAGAGTTTTCTGAAAACAGCCTGGCTCCTCCATGATGAACATGCTGCCCTTTGGGCAAACAGAGTTGTAGAGAGGAGACCTCAGGGGACCTGGGCTGCCAGATCCCTGGGGCAGCTGGACTGGTTAGTTCTCTCCCATTGCTCTGCAGGGAGGGACGATGTTGTGAAAAACGCATGAGATCTGAAGATGGAAAAGTCATTTTCAGCTCAGCGTAAGAAAGAACTTTCCAAAAGCCAGAGCTGACAACTAACCGTCTCAGCCATCTCTCGGGAGGTGTGTGTGTGGGGAACTCAGCTGTGGGCTCAGAGCCTGCAGTAGAAGACATCTGTGTGCCCCACTCTGCACTGCCTGGCTCAGAAGCTTACTCACACAGCACTCTGAGTGCTTGGAATGTGGCTGGTGCAACTGAAGAACTGAATTTTTAACTGTAATTAAAATTAAGTTGGGCCGGGGATTTAGCTCCGTGGTGCCACCGCCTCCCTCAAAAGCGCAAGGACCCAAGTTCAATCCCCAGTACCAAAAAAACCCAAAACCAAAAAACTCAAAAAAATCTTAAATTTAAAAATGGAAGCAGTACAAAATTTTTTTTCTGTTAACTGGGCTTTGCTTTGGTAGACTTTCATTTCACTGTAATAATCGAAAATTTAGTAGCCAGATAAAGATGTGTAAAAAAATGAGATTTTGAGGATTTAGGATAAAAAAGTAAAATATTTCAATAATTTTTGGTATTAACTGTACAGTGACATGTTGCTAATGTTGGGTTAAAGTACATTGTTAAATCAATTTCACGTATTTAGAAAATGCAGTTACTCTAAAAAATTATATATGTGATTTGGAAGGACGTATGTGACTACTGGAATCCTGTGTGTCTGGGCCAATATGGTCACTAGCATTGTCCTTGTATATGGATTCTGGCTTCTCTTTAGTTGGAAAGGTATTTCATAAGCACTTGTGGTTTCAGTGATGGTCACCTGGGTCAATTATTATTGGTAGTACTGGTGGAAATCATATGACAAGTGCCCAGACATCAGAGAAACGACTGGAACAATTATGTCTGGAGCTCTGGGAACTCCTGGTGAGATTTATTACATAAGGACTTAGCTTGCATGTGCAAAAACTGGTATTTAAAATAATAGGATGAGATTTCTTTTAAAAATCAGAATATATAACCTGACTTTTATTCACTGCCTTTCTGAAGCACTTAAAGTTGAATAAAAATCTTTCATCATTCTGTACCACTAAAATAGCCCAAGAAAGGCTTGGAAATACAGTGGTAGACTCTAAATTAAGCAATAAGACATGCACTTTTAGTTTCCCTAATTACCTACCCTTGAAAGTAGGTTGGAACTAAAATAAACATGTTGCCTTGAAATGAGAATTAATGTGTGTGAGTGCTGCCGGGGAAAACCCTATTAAACAATTGAATTGAGAATATTTTGCTTTGTCAAAAAACCCAAAGGCATTCTTCCCTTTGGAATTGAATCTTCATTTAGAGATTTTTAAAAATTACTTGTTCCATGTGTTTTGCAAAGTGCCTTTATCGAGCGATTATGACATTTTGTTCATTACGTATTGAACTCTGTCACATCCCATGAAGGAAATAAGCACCTTCTCCATGGCTCCAAGAGAGACCCAAGTGTAAATAGTGCCATGAGTCCATGGAGAAAGAGCTGTATGAATTATATAGTGTGCTGTTGGGAGTGCTCAAAAAGTACCTCTCTGTCTGTCCGCTAGGAATGGGTTAGAGGAGATGGGAGAGAGAAGTGGGGAGGGGAGTGGGGGAGATGGATGGCACTCCAGGATTTAGATCTCGATGTCATTCAGACTCCTAGTCCAAGTTTGCTGCCTGGCCCTGCTGAACTTACTGATCCTGGATTACACTTTTTAAAAATCAGGAAAAGATTTAGGAGGAAATCAGGAAAGATTTAGAGTCTCCATTTGGAGTAGGCTAAAGACTGATCTCATTAAAAAACGGAGGCTGTGAACAGCACAGCATGAGTTCACTTCCTAGTTCATGATCCCCCAAATCATGATCTGATGTCATATCTTCAAGGGGCTGAGCAAGAATAGATTGGGACAGAAGAGTTCTCAAAGAGTCTTGATCAAGTCCTCGTTTCTGTCCCCAACTGGGAGAAGATGAGAAGGAGAAATGAAATGCAAGCACAATCCTGAGCTTGTTATCAGGACTGAAGCAGAGAAGGTGTTGTTGTTAGGGCTGAAGGAAGACAGTTTAACTATCACCTTTTATAGTGAAAGTTTAAAAAGACAATTTAAGTATCACCTTTTAAAATGAAAATGCTAAACAGTTTAGCCTAGGCTGTTATCAGGATCACAAGTGACATCTCTTTTTAAAGAAATGAAAGAAAAATACCATTGTGGAATGCCTAGGTCCCTCCTCCCACACAGTCATGTACCTCAAATACAGACACATGCACACGCACAATATTATGTATCTCACATAGCGACCTGGACAGGCTGACTCCCAAAGAGGGGTTTCAGAACTTCTCCCTTAGGGACCCCTCAGGGGTCTGTGACACAATGACCATGGAGGAGCCAAGTGTCCTACAGAGGCCCTGGAACCCATTCTCCCTCTTTAAGCTATAGTTTCTCCTCAACAACTAGTGCAAGATCTAACTTCAAAAACTGCAAGAGAGAGGTATTTCCTATTTGAGTTCTATGATGCTTTAGGAGAAGTAACTGCTATGTGTCAAGGCCTGTACATATTCTGCCTTTTAATTCCCACATTAATATATAAGGGAGGTACTATTACCACCATTCTGGAAATGAGGACACTGAGATTAAGTAACATGCCCAAAGTTAAACGGTCGTCAGGTAGAGGAGTTGGGACTCATTACCAGGTCTGTCTGACTCTAAAACCATGCTTTTTTCTCAGTATGGTATGTTGCTCTTATTAGGGTCTTTTCAATATCTAATCAGTATCTTTTCAGCTATAATTTAAGCTCATTATCTCAGTGCTTGGCAGAAATGAAACAGTTCGTCTCAATTCTCTACTCAAATCCCTTTCATATATTTGAAGATGGCTACCTCCGCATTTTCTTACCTGCTGCACAAGAGCTAAGGGGACATGGTGTTTATGTCCCTGAGAGCTTTGTTTGACTTCACTGGCATTTCATATGCATCTAAAAGTCATGCTTATTGGAAATTAGCTATGTACTGCTTCATTTCTTCATTTATTTGAAGGATATAATAGAGTACAGATTGTGTGGTAGGTAGTAGCCGGGACATGAGACAACCAAAGAAGAAGACTGTGCTAGTGTGAAAGGGGACACCTGGCTTTTCATGAGCAAGATGGGGAGCACTTCATAGGGAAGGTGGCAGTAGGCCTGGGCCTTGAAGGGTGAATGGGAACATTGCCAGCAGATGGGGGCTCTTGGAAGGCAGGGCAGGCAAAGAGAACCTCACATGCAAAGTCACAAGGCCAGTCATGCTGTTGTGGGGAGGAGGAAGTAATTTGGTTTGGCAGGGTGCACAAAGGACAAAGGCAGGGCCAATCTCAGAGCAGAAGATGTTATGTTCAGGAGACCATACTTTGTTGCTAATTTTTTTGTGTTTTGAGACAGATTCTCACTGTGTAGTTCAGGACGGCCTTGAACTCACTGTGTAGCCTGGGCTGGCCTTAAACTTGCTGCAATCCTTCTGCTTCAGCCTCCCAAATGCTGAGATTTTAGGCATGCACCAATACCCTTGGCTTGATTTTAATTTGAAGAATAAAAAAACTAAGAAAGTATAAAGAATAATTTAAGACATATTTATGTTGTTACTGCCAAGAATTAAAATACCTTAGCATTTTATCATCTTTTCTTCCAGCCTTTAAAAAAACATATCAAATGCTACAGTTACAGTTAGGGTCCCTTTAACCAATATGTCTAGTCTAATTATTCCTTTCTTTATGTCCCTTTCCTGAGGCAGTTATCATTCATTAGGTATTTATTCTTTCAAATTATTTAAAGCATGTTTTACATACATAAATATTATACCATATAACATTGTTTTGAGTTTACTTTTTTCTTCCTCAGCTTTTTTCATTTTTATTTTTTGTGGTACCAGGGATCAAACTCAGGATCTTGCACTTGCCAGGCAGGCGAGGCACCACTGAGCTACATCCCTGGGCCCCCTCAGTTTTGCTTTTGAGCTTTATTCATGTTGTTAGATCAAGCTCTTTCATTTTACTTATTGTATAAAATCTTATTTTATGACTACCACATTTTATCAATCTGATCACTTATTGATAAAGATTTTGGTTTTTACCAGTTTTATGCTATCAAAAATGGTGTTGCAATCCATATCTTTACCTTTACTTCTCTAGGACAGCAAATATCCAGTTTACCTTGATAATAAGTCATATAGGAGAGTGGGGGATTTATCAAGAAAACATATAATGAAACAACAAGCAAAAACATTGCTCAGGACTTATCTCTGGAGAGTCTCATTCTGAGAGTCTGTAGATTTTCTGCAAAAATTTTTTTTTTTTTGAGAAGTGGGTAGCAAGTGTGACTTAGTTAATGTTTTTGTTGTTTAGACAAAACATGCAACACCCAAAGTTAAAGGAGGAAAGGTTTATTTTGGCTCACAGTTTGTCGAGGTTTCAGTTCCAAGGCAGGATGGCATAGTGGAGAGGCATCACAGAAGAGAAAATGTTCATGGTGGGCAGAAGGCAGCAAAGTAGTGAAGAAGCAATAAGCAACAAGGGACAAGCAGTGACCCTCTTTCAGTCCCTTCATCTTATTCAGGATACCCACCCTTTGGGCAGGTAGCACTCACATCTAGGGTGGGGCTGCCTTCATCCTAGCATCACACTCTGAATCAATCCCAGCAGCACATCCTTGATCCCAGCAGCACATACCCTAGATCCAGCAACTTCTGAAAAGCCCCATCTATGACTGCATGAGGCTTTGGGAGGACATCTAGGCACAAGTCATAACAAAGTTGCTCAAGTGAATTTTTTCATTAGAGAGATAGTGAATTGGGTATAGAGTACCCATGTCCATGGTCTCCCTCTCTCTGGAGAGGATGTGGGGCCACTGTAGGATTTTATGCTAAGAAGTGCCATGCTCAAGTTTGTGTTCAGAAACATTACTTTGGTGACAGTGTGGACAATATATTGAGCCTCAACTTCATCTGTAAAATAGTGCTCTTTTAGGGAGTGTCTTAGCCCATTTTGTGCTGCTATAGCAACACTTGAGACTAGATAGCTTATAAATAATGAGAGATTTATTTCTTACAGTTCTGGAGATTGAAAAGCCCAAGATCTATGGGCCCACATTTGGCAAATTTGGCAAAGGCCTTCTTGCAATCATTTCATGGGTAAAGGTGGAAGGGCAGGACAGCATGCAAGTGTGAGTGAGGCAGAAAGGAGCCAAACCACTACTCTTATTAGGAACTCATGTCTGCAATAACAGCATTAGTCCATTTAGGAGGACAGTGCTCTCATGGTCTAATTACCTCATTAAGCTCCCTCCTACCTCTCAATACTGTTGCACTGGGGAGTAAGGTCCAACACATGAACTTTGCGGGCACATTCAAATCACAGCAGGGACACAAAGTGGAGTAAAACATGGTCCCTAAAGTCAAGTAGCTTGGTGTTTGCTAGAGCATTTTATAGAAATGTAGGCAAGTAGGGCTGGAGATTTAGCTCAGTGGTGCCACTACCTGCCTCACAAGTGCAAGGTCCTGAGTTTTGATCCCCAGTACAAACAAACAAACAAAAAAAGAAATGTAGACAAGTAAAATCTGAGCTCTTGAGGCTTAATATCCACAGGTAAATTGTTTCCTGGCCAGGTTCCTGGAGAAAGCAGGACTTGGCTCATACCTTCCAGGCCTGGAATCAGTATCATTGTACATGTTATTGTCGCTCATCTGGATGCTGACTCTTAATTTTCCATATTTTGTTCTCACATTAAATTTCTATCCTGTTGCATTTGAAACCCACTGTCTCTACTGTTTTAGTTTTCTAGGGCTGCCTGTAATAAATTACCCTAAGTGTAGTGACTTAAAACAACAGAAACAATCTCTCATACAATTATAGGCCAGAAGTCTGAAATCAGAGTTGCAATGACATGTTCTTGTCGAAGACCCTGAGATGGATTTTTTTCTGGCCTCTTCCATTTTCTGGTGGCCCCAGATGTTTCTTGCCATGTGGTAGTACAACTCCAGTCTTTGCTTCTCTCTTATATAGCCTTTTTCCCTATGTCTTATTCTTTTCTATCTGTTGTATGGACATCTGTCATTTGGTTTAAGTCCCCACCTTAATTCAGGATGACCTCATCTCAAGATCCTTACTTAATTACATTTGCAAAGATCCTTATTCCAAATAAGGTCCTGTTCACACATTTTGGGTACACATATCTTTTGGGGCCACTATTCAACCTAGCTCACCCACTAAGGAGAACCAGTGGTGAACTGGTGTTTGGTAGTGTAGTTTGAGAGGTGGATTTATCTGATTAGATATTGTGCATTTCTGCCTGTGGCCAAGTGAGAGACAAGAAGTGAAGGGAGGTGAAAACACAGATCTAAGGTGAACAGATATGCTAGTAAACACTCTGAAAGGACTTTCTGTGGCTTTGAGACAGTCAGAACATTGGGGTCTTTCATTACTCTTCCTTTCTGCCCTCTGCTCAATTTCTCTGCTTGGTTTTTGTAGGTGTCGCCATGGTGCCAGGTCTAGTGATAATTTTACATGATTCATAACCCATCAACCACATTAGTTTCTGTGTCCCTTGGCTCCATTTTCAGGGAGAAAATGATTGGTCACTGACAAGCAAATGAGTTGGCCCTTCCTTGGGTCAGGTCTCAACCCTTGGCCCCATCAGTTATGGCCAAGCTCATGTGATATAAAATAGATGTTTAACATGTTATGACAGATTTAATCATGGCCCCCTTTGAAGATATCCATAATTTCATTTCCCAAACCTTAAATGACAAAAGAGATTTTGCAGTTTTGATTACACTAAGGATTTTGTACTAGTTTCTCAGGGTGGGTGTAATGTACTAGCACAAATTGGTGACTTTTGGAAGCTAGACGTCTGAAGTCAAGATGTTGGCAGAGTTTGTTCCTTTTGAGGGTCATCAAGGACACTCTCAAACTTCTGTTTTTTTCCTGGCAATCTTTGGTTTGTAGGAGTATCTCTGCTTTCATGTTCTCATTGCAATTGTGTATGTCTGTGTGGATGTTGGTATTCACATTTGTTTCTTTTATAAGGACATAATCATTTAGGATTGGGGCCCACTGTATTTCAGTGGAAATGCATTTTTTACTATAATTTTAGTTAAGATTTCATCTTAACTAATTTTATCTCAGTGATTCTATTTCTAAGTAGGGTCACATTCTGAGGTCCTGGGGGTTGGAACTTTAACATATAAATTTCAGGGAATGCAATTCTACCCATAACAGATCTTGAGATAGAAGAATTGTCCTAGATTATTGTTATGGGCCCAGTGTAATCACAAAGATGCTTGTGAAAGAGGGATCAGGGGATCAGAATTAGACAGTAAGAGAGGGGTTGTAATAGCAGAGTGTGATGCTTTTTGCAGATGTAAGTTAGAGCCATAAACCATGAAATGCGGGAAACCTCTAGAAACTGGAAAAATCAAGGGAACAGATTATCCCTTGGCCTTCACCAGGAGTACAGTCTTGCCAACACTTCAGTTTTTGGACTTCTGATCTCCAGAACTGTAAAATAATAAGTTTGTGTTGTTTTAAACCACAAAGTTTTGTGGTAATTTGTTATAGCAGCAACAGGTAACTAATATAATCCTCTTCACCAGAGGCTATAAGTGAGCAGAAATTATCAGAGAAAACAAGTGTCTACTAGGAAGACATCCCTAACTTTGCCACCATGGGAAGAAAATTATAAAAATTATAAATCAAGCTTAATGTGTATATATTTTATATTATCCAATTTGTTGGTGAATATTAAAAAACAAGGTCTGTGACAGTTTTGGAAGTTTCCATATCACTCCAAAACAATAGAAATAATTTGATTGTTAATTCAACAATTCATATTGATATCAATATACTTTTTGAAGTCTGTAGAAATGCTATTTCTAACCCACTACATAAAGGGACATTATTAGGTATCATAATCCTAGAAGTCTTAGAGAACATTCTGTCCCATGTCCCTCATTTTACCATAGAGGAAATCAACATACCAAGAGCAGAACAGGTTTGTCCAAGGCTGCCCAGATTTAGTGGTAGAGCCAGGACTGGAAGGATAGTTTCCTGATTTGTATGCCATTGTTCCATCTACCTATACCACGTTTATAAACCACAAATCTTTATTTCTACAATAAATCCCAACTCTTCCTATTTCTCAGAAATAGTCTCTGGGAAATCATCCCATTACTTTCTGAATGTACATATACAATAAGTGATTAAAAGATAAAGCAAGTGTTTAAATTAAAAAAACTTATTACCATAAAAGACACATTGCTAAGACTGATGGAATAAATAGGTTAGAACATGGTGGAGTAATCTGAGTATTTTAAGAGGGATTAATGGCAATGCATTTTTTACTCTAATTTTTAAAACTGAAGCACTAACCATTTTTTATGATCACTCCTCATTGATCCAACATTTACAGCAATTTCCATCAAAAAGAAATATTATGGTGTGTCTTGATCAACCTATTTACTGAATCTGGCACTGTATAACTTTGGGCTCTTTCAAAGTCAAAATGACCATGAAAAGAAAAGATTTGAATCAATTAGGGCATTGAACCCTCAACAACATAATTAAAGAACTCACAGAAGAGGGCCTTCAGAACTCCTTCAGAAAGTGGCAAGAACAATGAGTTAAATGTGTTCAGAGAGAAAGGGAGTATATTGAGGGAAGTTAATAACAATGTATCTTTTACTGTGGTAAAAAAATCACTGTGTTTTTTGAACACACCCCGTAATATCTCTGATGTCATTTTCCACTTAGGAATCAGCAGGGTTGGCCAAACAGTCTGAGGCAGCTCAGCATCTATTCCACCCAGCTCTGTGACTAGCCTCTATCTGTTCCAAAACCAAGCACCCACCTCTGTTTCCTGCGTCCTGTGGCTAATGGAAGCTCAGCGTTCTTTTTGAAGTCAATGCAGGAGCTCCACACAGAAAGGCTTTGAGAGAAGTGATGTCAGTAACTATAGAGAAACAGCCCCAAACCTGCCAGGGAAAGGGGGTGTTTTTAAGTCAGGAAAGGAGACATTGCTCCTGAGTGGAAATCTTTTTGAGCCTTTATTACTTCCTCTTAGAAGGAAATTCTTTTATGTTGAATATATTGGTACAAATTCAGTGCCCAAGTCTAGAATTTTTATTTTCAGAGAGCAAGAGCTCTTTCAGTGCTTCTATTTCTCTACTTTCAGCCATATACCACCAGCCTCAGTAATACTCTGTGTAATCACAAAGATATTTTATTTGATTTGACATCCAAAGATAGGGTTTGAATCCTGGCTTTGCTGTATCCTAGCTGTGCCATCATTGGCAATCACATTGCCTTGACATGTCCAGCTGGGTTTCCTGTCTAAAATGGCAATGATTAGGACATGTTTCTAATAGTTTCTCATTCATCTGTTTATTTTTATTCATTTGTTTATTTACCTGCTATGTGGCAGGCACTGTGCTAAGTAGTAAGAATGCAAAATGAAGCATGGTCCCTTCTCTCTTTGAGCCTGTGAAGTAGTGAGGGGACAATCAAGCTATCACACTAGTGAATACATCATTCTGAACTCCAGTGAATGCCCTGATGGCTAACAGTGTGGTTCTATGAGAGGTACAGTAGTCCTTGCATATGCTTGGGGAATATGTACTAAGATCCTCAGTAGATTCTGAAACCATGGACAGTACCGAACCCTGTTGTTTTAGTTTAGATCTAAAATGTTCCCCCTAAGTCTTTGTGTTCATATGGGGGCACTTTTGGAAGGTGACTGGATCATAGGGGTTATACTCATCAGTGGGTTCATCCACTGATGAGTTCATAGTTAGATGTGCTGTTAGGATAGGTGGCCTGATTGGACATGGGTCACTGAGAGCATGACCTGGGAGGGCGTATTCTTGTCCCCACTTTTCCCTTCCCTCTGCTTCCTGGTTGCCATGGGATAAATAGTTGTCCTCTGCTACACCCTTCTGCTATGTTATTTCTGCCTTGGAGCCAGTTGACCACGAACTGAAATTGTGAATCAAAACTCTTCTAGACAACCCACAATGTGGGAAAAAATCTTCACCTGCTCTTCCTCAGACAAAGGTCTACTATCTCGAATCTATAAAGAACTTAAAAAGATCAGATCTCCCAAATTTAAAGACCCAATCCAAAAATGGGCATCTGAAATGAACAGACATTTCTCAGACAAAGAAGTAGAAATAGCAAATAAATACATGAAAAAATGTTCAACATCACTGGTCATTCGAGAGATGCAAATGAAAACAATGCTGAGATTCCACTTCACTCCAGAAAGAATGGCTGCTATCATGAAATCAACCAATAACAAATGCTGGCAGGGCTGTGGGGAAAGAGGAACCCTGCTCCACTGCTGGTGGGAGTGTAGACTGATGCAACCACTGTGGAAATCAGTATGGAGATACCTCAAAGAACTAGGACTGGAAGTCCCATTTGACCCCACTATTCCATTGCTGGGGATCTTCCCTAAAGAATTAAAAGAATCATACCACAGTGGTATATGTGCGCCCATATTCATAGCAGCATAATTTGTGATAGCTAAAACTTGGAAACAGCCCAAATGCCCATCAACTGGAGACTGGATAAAGAAAATGTGGTTTTTTAATAAAATGGAGTACTATTCAGCCATAAAAAATGAGAAATTAGAGACATTTATAACTAAGTGGATGCACATTGAGGCGAAACTCTTGAGTGAAATAAATAGGACACGCATGTATAAATACCAAATAGTTTCTCTGGTATGAGAAACTGAAAGTGTAAATAAGGGCTAAATGTATAATAGGTAATGTGGAATAGGAAGAAAAGGGACAAAAGGGAAGAAAGTGGGAGGGCTAGGGGAAAGGATAGAAGGGAATGGGATTAATATGAGAAAATGGAAAAATAGGAACAAAATCTTTGTAAATAAGGAGGAATGGAGGGAGGGCTGGGCAAGGGTGAAAAATAAGAACCAAGAGAGACTATGTAAAGGTGCAAATTTCCAATGATGAATGTCATTATATTGTACACCTAAAATGTACCAATGATTAGAATGAATAATCGATAATGTAAAATAGGAAGAAAAGGTCCAAAGGGGTAGGGGTAGTGGGAGGGGCAGGGGAAAGGAAAGAAGGGAAAGGAAAAATGATGAGAAATGGAAAAAATGGAAATAAAGTCTTTGTAAATAGGGAAGGGTGGAGGGCTTGAAGGGAGGGCTAGGAATGGGGAAAAAATAAGAACCAAGATGCATTATGTAAAGGTACAATTCCCAATGAGAAATGTAATTGTGTTGTGTACCTACAAGGTACCAATAAAAGAATTTTAAAAAAGCAAAAACAAAAAAACTCTTCTCCTTTAGTTTCAGGTATTGGGTATATTGTTCCTGTGACTAGAAAGTAACTAATACGCCTATACATATTGTTTTCTCCTATGCATACGTGCACCAATTTGATGACTTTTCTATCTCAAGTAAGCACTTATCATGTACTATGGCTATAGTATTTGCAGTTTGAGATATGACAGCAAAGCTAACATGAATTTTCCCCTCTCTTTACAATTTCACAGATAGAAGATTTATTCTTACTGTAGATCTTAGCAAACTTAGCATGATTTTTTTTCCTCATTTGGTGAAGAACTTTCATGTTTTTCATGTGAAGCACTGTCTGACTTCTCATTGGCATGTCCTAATTATCAACATCTTGGCTTTTGGAGGCATTACTAATTAAAATTAGGGTTACTTGGGCTGGGGATTTAGCTCAGTGGCGCTGTGGCTGCCTCACAAGCACAGGGTCCTTAGTTCCATTCTCAGTACAAAAAAAAAAAAATAGGATGACTTGAATACAAGTACTGCAATGCCATAACTGACCTGATAACTGAGATGACTACTAAATGACCAGTGATTGGGTAGCACACATAGTATGGATACACTGGTCGAAGGGATGATTCATGTCCCAGGGACATGAAAGATTAGAACAATGCTACTTAGAACAATGTACAATTTTAAAACTATGAATTATTTATTTCTGTTTTATTTTCATTTAATATTTTGGAGCATGGTATGCAAAGCCACAGAAAGTGAAGCTGTAGATAAGGGAGTATTAGTGTATAACTAGTCTGAGCCAGATTAAAAAGTGGGAAAATGGTTTAGGCAAGTGTTCCTTGAGGAAAATAAATCTGAGCTTGGTGAGAAAGATATCACAGGTAAGAGTGGGATGAATGTGTTCCACACGGATTAAACAGCATGTGCACAGTCTCTGGGTTGGGGGTATATGCAAGTGCATTTCAGTCTACGGACTGAAAAATGCCAACAAGATTGGAGTTGAGAAAGTAGAGGTAGAGAGGTATTAGAAGAATCTAGAAAGCAGGCAGGAGTCACAGCAGGCAGGGATTTGCAAGCTACAGCAAAGATTTTGGTGTTTATATCAATAGCAACTGTAGGTACCAAAAGACTTTTAAACTTTGTGTGTGTGTGCGTGTGTGTGTGTGTGTTGTGTGTGTGTGTGTTGTATATACATAAAGAGAGGGTGAAGAGGAGCCTGACTGGATGCTCAGAGGCCAATCAGAGGCCATTGCAAGAGTTAAGGCAAGAGTTATGGTTGCTGAACTAGGCTGGTGATAGAGAAAAGAGTGAAGACTAGATGCATTTGTGTCCTCTCACAGATCTATCTAGAGATCAAGTTGATCGTTCTGAAAAGTCCCTTGGATGAAGGAGGTGATGGAGAGGACCTACCTCTTGGTTTCTAATTGGTGGGATAGGATGGATGATAGTGGCATTCTCAGAGAACCATGGAGGAGAACCCAGTTTTTGAGGGAGCAGATCTTAATTTGAGTCTCAGATATGGAATTTAAAACACTTGAGACATCCATGTTAGTGTTGAATAGGCAGAAGGAAACATGGTCTGAAGCTTAGGCATGAGTTCTCACCTGGAGATATGAATTGGAGAGTCAGGTAATGGTGATTGAACTCATGAGTGTGGGAGAAAGTGTGGAATGAGAAGTGACCAGAGTTAGGAAGAAAGTCAGGACACCATTGTTTCATGAAAGCCAGGGGATGAGTGTTTCAAAGGAAAGTGTGATCAAATGCTGTGAACAGGTGAGGTAGAATGTGTCTGTTGGACACAATGGTGGCAATAACTAATGTTATCTGGAGCTACTCTAACATATTTATGTGCTTGATATTCATTGTCCTTATTTTCCAGATAAGGAAACTGAGCACAGATAGCTTACATACTTGTCCAAAGTCACACAGTAAGTAATTTGAACAGAAGGAATTTGATCCAGATTGCATATCCTCAATCATGACTGCATAACGCTTCTTCCTTGTTACATAGAGGTCATTGCCAACTTTGTGGAAAGCTATTTAGATTGCATGAATTGGGAAAAAGATAGACTATAAGCTTCTCAGTCTTCAGTCTTCAAATTTTTGCTACAGTCTCCTTCCTTTGTCTTGAGCTTGAGGCCCATCCAGGTCTGCTAACTCAATGTGATGGTTTTGATTCTTGCTGCTGTGTGCAGAGGTGTTTTGTTGTTTCCTGAGCCCTGTCAAGGAATGGGGACTCTGTAAGGTAGATTTAGGGATCCCATAGATATAGTGAGACCTTATGTTTTAAGTCGATGCTTGTTCTGGCATAATCATGAATAGCTGTCCCTTTCACTCTCAAGAATGTCTCTGTTTGGATGGAAAATTATAAAGTCTCCTGTGATGGTCACTTCCATATGTCAACTTGGCTAGAGCACAGTCCCAGTTATTCAATCAGACATGGAACTAGGTGTTGTGTGAAGGCCTTTTGTTGAGGCAATTCAAGTTTACAATCCGTTTACCGTAAGTAAAGAAGATGGTTCCAGATAACCTGGCTGGGCTTGATTCAGTTGAAAGACTTTTAAAAGCAAAACTCAGGTTTCTCTGAGAAGACATGCTGCCTGTGGACAGCAGCATCAGCTCCTGCTCGAGTCCTAGCCTGCCTTTTCTGATGGTCTGTGCCATGGGCAATATTGAGCCTTAGTGCCCAGGTGCTAGGATGCTGAACACTCTGATTTGCACAGCAACCTTACACAGGAGAGAACTATCTTACCTAAGAGGCCAGTAACAATTCACTTAGAAATACTAGGGCTTTTGAAAATGGGAATGATAAAAAGAGAGTGGCAAGAGAGTGAAGGGTTCTGGCAGAGGTTGTTGATCTGAAGGGCCATGGACCTGGGGTGGGGTAGGAGGGAAGTGAAGAAAGGAAAGCACTCAATGAGGTTGAAAAATTACCCTGTAGGAGTCCATGAACAAGCAGGTTAAATAGAGAAGTGGTTGTCATCTTGAAGTAGGATGCTGGAGTAATTTTGAAGGTGAAGCAGTTTTCATTGATGACAAAGTCCAGGTGTGACTCTGGGTCATAGAGGTGAGCGTGAAAGGCCACAGGGACTTAGTCAAGGACTAGTTGTATGAGCTACACAGAGATTTTGATGGAATGAAAGATAAGCCCAAAGCTGTGAGGAGCAGATGAAAGGATAGACTGGAACTTTCTCTGGGAACTCTCAATGGAGTTATTATGATTGAAGACTCTAGCAGCAAGGGGCCTGTCTCTTTCTGCACTGTACAGTTACACAAGGCTTGTGTGCCAGAGGAAAGCCCAAGCAGCACCTTCTTTCCCTTATTCTTAGTGGTGAGGAGGTGTGTGTTAAAGTGTGTGGCCTTCACCATTTCTGTGGCCCTTCTTCTGGTATCGCAAAGCACAACAACATGTCATACGACCCACCTCTCACTCATAGGTGCATGTGACATGATATAAGGAAGATTTATCTCATCCAGGGCAGTGAAGGGATTGGAGCACCACACAGCAGAAACGGCCTCTAGATTTTATGTGCATGCATATGTAAGCTTAGGCTAAAATTACTCAAGATTTGCTTAGAAGATCAAAATCAGGGAGGGGTCTGAGGTAGAAACGCTCAGTGCTCACTCACAAACTAGAGTCATTCTGCTATGATTTCAGTCTTTCCAACTGCAGTGTATGTGAGTTTAGTGCCTTTTTCAGAATTATTCCTTTCCGAAATAAGGAGGGGCCATTGGTCACAGAGGAGTGATCAATGGTGTGTGTAGTCGTGGAGACACTATGGACAGCCATGGGTATGGGAAGCCAAAATTCAAGACAGAGAAACATTAAAACAACCAAGTGAGGAGGGCGTTCCAACTCTATTGTATTGGAAAGCTCTTTGTACTTAGATGACAAAGCAAGATATTTTATATGCCCCTTTTGCCTCATCTTTTCTGATAGCTCATACCGTGAGCCTAACTAGAGCACTATTATCCACCAAGGCCATGGGCCTCTTACAGGAATTCTCTGAGACATGACTAGGTAGTGTGCTTTATAAGCTCATTGTAGAGTCTAAACATAATTGTAATAAACTTTGCTTTATGGCAACTTAAAGTATTAAGAGCTTCACTTTTCAGCCCATGGCTAAAATGAGATCACACAAAAGGGTTGGCTATAAAGTTGGAGGTATTGTCTAATGAAAATAGAATTTAAGTTGCAAACCATAAGGCTTTGCATGATTTAGTTGTTGCTTACAACTACCATATCATTACTTCTTCTTCTTCTTCTTCTTCTTCTTCTTCTTCTTCTTCTTCTTCTTCTTCTTCTTCTTCTTCTTCTTCTTCTTCTTCTTCTTCTTCTTCCTCTCCTCCTCCTCCTCCTCCTCCTCCTCCTCCTCCTCCTCCTCCTCCTCCTCATCATCATCTTCATCATCATCATCTTCATTTCACCATTCCACTCTACATACTATAGGACAAGAAGCCAACAAAAAAGAGAAGTTATGTTTTCCAGAATTAGGTAACTGACAGAGGGTAGGACAGAGCTCAAGCTGCCTGGCTCCAGGATACACAAGCTGAACTGCTGTCTTGCACAAGTTGTCCTGCCTCTGTGTACTATTTCACAGCCAATCTATATTAACTCACCTCTGCCAGGCACTGTGTTGGAATGAGAGTTATGAGCATCTGTAAGGTGCCAGAGAATGTGATAAAACTCAATGGGCTGTGAGCACAGGAACGATGCCAGTTTGCTTTCCAGGTTGCTGCAGAGCAACCACACCTTGCTACTACATGTGATTGCTGAGTTGTGGGATGTTGTGATATAGCTACTTTATGAAGGGCTGAAAGGTTCAGATGGTCCATCTGGGTAGGCATAGTTTTGTCCATGTGGTGAGATTACTTCGGGTGTCTATCATTTTGGAAAGAGGTAGTTTCTTAGGAACAATATCATTACCATGGGGAGAACTCAACCTTTTCCTTTTGTCTACACTTGCTAGACTTCTGAAGAATTATGATGTCTAGGATTATACCCTCAAAGGAGGGATGCTGAGGCTGGTGTCCATCATGATAAGGAGACAGAGAGATAGGAAGGAGGTGAGTGTTATGGTACTCTGCCAACTAAAGAGCAGCAAGCAATATTTTGTGAGAAAAATGATCTAGAGTTGATTTTGGCCAGAAAGCCCAGGGGGAATGTATGATCTCCTATATGGGGTTCCCCAAAGAGTCACCTTGAGGGTCACACCTGGAGGCTTGGATTTTATTTTTCACTACTTGGAATTGGACCCAAGACCTTCACACTGAACTACATCCCCAGCCTTCTAAAAATGTTTTATTTTGAGACAAATTCTCGCTAAGTTGCTAAGTTACCCTGGTTAGGCTAGAAATTTAGTCCTCCTGCTTCCAGAGTGCTGAGATTACAGGTATGCATCACCATGTTCAGCTTGAATGCTATCTTTCTGATGGCGGTGTTGGTTCCTCTTCTCCAGACTTAACTTGTCCCTCCTGCTCCCTGACGAGTTGCTTTTTCAGGAGAGTGGCGTTTCTAGAGTTGCAAGGGTAGAATTCTATGATTAACAAAGTTGCATTGATGCCCACCAAACACAGAGCTCTCCATCATTACTGCCACCAGAGAGACTTACTGCAAAAAAAGATATAAAAATGTAATTATTTTCCTATACAGCTTCATAATTGCACCCCCAAAAATAAAGTAGAAAAATATTAACCTATTTCCCCCTGCTATCCCAGAAAATCGAACTGTTTCAGTTTTTCATGTCTTATGTCACTATATTTAAAGATAAAATATAGTTTAGGTTTTTTTGTGTCATATGTATGTGTATTTTTCTATAACAGAAAATATCATTTCTTTGTCTAATCTGATCTGTATTTTTGGGAAAAATCCTGTTTTCATTTGTTTCTGACCTTCAAATTAATTAAATGTATAACAAAATGAGGTTCATTTGTATACTTTTGTAAGGTAATAGAAATAAATTCATGTATTACATTCTTTGTCACTCTTTTGTAATTTTTATTAATTTTTCATATTTCTGCAAAGCCTTCATATTTATTATGTATTGACTCTTAACTAGGAGAAAATAGGAAATGCTGCCTTGTAGGGGGCATTTAGCCATGTCTGGAGACATCCTGAGTTGCCATGACTAGGGGATGCTGCCACAAACCTCTAGAGTGAATGCTGCTACACAATTTATGAGTGAATGCTTAAATTAAAAACAAATACTATGGTAAAAGATGCATTGCCATTAATCCCTCTCAAAATCCCCCACCTCCTTGGAAGATACTTATCCCATTGTTCATGCCTCTTTCTGAAGCACTTCTGAGAGTCCTCTTTGTGAGTATCTGTAGTTGTACCGTTGTGGCTGCCTCAATGTCCTGAATCCATTCAAAATATTTACCTTTTGTGGTCATTTTGACTTTGGGGAAGAACCAGGAGTTGCACAGTGCAATAAGTTAGGGGAGGATACACCATGAAGTTTTTTTTTTTGGTACCGTTGATCGAACTCGGGTCCTTGCGCTTGGGCAGCAGGCGATGAAACCACTGAGCTAAATTCCCGGCAACCATAAAGTTTTTATTTGAAAGAAATTGTAATAAACATTTTGAATGGATTCGGAATCTCAAGGTGGTCACAACAGCACAAGTAAAGACATTCACAATAGAGTACTTCCAGAATTTCTTTATAAAGTGGAAAGAATTATGGGATAAATGTGTTCAAAGCAAGGAGGAGTGTTTTAAGGATTGAGGGCAATGTGTCTTTTACTCTAATAAATTCTTTTTTAACAAAAGTTTTATTTTTATTTATCTTATTGGTACATTTTAGATATACATTATGATCACGTTCATTGTAGGAAATTTGTACCTGCACATGATATATCTTGATTCCTCTTTTTTTGCCTTTCCCCTCCCTTCCCCTTAACCTCTCTTTCCCTCCTTATTTACAAAAGCTTTGTTTCCATTTTTCCCTTTGTGTCTCATTTTTTCTTTTCTCTTTCTTTCTTTCTTTCTTTCTTTCTTTCTTTCTTTCTTTCTTTCTTTCTTTCTTTCTTTCTTTCTTTCTCCCTTCTCCCTCCCTACTTCCTTTTTCCTTTTGAGCAATTTTTTCCTATTTCACACTATTATACATTTTGGTCCTTATTCACATTTTCAGTTTCTCACACCAGAGAAACAATGTGATATTTACACCTGTGTGTCCGATTTATTTCACTGAAGAGTATAGTCTCAAGTTGCATCCATTTAGCTATAAATGTCTCAAGTTTATCCTTCTTTATGGATGAGTAGTACTCCATTGTATTTTAAAAAATCACATCTTTTTTATCCATTTTCCAGTTGATGGGCATTTAGGTTGTTGGCAATATTTAGCTATTATAATCTGTGTCACTATAAACATATATCGCTGTGGCATGAGTCTTTTAATTCTGTCAGGAAGACACCCAGAAGGGGAATAGCTGGGTCAAATGGGACCTCTAATCCTAGTTTTTTGAGAAATCTCCACATTGATTTCCACAGTGGGAGCACAGATCTGCTGTAACGAATTCTTTTTATGTAAATATTCATTGTATCTTTTGATCTCACCTTGCATAATGTGTAGGCAATGCCCCCACAAAAAATTATCTGGCTCAAAATGTCAGTAGTGCTGAGGAAGATAAACTCTGTTCTGATATAAACTAGTGACTTCACAATTCTATGAATAGATGACTATTTTACTTATGCCCCCTTTGTTCACCTTGATGAACCCTAGTTGTCTCCTGGGTTTTTGGTGTTGTGTTGAGAATTTTATGCGTTGGGCTTTGTCTTGCTTTGGGCTTACAGTGGATTATGCAGAGGTATTTCGAGCTATCACCCAGCCCCTCTGATGGTGGGAATCATCCTCAGACAAGGTGCTATGGCTTTCTTAAGTAGCTCAGGCTGCGTGTGTGGCTGCAGTTCCCAAAATACAGATGAACTATCTCCCAGACAGCAGGAACAGTGGAGCAGCCATGAAACTGGTAGGAAAGGCAAAAGCTGGAAGGCAAAACCTTGGGAGCAGTAGGACTCAGGGATTTGGAAAGTGCGATGGATTCATGTTGATTCTAAAAGATTTCTCTTGTGTTAGTTAGTAGAGGATATTTGTACCTGGCCATAGCCAGCTAGCTCTACAGCTCCTTTCTTATTTCTTGTCACCTTTTCTCTTGAGTTCTCATTGCTGTCCTGCCTGCTATCTATTTTCCTTATGTATCTAATTTATTTCTGCTCCCTCTCCATGAGGGCAGGGAATTGTGTCTGTTTTGCACACCACTCTTTTTCTCCACCCAGAGTAGCATCTGGGTCATAGTAAGCACTCAGTGCCTATTTGCTGAATAAATGAACATACAAGTCACAAACATATCAAGCATTTTTCCTTTTAGAAGAGCCTCACAGTACCATTGCTCTGAAATCTCACTTCCCTTTTCACTCTCAGAGGAGCAGGATCCAGTGGGAAAGGATTCTGGGGCCCCAGTGATGACACTCTACACTGCATGGATGGTGAGGAGAGAGGTCATGAGAGGGGGTGTTGGTGGGAACAGCTGCAGGTCAGCAGAAGGGTCCTTCACTCCTCTGTTCAGGAGCTGTGCCTGGTGCCAACTGGAGCTTCTTTGTCATGACTTCCTGGATGTTGTGGGATTTCCTAGTAGCTTCAACCAAAGACAGCAGCCCTGTTGGCCAGCTCCCTCAGTGGCAGTCTTGGGGGCCCTCCTGGGACCTCAAATCAAGCATCTGCGAGCTCAGTGTGGAGGAGAGTCCTTTTGAGTGTTCACATTTGATCTGATGTTTCTGAAATTGTGCGTATTGTGGATTCATGAACAAGAAAAACCTCGGACAGTCTCAGAGCACATACAGCTACACCTTTATTAACACATCACCACCACTGGTACCTTGGAGTGGTGGGAGGAGGGTTGACACAGGCCACCTGGGACAGAGCAGGTGATGGTGAGAGCCCTGCTTCAGGCCTGCACAGTCCTGTTGCTGGCAGCTTTGCCGTCATTATGTCTTATGTCACTCAAAGCAGGTGAGCTGAAGTCACGGCTTGCTGGCTGCCTCTGCAGCTGCAGCTTTAATCAGGTGGTCGTGGCTGCCTTGCCTTAGTGCTTGGGTTCTTGAAAAGCAGGTGACAGGGGCAATCATCTGCATTTGGCAAAGCAAACCCAAACACACTCTGAAAGGCACAGCTGGGTCAAGCTCAGCAACTTTATTTGTTAGGCAGTTCATCTTGAGGCTGTCAGCTCAGGCCACAAGGGCAGGCTCAGGCAGAGAAGCCAGGTTTGCAACAATTCAATCCTGTTTCACAAGTATTGTGGAGCCTAGCTGTGTGTAAGGCACCTCCAGTGGCTGCAGAGGAAGACGAGAACGGGACAGTTTCTCCCCATAGGGCTTAGCTCCTGGATGTGCTAAGTGCCAACAGAGAGCAAGCAAAGAGCGCCTGGAGCCCAGAATTAGACAAGAGAGCATCCATGTGAAAAGCCATGACGTGTGTCATGGGGGAGGAATCCTGAAGCTTGGATAGAATCTCTTCTCCTTTCCCTCTCTCCTTCCTTTCTTCTTTTACCCCTTCAGCCTTCCCTGTGATAGAGCATTTCTCCCTTACCCTCATGGATGTCTACATCTGTCCCCAGAACCTGTGACTACATGTCCTCGGATGGCAAGAGAAGCTTTGTGGTAGTGATTAAGTTCTGAATCTGGAGAGAGGGAGAGAGGGGGAGAGGGAGAGAGGGAGAGAGAGGGAGAGAGGGAGTGTTTATTGCGAACCATCCAAGTGGACCCTATATGTAAGGGGGAGGCTGGAGGGTCAGAGTCAGACTTGAAGATGCTGTGCCGCTAGCTTGAAGATGGAGGGTTGGGCCTTAAGCCAAGGACCTGGACATCCTCTAGAAGCTGGCAAAGGTAAGAGAATGGATTCTTTGCCTTGTGCCTCTAGAAGGAACCCAGCTTTTCTGATTCATTTTTGACTCCTCACCTAAATTTGTGGTGATTTGCTACAGTAGCAATGGGAAACCAACCCATTTACTTTTCCCTCCCTTCCCTTTCTCCCTCCTTCCATTCATTTCTACTTCCTTTATTCTCTCCTTTTATTCTTTCTTTTTCTCTCATTTTTCTCCTCTTCTCTGTCTTCCCTTCTGTTCAAAGACTAGACCCACATATATGGATCTACTTATATAAGCCACATAAATGGACTTGTTTTAACTAATATCATACATATATAATATCATACATATCATTATATATACATATATATATATATATATATATACTATCATACATATTGTTCTGCATCTTGGACAAGACTATTTTGGAAGGGTTATGGGTGAAGATTATTCCAGGTACACTTATGAGCAGAAACACACTGATAGGAGAGTGTGTAGGAGACAGTGAATAGAGGGTTCAGACACACACACACACACACACACACACACACACACACAGAGGAGAGAGAGAATATGAAATGTGAATGTTAGGACAAGACTGTAGATAGCCATGATTGACAAGGAGTGAAAGGGCTTCACTGAATATTTCTGATCAAGGATTAAAGAGTTAGAAGAAATGGGCTTCACTTCCTAGGATCCCACTGAGACAGCAGAACAGGGTTAGGCTGATGAGGAGTGCAGAGGCAAGCAAACAGAGGTAGCTTGAGCTAAGAGGGTGGCACTGGGACAGGAAAGTAAGGATGGCTTCTGAGATAATATGAGTACAATTTCTTGAACTGTTAATTAGAAGGAGTTGGGGAAGAAGAAGCCAACTTTGAGGTTTTGAGTACTGGGTACCTGGGAGAATGGAGGCACTAGGATCTATTATTATTGACTTTTTTGGGTCACTGCCAACACACAGTCAACCAACGATATCAAAAAGTTCTGGTGACATATGCTCTTGGAATTTCTCATAGTCACCCTTTTGTGCTTATTCTCTAGGCCTCAGATGAGCTTCGCAAAAGAGCTGCCAGGCTCCCTGCTTCCCAGATTGAGCTGGGTTTCTCTGTTAAGTACTTCTCTTTAATACAGCCACAGTATTGTGTGGCTATCTCTGTATTTCCACATTGTTCTACAATTGCCTGGTGTGTATCTTTTCCACTAGATTATAAAGGCCTTGGGGGTAAGGTCTGGCTCTTATTAATCTTTGTATTTTCAGTGCTTAGGCCATTGCCTTACATCTAGCTCACAAAATTTTATGTTGAAGGAAAGCAGGGGTGCCATCCTGACTGGGTTTGGCTAGACCGCTGAGAGGAGAATGTTCACAAGGGGGCTGGAAACATGGGTCTGGGGCTCTGGCCAGAGGGCAGAGGTGCAGAGACAGATCATAAGTCTACTGGAAAGAAGAGAAGCAATAAGCCTGGCCACTAGAAGGGGCCACTCAGGGAAAGACACTGATGTAAGCAACCAAGAAGGTATAGTCAGAGGGGTGGTGGGACACCCAGGTTGGTGACACAGCAGGAAAACCAAGAGAGTTTGAGGGAAGAGAGAAAGGTGCATAGGGTCTCATCCTCTGTGGAAGCAAGGGCAGAGGAGCAAGGAAGGGCTTTCCCATGGTGTGTGAGAGGTCATTCCTGTGAGGCAAGGAACTTAGTCAGGGGATAAGGGATAAAAGAGGACTAACTGGTGAGGCAGTGGAAGTCTCTGCACCTCTTTCGACATGCTTGGAAAGGAAGGAAAACGAGGACTATAAAAATAGAACTTGAGCAGGTAGCAGGGTGCCACGATCTGACTGTAGGTTGAGTCGGTCAGGAGCTGGCAGAAGCTGGAAAATTGAAAATAGAAGAAGGTGAGAGGCTGGGTACCCATAAGAGGGGGATGGGGGCAGCCTTTACCAGAGACAGTAATTCCTCACCAAGTAGTAGAGAAGGAAGGAACAAAGAGCTGCTCAGGAGAAAGGAGCCAAACATTCTCTTGGCAAAGTATGCAGTACAGCCACATGGAGGGAGCAAGATGCTGGGAGTGGGCAGAAGAGAGGCACCAGCCACTCCGGGGACTTAAAGAAGGAACAGGTGGCTCCCCTAGAATGTCGATGGGCTCAGGTAAGCACTTGTCTTTCCAGGTGTGTGAACAGTAGAGGAGCTGGAGCAGGAACAGTGACAGGATGCAGTCTGAGGATTGGGTAAGAGGCTGGAAGAGGATGAGGGAGGGGATGCTGAGGGACGGGGTATTATGAAGATTGCTGAGCATAGATTCTGGGCTGGGCTGAAGTTGGAATGAGGTTTAGAGATGAAAAAAAAAGCAGACAATGTTGGCAACTGGAGCCCAGGAGGGGTCACAGGATAGGTCCCCACGGGACAGGACACATCTACATTACTGTGCCCCACCCCAGCTTTACAGAACAGCGTCCAGCTAATTCAATGCCACCTCATTCCTCCTGGTTGGTTTGGAAGGAAAATGAATGCCCGAGAGAAAACATCTGTGGACCCCATTTTTCTAAAAAAGTCTCATGCCTCTGACCCCTGATGGCATCTGAAGATCTGTAAGGGCAAATTCCAGCCCAGCTAGCTCTCTCTGCCCTTCCCCATGTTGGAATCTAGAGGATTCTGAGTTTGTGGGTTTCTCTCTGTTTCCTTTCTCCTTCTTTTTCTCACACCATGTGCCAACAGTGTGACTCTAAGCATGGCACTGGCAAACTCAGAGAGCCACCCTGCCCATCCAGGCTTGCCAATTCAGGAAGTATGCACAGTCAACACTGTTGTCTGAGCAGTAAGAAGAAGATGGCCTTTGTCCACTGGTAACAGCCATTAGGAGAGGCTGTCTCCTTATTGGGGATCTGGTAGTAGGACAGGTGGGAGTCCTTGAGGAGCCCACACATATCTGCCCCCAAAATGCAAGTCTGGTTGACTGATTGGCCAGTGTGGGTCTTCAAAACATATAAAATGGTACTGCCCCCCAGAGAAGCCAGGTCATTGATTTACAGGCCATGGACGCTGTCCACGGTAATAGCATCTGGAATGACAACTGTCTATGAGAATCAAGAGGCAGTTGGGCGGAAGCTCCATGACATTCTCACTGCCCCAGGGCTTTCTGGTTCTCTGAGTTCCTTCCACTCTAATTTTTATTTTTAAATATTTTCCTTTCATCTTTCTTAATTCCTGCTGGACAGGGCTAAGTCATAGGGTCACAGCCCGGGCCATATTTGTGGAAGATTTTGTTTAGCAGTCCCTTCTAGAGCATATGAGGAGGATGTGCTCAGTGGCCTGACAGCCTATGCTCCTGGGGTTGAGGACCCTGTTCCCTTTATGGGGCCTTCCCATTTTCCCTGTCCCAGTCTGTCCCTGTCCCAGTCCTGTTGTCCATGCCACTGATTCCTCACCTTAAGTGCAGGGACTTACAGAATTGGAAACATATCTCCAGTTTAAAAATATGCTTCTTTCCCAGAGTACAGATGATTCCAATAAAGCTTCTACCTTTAATTCTGCTTATTGATTCCTTGGATTTCATGGAGGGAGCTTATTTGATTTGGAGATGGATTGTGCAATTACTTTACATTTTATCTGGGCACCACAATGCAAGCAGAATGGGGTTTTATTTATAAAGTCTGAATTATGTGGGTGATGCCACCCATTTAGGCCTAGCTTTGGAGAAGACAGGGCCCAAAGATGCATGGGAGATTACCCACTCCTAGTATACTGTATGCCAAGGACCCTGTCTTGCAAGGAGCTTGGAGAACAGTGCTTGTATTGCAGAACAAGAGCTTGTCGTTCCTTTAGCCTCAGTTTGATCCATTTGTCACTTTGGATTATTTCCCTTATACCTGGCACCAAGAGGCAGCGTCATCAATTGTGAGGATTCCCAGTGTGCTCTGTTGTGGCATGAAACACAAATACCATTTCCTTTCAGCTCTGGCTTTCACAGGGCCTGCCCGCATACATTTGTGTTGTCTCCAAACCTGCCACTTTACAACAAATGAAAAGGCCCCTGAATGAAAAACACAGCACACATAGTGGGAGGGCCATTTGCAGGAAAATGGTTGCAAGGAGAATTGGTACTTTATGAATATTCACTGAAGTGTAAACCTGCACATTGCTCATAGGCTTTTCTGCATTCTAATTTGCCCATGAATGCAAATGAGTCCTGTTTAAAATAAAGAGGGGGAGAGTGGGCTCTTCGAAGAACACCTAATTGAAAGATGTTTGTACATCATGTTTGATATTTAGTAAACAGAGAGATAAATCCAATCGTTTTCTAAATGAGACCTCAGAAACAATAAAAAATAATGATCACAAAAACCTGGAGAGTAGGAATGTGCAGAACTGATTTCCTAAAAGGGGGCATAATTACTCTGTCTCAGGGCGCAATTAGTGTCCTAATTATATGAAGGTGTGTTTTGCTTATCTCATCAGTAGCCCTTTGTTAGGATTTAGCCGACTTTAGGAGCTGTAAGACAGAAGGGCTGGGCCCCGTAGTCAGGGTAGGCAATGGATGGTCCTGGGGGAGAGAGGTGGATAGATGGCACTTTGGGAAGTACCTTCATCTTTCTTTTAGACTGACAGATGGTTTCAGTCTGGGTTGGACTGCCTGCTGCTGCTTTCAATGCAAGAGTGTTACCTTTTTGGATTCATGAAAGCCACTCAATCAAAGATAAAAAGGCAGGCCAGTGTGGGGAATCAATAAAACCTCTACTTTCATCTGGAGTGTCTAATAGTAATTCTTCTCGTGTCACTGCCTGGTTAAACAGTCATACTCTTGCTAAAAGCCCTATAAGACATAATAGATTCATGTGGCTTTGCTCTATTGTGTTGCATTTGGCCTGGAAAGGGGAAAAGCATTCCTGTTTTTCTAAAACAAACCAGACACTGAAGCATAGTGTACCAAAATGTATTCACCCATTGCAAACTGTTTCATTAGAGCAGAGAGAGTTTTCTTTGCATACCTCTCGCAGAGCTATTTTCAAGCATCTGATATATTCATCGAAAACCCTCCTTTGGCAACATTTTATACCAATCTTGAGTCATTCTGTTTACATTTAAATGCATTTTTGTGGTGGTTGGTTGTTGTGATTGAGAAAATCATAAAAATAAATGCTTTTTATTTCAAATCAACTGCATACATGGAGATCTGTTCCCCGGAAGCTGACAGCAAATGTCACACATCTCAGAGCTGAACTGGAGAGCACAAATGGCTTCGTCATGGCAGAGTTTCAGGCAGGGCCTTTGGGAATGGCGTCTTGTAAAACAAGTGTATTTTGGATCGGGGAGGCAGGTTTTCCTCAAAGTCCGTGAATGACTTGTGGTCTGAATCTTCGTGGGGTGCCCTCACTCTCCCCTAGCACACTCATGGTCCCTTGAATGGTTTGAAACCCATGGCCTGTATGGCAATGAATCATAATGTGGCTGGATGCTTTTCCTTCCAATCTTTCCTCCTCTAGCCTTCTAAAGAAAAAATGAAGTATTTGTACTGAGTTGAGCAGCATTAAATGGAATTGGCTCGGTCACCACCCACACATTGACATCCAGGGATTTTTGAGTGAATGGGAATCACAGAGCATGTTATTATGACATCTGGGGTAAGAAAGAAGTGATGGGAGAAGCAGCACTTTGTTGGTTATTCCAAGCAGGCCCTTTGGTCAGGAGTGTCCTTTGTCAAGGCTTCTGCTGACCCTCCTCTCCCACGTTCCTCCAGACCAACACCATTTCCCACCCTTTGCTCCCTTGGGAGATTTGTCTGCTGCTTTTAGGTCAAATTGGAGCCCTTTCTACCATATCATGGGTGACTGCAGAATAGAGCAAAATATTGAGTGTCTTCCCTCTGGCTGACCCCTCATACCCCTCCCTAGGAAAACTTCAGCAGATGTAGACAAGATTTTAATAGTGACATAAAGAGAAATGCATGATAATCTCATTACCGGAGCCTTAATGGCCTGTGGGAGGATCACAGAGAGGACAATACATCAATGTCTAGTTTGTCATGGCCTCCCTAATGATGGGACATTTGCCCGTTTTCCCCTCCTCATCATTGCCTATTCATCACTATTTGACCTGGCTCTCAATAATACTTCGCCTTCACTTGCCTTAGTCCCCTTTGAGACCCTCTACAATTGTGACATCACTCGTTAAGTGCAGCCAAATCAGAGCCCATAAGTGACAATCATAAAATAGCAGTTAGTGGGTCACCCCACGGTTTGCCCTGATATGGCACATTAAGGCTCTTTCTTGTCTCTTCCCAGCAGTCCTTGGTCCCACTTCATCTGGAGTCCAGCATCTGCAGGAGGTCAAGGGAGTGGGAGGTCTGGGGATTTCCAACCATCTGCCAAGGCAAAATTAAGTCAGTGCTAGAGGAGGGAGAAGGAAGAATCTAACTATTCTGAATATCTTCTTCTAGTTATTTATTGCGAGTGAGGGCAGGAGAGTCATTATTAATGGTATCAGTCCATTGTCTTTCTTATGCGCCTCTGAGGGCAATGGACATAATTAACGTCAAAGTGGAAGCTGAGTTCATTTTTCCCCTTGGAGGCTTAAATGGCCTGGAGTCATTCCCCATTCCTTCTTTCCCACTAGTGCCAGTCCTCCCTGGCTATTGAAAAATTCAACATTCCTATAAACTACAGTACTTTGTAAAGGTCATGCGCCAGTTAATCTGAACCGGGGGGTCTAGAGCGGTGCTCGCTGTAGCAGCGGCAGTGGCTGTCCAGCCTGATGGCCCAATGACGTGGGGCCGGCCTTCGGAGACTGGAGAGGGCCATGAGGCAGGCACACAGAGCTCTTTAAATATTGCAGAGCGTTTCCTGGATCAGCATGATATTTAAAGATTTTTGTTCCACCTGCCTGTGAAATATAGAGTCCAGCCGAGAGGCAAGAAAATGAATATGGATTTCTTGCCCTTTCAGTGTATTCACTCTAGAAAATAGCCATTTCTTTTTTTTGCTTTTTGCCGAGCCGAGGACTGCAGGCTTCAGGCAGCCATGATTATAATCATGCATCATGAATGAAATGTGCCATTTGGAGAAAATCAGCCACTCATTCCATCTCAAAACCCCACACAAATCAATGGCCCTGCTCGAGTTTTGGGGCAGATTTGGATGTTGTGCTTGGGCTAAAGTACTTTCTCATCACACTTCTGAAACTTGGAGCAGCAGCCTGGGGTAGGTTCTGTGCCTGGAGTACCAACAAGAGAATTATCAGCCTCAAAGCCAGGTCTTTTCTGCACATGATAAGGAAGGGAGCCTTAGTACTGATGACTGCAACACTGGACAGCCTTGCAGGACATGCTTCCTGTCTTGAGTTCTGTGTGAACTAGCATTTTATTAATCCCTTTATTCATAAAGCATGTGTGAAGTATGTCCTGTGTGCCAGGCACTGTGCCAAACCCTGGGAATATGAGAGCATCCAGTGTACAGACATGCCCTTCTTCATGTGGCTTTTAGAGGTTAGTGAGTGTTACAGTTTGTATATAGCGTGTGTTGAGAATTTGATACCCAGCTAGTGGTGCTATTGGGGGTGGAACTAGTAGATGGGCCCAGTTGGAGGAAGTAGGTCTCTGGGGATGTGTCCTTGAAGAGTATAGCTAATTTCCTGCCCATCTCCTCTTTCCTCTCTCCCTCCTTGCTCCACCACATGCTCCTTACCATGATGTTCTGCCTCCCAAGGGCCAAAAGCAACAGAGCCAATGACCATGCAGTGGAACTTCTGAAACCATAAACCAGAATAAATCCTTCCTTCTTCAAATTGATTTTCTCAAGTATTTTATCACAGCGACAGAAAGCTGACTAACATAATGAGGAAAGCAGAAAAATTACCAGTCAATTACAATGCAGTGTGATAAATCTTAGGACTTTGGCAAAATTTTCATCTCTGTTTGCCATTTTCTTATGGGTGAAATGGAAAAGTTTAAGTAAGTAAATCTTCAAGGAGTTCTCCCATTCCAGGCCAGTCAGACAATCAAACATTCCCATCTTACCTTCTTCCCAGGGCTGGAGGGGCTGTTGGTCCCCAGTCCTGAAGGTCAACACAACCTAGTTGCAGACAGAAGACCCACACAGATGAAATGTTAACACACAGATGAGGTGCCAGATAAATATGGACTGTGAGAAAATTTTGGCAGTCCAGACAGTTCGTTGGGAGATCAGAGAAGGGAGAGAAGGTTCAGTGCTATCAATGCCAGGCACAGTTTCCTCTGCACCATCTTAACCTCTCCCCTGGCTCAAATTACTTATATATGGAAAGATCCCTAAATCCATGTCTCCAACCTAGATATCTCCCATGAGCTTTTCTCTTGGCCAATTTCTACTCATCTTACATCTTAACAGACGTAAGCAGCATTTGCTTCAAGAGGGTTCTTCAACTTTG
The DNA here is from genome assembly GCF_053883595.1 of Heterocephalus glaber. NCBI lineage: Eukaryota > Metazoa > Chordata > Mammalia > Rodentia > Bathyergidae > Heterocephalus > Heterocephalus glaber. The sequence goes on along the minus strand of NW_028258406.1, from coordinate 10,790,642 downwards.
GACCAAATTAGATCTCTTATCACATGTGGCTGTGACACCCAGTCTTTCTCTTAGCACTTACAACAAAGCTTGGAAATACTTGTTAATCAATTTTCTCCATCACAAGCCCGCAAGGCCCTCAAGGGAGGGACCATGACTACCCAATCCACTGTTATTTCCCTGAGGTCGTTACAATGCTTGGCATTTGATCCAAGTTTGGTGATTTGTAATGTAAATGAGTAATTCTTTTTTTTTTTGTTGGTACAGGGGATTGAACTCGGGTCCTTGCTGCTTGCAAGACAGGTGGCAGAACCACTGAGCTAAATCCCCGGCCCTAAATGAGTAATTCTTGCAAGTGTGTCCAATCTTTTGGCTTGCCTGGGGTGCACTGAGTGAAGAGGAATTGTGCTGGGCTGCATATAAAATATATAATATAGTCAATTATATAAGTAACAAAAGTTCCTTTATTTTTTATACTTGTTATTATAGCATTTTTAAAAAGGGCGGCAAGCTGTAGGTTGGACGGGCCTCTGAGACATACCTTTCTTTAAGGTCCGTACCCAGATCATTTGACCCTATTTGGTGGTCCATCTCAGAGTGAGATGAAAGTGAATTGGCACTGAGAGAATATATTCCCAACAGAGTCTGGTTTCCTAAGGATCAAAAGTTGAGGAAAGGTTTAGGTGGCTGTGTACTATTTTGGAGGTGAAATCTCAGGGCAGAAGAAGTGAAAGAAGAAAGACAGAAAAGTATGGGAAGCAAACTCAAGATGATATGTCACAGAGCTGACCTCTGCTTCTTAGTGGGGTGTGTAGGTGCACAAACACACATACCACTATAATCACAACCACCAATATCAACAACTGCAACAAAAAGTAGCCAGCTGCTTAACAGACACCCCTTCTCAGCCATGCAGGATATTTCTGGACAGATGAGACAGGAAAACCATGTCTCAGAATGGAGGGAGATTTGTCCCCCACTCCTCCTCCCACAGGTCAAAATTAAACCCTATGGTAAGAGAATGTCCTTATATTTAGGGTTGGCCCTATCTGAATGTCTTGAAAGCCACTCAGAAAGTATAAGTCCATGCCCTCTGATGGGATAGGTCACCCAAATTGCATATGTAAAATATAGCAATCCTTAAAAAGGTCTGCCTGCCTGCCCTCAGCTGACACCTGGAAACTTAGATTTCAGGAGGGCTCCCAGAATTCCCTGGTAAGAATGGTTCACCGTGCCTGGGATTTTTGGTGCAAGCAATGTGGTTTATGCTGAACATTTGATTTTCTTCTGGGAGTCTAGCATTTTAATATATGCTGGCAAGGGGAGGGTATCTATGTGGCCAGTCCCCAGTAGAACCCTCCTTGGCCCCGAGTCGCTAATGCATTTCCCTGGTAGACAACATTTCACATGTATTGTTACAATCGATTGCTAGAGGAAGTGAGTGAGTCCCGTGGGACTCTACCAGGTGAGGCCTTTCGGAAGCTTATGCCTGACTTCCTCCAGATTTTGCGCTTTGTATTTTTCTCCTTTGCTGATTTTGCTCTCTATCCTATTGCTATAATAAGTCAGACCTGTGAGTCCTATGAATCCTCTAGTGAATTATCGAACCTGGGGGACCCTGGACATGGGGTGGGTGGCTGGTTGATCTCAGGTTTAAGCACTAAGCAAGCTTTAAGAACTGGTTTATCAAGGGAGTGCTTGGAGTGAGGCAAGAGGTTTGCCGTCTGTGAGGCAGGGGAGGCTGAGTGCAGAGTCAGGTGCAGAGATGTGTCTGATATATGTAGCAAAAATTGCCCAGATGGACCTTGGCTACTACCATTTGTGCAAACTGCTGACTACTTATATTTTTTTGGCTCAGTTTCACCAGGGATGAAATGGTGAATATTCCTTCTACCTTTCAGGGTTGCAACAATTGATATATTGTACAGCTTTCTTCAATCCTCATGCTTGCTAGGCAAGCACTCTACCAACGAACTATGTCCCCAGCCTAGGAAAAAACATTTTGATCCCTTATGCTTAGGCTGTAATATTTGGATGGAGTAGGAAGAGAGGGATGGAGAGAGTGTAGTGTGCAGAGTGAAGAGCACCACTGTGTGGGGGCAGGGAGGCAATATTTCTATTTTGGCAGTGTTGGAATGGACTGGGATGGAATGTTCTGGCAAGATGATGACTGCATCTAAGAGACGTGCCACTAGTTCTTGCAGGGTTTGGAAGTGTCCCTAAAAGAGTTCTTTTTGAGTCCAGCAGGATATTACACAGCCCAGGTACTACTTCTAAGTAGTAACCATGTGGGCTTTACCTTGGACCGGCCTAAGACCATACAAAACATTCTTATCAGGCCCACATTTCCTCTATCAGTGAGTGAATTATTCACTTGCAAACAACAAACTTATAACTAACTTAAGTCAGAATGCATCTCTGCAAGTTTCAGAATGGCTTGCACTGAGCATCTAGGCTTTGGGTAGGATAGAAATCAGGGTAAGTCTCAACACCTCAGCAATTGGATCAACCCTCTAGAGTGTGATTGTTGGATGACAGCTATAACTGCTTAACTCCCCTGCTTGTCAAAGCTCATGGTCTAGATGCCCCAGAGAGGGCCTGTGATTGGCAGCTCAATAGAAATAAACTAGGGGAAAGTGTTCTCCAAAGGAAGGCGATGCTATTAGCAGAATCAGGTAACACATTGACTCAATCTACTTTCCTGATGGAGACTTTGCTTTATGGAGTTCAAGTCACCAGGTCACTATTCTGCTTCTGGGACATCGGAAATCTGGTACTATATGAGGGTGCCCTAGGGCTTTGTCATATTTTGTCATTCTTGAGGGTTTGCCATGTCTCCTTAGTTCCTGTGTGCTTTCCAAATATATCCAAAACACATTTTGGGGTGGCTCCCGAGGGGCTGTTACTGATCTCTTGTTATCACCCAAGGGCACACATTTGTAGAGCTTCAGTGGGTTTGTCAACCTTAGTGGTTTCACTTTTCATGTCTCTAGAAGCCTTTGAAGGTGCTTTACTGTCTGCTCAGTGATTTTTACTCTGTTATAAATGCCTATTCATCTTCAAAGCTCAACTGTCACCTCTTCTGAGTCCCAACTTCCCTGAAGTCATGCAGTTAGTGGCAGAGGCTCATGTAGAATCCATATCCCATGGCTTCCAGTGGGGTCATTACAATAAAGTGGCTACTAATTAGGGCTGTGGAGTCAAATAAGCCTGGATTTGAGTCCCAGTTCTGCATTTATGCTCTCAGTAACCTTGAGAACATGACTTACTTTCTCAGAGACTTGAGTTTCTCTTCTTTAAAGGCAATATTAAAGGTATCCAACTTCATGTGAAAATTAAATAAAATAATGCATGTAAAGTGGTTTGCACAATGCCTGGATCAGAGTAAGTGCTCAATAAATGTTAGTTCTTATTGTTGTGCTGTGTTTCTGTCCCAGGAAGATTATGTAAATGAATTAAAGTGTAGAGAGCTTTAAAGTCCCCTGCGGCAAGTAGAGTAACCATAACATGCAAAGACTTGAAAAGCCCCAGGGAAGAGTGAGCATTGAAAATATGTTATGGGAAAAGTGGTAAACAAATCTTAAAGTACTAATTAGGAAAGTGTATAATTCACTCTCCTAAGTCATGAAATATATTTGGTTGTTGTTCATAGTTCAAAATAATAAATTCTAAATTAGTCACTTAGAGCATTGTTAATAATTAAATAGAGTCTGCAAGCAAGTGAAAGTTTTACTTTTGATGCTCATGAATCTAGTAATAGGATAAAATGTCAAAATCAGACCCTATGGAGATTTAGTATGGATCACTGAGATAGTCTGGCTTTGTGAGAAGATGATTGGAGATAGAATTGGAACACCCGAGTCTGAGTCCTGGTTCAGCTGGTTGTTAGCAACACGATCTTGGGGAAAATGCGGCCTTTCTGAGTATTTCCTCATCTCTACAGTGAGAAAATACTGTTTCACAGGGCTTTTACTTCAGGTAAGAGATAATCTACATGAAAGGATCTTAAGCACTGAAAAATGCTTTTTAGACTATAAAGTAAAGTTTTATTCAAGAATATTTTATGAAAAACAAGCACTTATTCATGATTTCTTTATTCTGTTCACTCATTGGTGAACACCTGTTAAAAATCTATTATGGTACAAGGTTCAGTTGAAGATTAGAGGGGTTTGGAAAATGTCCATTTTCAAGAAACTAGAAGGCCAGGTGAAGACAACAGACACACACACACACACACACACACACACACACACACACACACAAATGTACCTTCTAAGCGGTTCCTGCATTCAAATCCAGGGATAATAGGTACAGTCACAGAAAGGTTAGGAGACCGTCGTGAAGGAGATTTTGGATCATGTCCTGTAGCACAAAAGGAAAGGTGTGGGGATGGAGAGGAAGATAAATTAATGTGTGAAGCACAGTAAGTAAGATAGATGAAGAAGCAGTATAGATGTGTTTGATAATGGTCAGCAATGATCAGTTAGTGGGCACATTGGTAGTGGGTGCAGCATGAGTCCAGCAGTGTCCTAAGTGTTGTGACAGATAGGGGAGCAGGAGAGGGCTTGGTGTCCATGAGCTTGGAGGTTCAGCACTAGGTGAGGTGAGACCCCACAGGAAAGGCCCCTGAAGAAGAGACAGGGAATGAGTTAAGTGCACATGTGTTGAACTGAACCATGCAGTTAGGCCATCTGGTAAAGTCTGGCTCATATTTTCCTTCAGAGGAAAACTGTGCCTTTAAATCTATAGCTCAAGAAAACACGTCAGTTTGCCAAGTTTCTGCTAAGCCATCCTGAAAAAAAAAATTCAACAGCTTTCACCAGCCAGAGGCACCAATATCCAATCTCTGTCTCAAATGATAAATGACATTTGTCAGTTGACAAAGCCAATGGCCTCAACCATTTGAGGACATGGTCCTGTGGTGCATAGCATTCCTTTCAAACTAGCCAAGAGCACCTTGAGGTAAGGAAAACCTTTTGGTGCTCAAGTGTTTCAGAGATACCCTGGAAACAAGCAACTTGTGTGTTACTCTGAGGGAAACTCCTCATTAGCAGCAGAAACCCTGGTACAAAGTATCAACCTGGGCATGAGAGGATTTATCAGGTCTGGGAGGCTGGATTCGTTGGGGATTGGTCTGGAACCTTGTTGATGGGTATACACTTGGGGTAAATTTCTGCTGAGGTCTTTGCTCTTTTCCTAGTATTCCTTAAGCTTTACATCTTACTGCTTTAGAGCAGAAGTCAACGTGGTTAGCATGAGACAAAAACCAAGGGGTTTGGCTCACAGTGACACTGGTGGCACAGTTGATGGGGGTGAGAACATGGTGGTAGTAGAAGTACTTCTGACATTTTGGGTGGTGGTACTGTCAGATTGCAGGGTGTTTAACATTCTCAGCTCTACCCACTGAATGATGGTATTGCCACTTGTCACTGTCCATACATTTCTAACCTTCACTTCCAGAGTTTGGGGAGAACCCAAAAGCATGTGGAGGGATGGATCCTCCTGGTCCCAGCCTGATCGGCTATTCTCCAGGGGCTTGGGGCAGAATAGTCTCTGCCTTTCTCAAAACTATCCCCCTTGGGGATAGGGATGGGATGGTGTGTTAGTTTCTTTTCTCTTGTTGCTGAGACAAAATACGCAATGCCCAGGGTTAAAGGGGAAAGGGTTTACTTAGCTCACAGTTCATAGCAGTTTCAGTCCATAATCAGCTGGCTCCGAGGCAGGGTGGAGGCAGACAGGCATCACAAAGGAGAAACAACATGGTGTGCCCAAGGTAGCAAAGGCAAAAAGGGGACCTTAACAGCATCTTTCTGCCCCTTTTATCCCATCCAGACTAACTGGGATTAATGTGGTGCCAAACCAGTCACTCATGTGCAGTGGTTTAGTAATCACACGCCCTTAATCCCAGCATCACACATTCCAGATTCAGCCCTCTGTGGAAAAGAAAGCCCCTCCTCATCTCCATGAGGCTTTAGGGGGACATCTAAACACAAGTCCTAACAGATGGGGTGGCCAACTGCAGGGCATGAGTTGATGCGCTCCTCTCTGAGATTTCTGAGCTGGTGTGTACTCCTTGCTGAGTCATCTGGAAGAATTCTTCAGCTTTCCAGAATGAGGCAAGTGCATGGCACTAGGCTCTGAAAAACTAGAAAAGGTAGATGAAGGAAGGCAGCTGGTTAGATTTGGGATACCCCAGTGGTCTTACTACAACAATTCCTAGAAAAAAGAACTTTTCAGTTTCATCCAGGCCAAGCTAAGGGCCAGAGAGATCCTGGAGAGATCCCTAAGGTCCAGTGGTCTAACTATGTGGGGCAGTGTTTTCTAATGTGTGCCCCATTGACAATTCATGTTAGAGTTACCTAGGTTGCTTGTGGAAGATGCAGGCTCATAAGTTCTAAAATCTACTATATCAGATTCTTTGAATTGGGGATTGGGAATCTGATGAATTTTCCAAAAGTCCTCTAAGTGATTCTTCTTTAAGTTGAAGTTTGAGAAAACTAATAATCCAGCCAATGCTTGAATTCCTCATTTAAGAACTGTGTTTAGTAAATTTTTGTCTTTGAACCTCTTTAGAGGAAGAGGACAGCCTTCTGCCTTTCTGGGTTACTCTGGTCAGTAAGCTTTTCCCAGTAGTATAAAGTATGATCTCAGTGACGGGGTGGGGGGCAAGAACCCAAACTGTGTGTGTGTAAATGCACCTCAAAAGGACTTGTGAGGACACACAGATACACAGTAAACTTAAATGTGGTTCTTTACGGGAAGGAGAATGAAATACGGGCATGTGGGGCAGTGAAATGGGAAACTTTAACTTTTTATTCATTTATGTCTATATTGCTTGGATTTTAATTTTGCAGCATGCATGTATTATTTGGATAATTTAAAAAATAAAAGACAAAAAGACACCAACATTTACAGTTTTTATTGTGTGCCCAAATCTACTTGACTCTGCATTTTCCCTTCAGTTCTAGAGGATTTACATGGAGTCCCAGAAGGCTTAATTTCTTCCCAGTCTGTTGAAAGTTTTGAATGGTGTTAGTTTGTCTCTTTTGTGGCACTGGCTTTCTAGGCCAAGTGGCCTGGTTTGGTCTTCTAGGAAATTGCCCCTCCTTATTGGCTTGGCGATGGTGTTCGGCTCGACTGTTTTCTGTGGACGTCATACTCCATGCTCTGTGCTGAGAGCAATACCCTGGGTGTGCTGTGACCACTACAGAGGGAGCAGACCAGTCATTTCTACCTTCCTAAGCCCCATCTTTCCATTGATGGTGCTTAAGGCATTTTGTGAGCCACATTACATTGACAACTCCTATTGAACAGAGAGTCAACTAAAACCCCTAAATCTTCTTCACACTGGGTGCTGCCATGACTCATCTACACCACCTTGTACTGCTTTCAACTGACTTTTTGGACCCCAGTGGAGAACCTTAAATTAACTCCTTTTAAACTTCCTCTCGTTAGGCGTGGTTCATTGATCCAGGAGGCTGAAACCGCTTTTCTTTTTGGATCTTGATTTTGTTCTCAGCAGAAACCTTTTTCTGCAAAGTTTGATTTTATTTGACTGCAGGAGGAAAAAACCTCTTTATTTTGATCTAGAGATTCTCTTAGAAATCATCCTGAGTTTGGCATTTTCTAATACCCTGAACAAATGTAGGACTTGCTATCAGCCTGATTGGACAAGGCTCCACTTCAGGGTCTGCTACCTGAGGGCTCCTAATGCAGGGCCCACCACATATGCCACTGGGCTAGGAAGGAGCTCTGCAGACAGCAGGCCCCTTCCCAGACAGATGGGGTCTCTCCTCTTCGGAAACATCCCCTAGGAAGGCTTGATAGTGAGCATCTTCCTGAAATGGGATAACTGTGTACTGTGAGTGGCTTTATTGCACAGAGCATCTGGACATCTTGTGATAAACAGCATGATAGATGATTTTAGTGCCTCTAGAATGGGTTACCCAGATAGAAGGAGCAGAACAGAGAACACTTACCTCCCTATTGGTTGGGTCAGAGCAGGATTGCTTGTGAAGATGTCACCTGATTTGTTCATCTACCAGCCTGAGGGGGATGTAGTGAACAGAAGATTCACTGGAAGAAGTGAGCCAGGTGGAGAGAGTGTTCCTTTGGATTGCCAAGGAATATTCTTTGAGCTTCAGTGAGGGTCACTATGATAGGCACTGGCAATAAATAGAAAAAACAGTAGGCATGAGCCCTGTGCTCATAAAGCTTTTAGCTTAGTCCAAAGGTGTGTGTTAATGAAATGATCATTTGAATACATGTATAATTATCATAGTGGTAAATGCAGCAAAAAGAACATGTTGTTATGACTACGAGTCTAATTTCAGTCTAGAGTGTCAGGGAAATCTCTTCCGAAGAGGGGTCACTTAGCTGAAATCTGTAAGTCAAGTGGGAGGTAACTCAGCAACAGTGGAAAGTATGAAAGATATATGCTTGGTGTGTGCTAAGGTCCTGTGGCAGGTGGAGACATAGCATGATTGAGCACAGGAAAGAAGGCTGTTGTGTCTGGGTGAGGGGAGAAAGGAGGGAACATGTTGCAGTGTAAGGTTAAAAATGTCAGTAGCAGTTGTGGTAATAATATTACTATTTTTACTGAAGGTTTACTATGATCTGGGTGCCATACTGACTACTTCATATGTATTAATTCATATGTTCTTTCTAATGAATTTAAAAGATAAGCATTCCTCTTTTTTCCATCTTATAGAAGAAGAAATGGAGATTTAGAGTAGTAAAATAACTTTTCCAAACTGGTAAGAGGCAATGTTCTGAAGAGACTGTTAAGGTTACTTTTAGGGAAGATTTTAAGCAGGGGAGAGATATTGTAACATTTGTATTTTGTTTGGAGAGCAAAGAGGGATGAAGAAAGCAAAGGGAGACAGCTATGACAGAGGCCTAGGTGAGCAATGCCAAGAGCTAGCAGACGTGGGGCTGTGGTGATGGAAGCAAAAAGACAGATTTGAAAGGGCAAATGGTTTTTAGGGTAAATAAAGATCTGGTAAATGTTGGGGCAGAGGGTCAGGGAGAAGAGAATGTCAAGAATGACCCTAGGGGTAGTCCCAGCACTTGAGAGGATGGTGGGAGGATTGCTGCTAGTTCAAGGCCAGCCTGGGCTGTTTAGTGAGACTCTGTCTCAAAAAACTGAAGGGAGAGAGAGAAAAACAGAGAGACTAAGTTTGCTTGCCTAAGACTCAGCTTTTTCATCTATAAGATGTGTGAAGATAATTCTGGGGGAGGGGCGGCTGCGATCATCTAACTTTCAAGAATATTGTCCTCCATCCCAGGCCCCTAGGGCAGTGAAGCTCAGCTGGTCCTAGCACCCAGAAGGAAGCTCTCCCGCTGCCATCCCAGGCTCCTAGGGCCAAGAAGGTGAGCCGGTCCCAGCACCCGGAAGGAAGCTCCGCCTCTGCCATCCCAAGCTCCTAGGGCAGAGAAGGTGAGCCGCGTGGGTGCCAGAGGCACCTGCCCCCCATGGAAATGAGAAGACACATAAACAAGCCTCAAAAACAGACTTCCAGATCACCTACAGCAACCCCAAAGGGAAACAAGATGGAACAATATGTTACTCAACCACCTGGGCTCTCTGAACTGGCAACAAAAGAGGATCTGGGAAAAATGAAATCAGAAATAATTACTCAGATAACAGCAAAGATTTTACTCATGGTGCAAGACATGATTAATAAATCTAGAGAGGACACAGATAAAAAAATAGAGGATCTGAGGAACATGATGGAATCCCAACATAGGAAACAAATGGAATCCATAAAACAGATACAAACAGATTTCCAAGAGATTAAAAACTTCACCGAAAGTCTGTGCAGCAGAATGAACCAATGTGAGGATAGAATTTCACATATAGAAGATAAGATTGGGGCCGGGGGATTTAACTCAGTGGTTTTGCTGCCTGCTGCTCAAGTGCAAGGACCCGAGTTCGATCCCCAGTACCAAAAAAAAAAAAAAAGAAGATAAGATTGCAGTTAGTGACAAGGAAAAGAAAAATTACTTTAAAATTGTAAAGGAACATGAGAAATCAATCCAACAGCTGCTAGACGATACAAAGAAGAATAACATAAGACTGATTGGAGTTAATGAAGAAAGAGGAGAGAGTGCAGATGACATAAAAAAAACTGTTCACAGAAGTGATGGCAGAAAACTTCCCAAGGAGGGGAAAAGAATTTGACATACAGATAAGTGAGGCATATGCGACTCCAGCTAGCCTTAATCAAAAAAAATCTACACATAGGCATCTAATAGTTAGGATTCCAGAAATCCAACAGGAGAATAAAATTCTACAAGCAGTGAGAGAAAAGAAACAAATCACATACAAAGGAAAGCCCATCAGAATCACAGCAGACTTCTCAACACAAACCATCAAGGCAAGAAGAGCTTAGAGTGATATATTTCAAGCCCTAAAGGAAAATAGCCTTCAACCCAGATTGATATACCCTGCAAAACTATCTTTCAAAATTGATGGAGAAATAAGATACTTTGACGATAAAGAGCACCTCAGGAACTTCATGAATACCATACCGGCACTCCAAAACATTTTAGACAATACCCTAGGAAAAGACAATGAGGATCACAACCCCAGGAAAACCAGCAGAATGAATCCATTGGGTATGACAAATTAAACGCAAAGGGGGAGAATCCAACAAAAAGAAAAAGGCATGACAAGGCTTTTAAAACTTTTAACTTCATCTCCCTAATGAGTGTATAATTCAGTCTTATTATTGTACTGATTAGTATTTTTCTGATTCTAGAATTGCACACCTTTCCTTGTGCTATACTGGCTATTTATCATCTTCTTATGTCTACATTTTAATTGGGTTGTCTATTAGTGAGTTCTAAGAATTCTTTATATATTCTGCTCATAGGTTATATGCATTGTAAATATGGTCTGTTTAAGGACTACTTTTCATTTTAATGATGTCATTTAAAGTTCTAAATTTTGATGGAATATCATTTATCAATGTTTTTTCTTTTATACATCATGTTTTTTGTATCCTAGGTAGTTCTTGCCTACCCTGAATTCATAAATATTTTCCCTTATAATTTCTTCTTAAAGTTTTATACTTTTAGGCTTTCTTATTTAGGTTCATAGATCCCTTCAAGTTATATTCATGTATGGAAAAAAAAGGTTGAGGTTAATTTTTTATATATGGATACCAGGTGTTCTAGTGCCATTTGCTGAAAACACTATCTCTTCCTTGGCTCTTGAATTGAGTTTATATTCTATAAAATGCTAATGTTAAATAATCTTTCAAAACTCAGTGGACCATATATGTGTGGTTCTATCTCTAGATTCTCTGTTTTATTCAAATGATCTATATGTCTTTCCTTACACCAACACTGCCTTGATTACTGTAGCTTTAGAAGAAGTCTTAAAATTAGGCACTAAACGTTTTCCAACACTGTTTTTGTTTTTGTTTTTGGCTTTTCTGGGTCCTTTGTACTCCTACATAACTTTTAAATTTCAATATTCAGTTCTTCATTTATCGCAAGTATACACAGAATTTTTATATATACCTTGTGTTTTCTAATCTTGCTAAATTCAAGTACAATTTCTAGGGCCTCCTAGAGATTTCTTAGTATTTTCTCTATAGATGATCATTTCATCTACATATAAAGATTTTGCTTCTGCCATGCCAATCCTATCTAATTGTGTCATTTTATTGCCAGACTATTTTGGTTTAGACTTATGTTTCAAAGTCTAATGGACAGATGAAGAGTAGGCATATACGCCCTTGTTCTCCACTTTAGGGAGAAAGCATTGTATCATCTCCATTCATAGAAGGAGTTTTTGTTGGAAGTATGGAGTACATGTCTTTAATCTGTTGAGAAGTTTCTGTTCTACTTCTAGTCTCCTGATAGCTTTTACCATGAACAGCTGTAGAATTTGGTCCAATACTCTTTCTGCAACTAGTGACAGGATCATATGGCTTTTTCCTTTCCTCTGTTCAAATGATGACTTTTGGGGGTGGATCTTCCAATGCTGAACAAACACTTCCATCCCTATAATAAAACCACTTTCTACATCCTGCCAGATCTGACTTCTAATAGTTTGTTTTGTTAAACAAATTTCTATCTATGTTCATACTTTTTTCTTCTATTATCTTTATCCAGTTTTAGGATTAGCACAATGTTGAGTTCCTAAAACGAGGGGAGAAGTGTTCCTTCTTTTTTCACTTTAAATGTTTGATATAATTTATCAGTTAAAATGTTTATGAGCCTGCTGTTGTCATATAGGTAGGTTTTCAGGCTAGGAATATACTTTCTTTAATAGGTGCTATTCAAATTTTATATTTCCTCCAGAGTTAGCTTCATTAATTTGTCTTCGAAGGTACTTTAGAAGTTGTCAAATTTATTTCAAAACAGAGTTTTGTAATATGCTTTCTATATGCTTTTAAATTCTGTAAAATCTGTGGTAATGTCTCCTAGATCTTAATATTGTAATTTAAAAAATGTTTAATTGATATTGTGTAACAGGAAGAAAGGTCTAAGAGAGCAGGGGAATTGTGAGGGGTAGGGGAAGGGAAAAGAGGGAAAGAAAAAAATATGAGAAGAGGAAAAAAATGGAAACAAAGTCTTTGCAAATAGGGAAGGGTGGAGGGGTGAAGGGAGGGCAAGGGAAGGGGAAAAAAAAAAAGAACCAAGAGACTCATGTAATGGTACAAGATCCCAATGATGAATGTAACTGTATTTTATACCTAAAATGTACCAATAAAGTTAATGGGGAAAAAATAAAAAAATAAAAAAAAATAAGAATGACCCTAGGTTACTGTCAAACCACCTAGATGGATGGAGAAAATTATGAGTTCTGCTTCTGGCACACTAAGTTTGATGAGCTTTGCAGGGGAACAATTAGGCAGTTGGACATGAACTTTGGTGGTCAGAGGAGAGGGCTGGACTCTGATTCTGGAAGTAAATGATGCATAGATAGGTGGTGAATGAAGTGGGAGGCTGGGTGAGTTGTTTAGGCAGAGAGAGAGTAGGGAGAAAAACCAAGAGCATCCAGGATGGACTTGGCTTTGATGAACTCCAGCTTGCAGTGGCTACAGGTAGGGAGGTAACCCTAACAAGGTGAGTCTAGGAAGTGGCCAGAGGACAAAAGCCAGGAGAATGTGAGGGCATAGTTTCCAGGAAAGAATGTGTTTGTGGGAGCGGGCAGGGTTACTAACACTGTATGTTCCTGGGATGTCAAATAATATGAGGAATGAAAAATGTCCATGGAATTCAGCAACATGGAGATTGAATTCATTTCCCAGAGTTCCCATAACAAATTACCGCACACGGCATGGCTTAAAGCAACGGATTTTTTCTTTCACAATTCTGAGGCAAGCAGTCTGAAATCAAGGTGTTGACAAAGCCATGCTCTCTCTGAAGTCTTTAGGAGAGGATTTTTTTCCTGGTCACTTCCAGCTTGTGGTGCTCACCAGCAGTCCTTGGTTCTATTTGGTTGGAGATGCCCCGCTCCATGCTCTGCCTCCGTCTTCACCTGGCTACCTCTCCTATGTGCCTGTGAGCCTGTGTCCAAGTCCCCCTCACTTTTTGGCAGTACTAAGGCTTGAACTCAGAGCCTTCATGCTGAGCTGCATCCCTGTCCCCTTTTTCGTTTTTTAATTTTGAGACAGGTTCTTGCTAAGTTGTCAAGGCTGGGCTCCATCTTTCGATTCCCCTGTCTCAGCCTCCCACAGTGCTGGGATTACAGACATGCCATACCATACCCAGTTTAAATTTCTCTCCTCTTAATAAGATACCAGTTACCTTAGAAAGGGTCCATCCTATTCAGTATGACCTCAAATTCACTTGATTATGTCTGCAAAAATTTATTTCCAAATAAGGCCACATTTAGAGGTACTGGGTTTAGGACTGGAACAACACCTTTTTGAGGAACACAAGTCAATCCAAAATAGAGGTCACTGGTAATATTGAAAGCTGTTTTGTGGCAAAATGAGGAAAGATGACCAGAGTTTGTTAAGAAGAGGCAGGAAAATGGACATAACACAAGAAAAGACACCTCTTACAAGGAATCTGGCTGCTTGGAGCATTAGAGTACAGACCAGGCTGAGAAAAACTCCATCCAAGCACCACCAGCTCTACCACTAGTCATGTGATCTTGAGTAAGCCACATGAGCTCTCTGAGTCTTGGGTTTTACCTGGGGGATCATTTTGCAGGTCCAATTCACCTTTAGTGTGACTGGGAGCTCTTGGAAAGTTTCAAGGAATTAAGGCCCAGACCAACTTGGTAGACTCTAAAAGCAATAGTATTTAGAGGGTTGTGATTATGTAGGAAGAACCTTTCCCATTTTTGGATGGTCAGGGTACCTAGGTGCCAGGAGGCAGATGATGATTTGCAGCCTCCTTTCTTCCCTTAGCCTTCTGAGCCACCCAGAGAGCCCAGCCACCCATCTTCTGAGCAGGCTCAGCTTCCACTTGTACTCTGAACTTTGACTGGGCATACCGTGTGTGCAAGAGTATATGGCATGGTGGTCTTCTGTCCTTGCACATACGAGGGTCATGTCAGTCCAGTGTCTTACACAGTCCATCTTGGAACCTCTGATGCAGGCAGAGAAGTTAGAGTCAGATTTCTTAGTTCTTGGGTGACAGTCAGTGGCCTTGAGGACTGTACCTGGTTAAGGTTGGTTTCGGGTCCAGCATCTGTCACTAGAGCAAACCTCTGACAGCCAAGCCCCAAGACTATCCTTGGTTTGGCAAGGAGAGGGACACTGCCCTAGGGGCTGGGAAAAGTGGTTGGGAGGCAGAAGCTGGATTTAGGGGTACAGCTGAACAAGCTGAGAGCAAGTGGGAACCACATCTGGGGGAGTTAGCGGGGAGTTCCTGCAGTGTAGACTCCATGGCAAAGGAGCTACAGGCAGTGGCCCTCTCGGGGAGTCTGCCAAGCAGGCAGCTATGGAGACTCTGAGGAAGGGCAGTCCGTCCTCCCAGGAAGAGGAACCAGTTGGCTGCAGGAGCCCAGGTGCCAGTGATGATTAATTCACTCCTTGCTGGATTTGTCAGGTGTCAGGGCCTGGGCACTGGGCTGGATGGCTGCAGAGAGCCAGGACTGAGAGACTGCAGTAGGAGGGCTGGGCAGCAGGCACTTAGGGAGGGCCACTGACCCAGCAGGGATGTGTCTTAACAGGAAGAGAAACTGGCTCCAAAGCATTCCTCATCTGCACACAGAGCACCTACGATCTTTTTAAAATGCACATCCCAGTGCAGTAGCTCTGGGGTTGAGGAAGATGTTCTGTGTTTCCAAACTATTCTTGGTGATATGGCACTGCTATTCTACAGGCCACAGCTGGGGAAGCAAGGCTAGAGGACAAGGGATTGGCTGTCAGCATTCACGGGAGCCTCAGGAGCCTTGTGGCATTCAGTTGCTGCAGAGGCTTTGCTGCTTCTCTCAGGAACCAGGAGCTGTCAGGAATGATGGTTCCTCTCTCCGGGGCCACAGTGTCTCTAGTCTGGACATCTGGTCTCTTCTGTCTAGGCTGGCTTCCCTTAAAAGCCTTTGTGCTTGGCTCAGCTTTGGTATTCTTACCATTGCAAGGACTCTGACCCCAACTTCCTGGCTCTAGTACCTGTTGGACTATAGCATTTTTGTCTCTTAATTCAAGCATTATTTTTTCACTCAAGATCTGAATTGGTTCAGCCCCATCAGGTGTCTACATTCTGTCTAAGAAGCTGTGCAAAGGGACCAACAACCAGGGCTGCCTAAGGCACCCCTTCAAAAGAGGTTCTAGGACCCCACCCCATGGGGAGATTTGGGGAGATGGGTGGAGAGCTCATGCAATTGTGAAGAATTCTTTCAAATGTGACCAGAAACTCTTAAAACAAAATTTATGATTTCAGCATATATTTTGGCTAATTTCCAAAATACAAATTTATTTTGGATTACTTATGGAACCAGATGGTTGCACATCATATTTTTTTTCTTGCTTAAGTACCTAGGGGAAGCAGGAACTCCTCATGAGCTCCAAATATGCCTCAAAGAAAAATGACCAGAGATCAAGGCTCTGTGGATTTCGAGAACTGAGGAGAAGCGAAAGGAAAGAGCCTGAGATGGAACTCTTTGCTCCAGTGTGTCTGCCCCCAGGTCAGATCAACTGGGAAGTAACTACAGCATGCGGGAGCCCAAGCACAATGACCCAGGCACCTGATCCAGGTGCAGAAAGATGGCTTGAATTCAAGTGACAGTAGTAGGACTCGGAGGTTGGGAGGTGCTATGACTCATACACCTTGGATTGTTAGACCTAAAAATCTACATGCACAGAGATTCTGATGGGCTCAAGGTTAATCCTCCCAGTTGGTGGCTGAGCCAGCCAAGAATGCCAGCATCCTGACACCCAGGATGAAGTGAAAATGAGCTTTTCTGAACATGAGGGACTCTTAAGAATGCATAATACTTCCAAGCTTTTTGTTCACACAGAAGTAAGTTTGCAAAGCAGTGGTGGAGGATTCTCTGAAGAAGGGCAAACAGTCCCCAAGGGGGAGGAGTTGGTTGCTGCAGGAGCTCTGTTGCCAGCAATTATTAATTCACTTCTGCTGGATCTGTCCTGAGGGCCTCCCGTGCACAATAACGTGAGGAGTGTTGGCAGCTTTGGAGGGAGAAAGACTGACTCGTCTCCGAGGGAGGAAGGTGGGACTCCTCACAAGGTTGCCCTCCTCCCAGCTCCCTCTTTCCTGAGAAACAACTTATGCTTTCGGCCTGAACTCAGGCTGCTGAGGACGCAGTGTTCCAGGGATGGTGGCAGATCTTGGAGAAGGTACAGAAGCTGGGCCAAAAGGCTGGAACTTATGCAAATTGGGCTTGAGGGTGACTCAAGGAGGAGGCAGCCTCTGCTTTATGTCTCCCCCTTCAATGTACCCAGACCTGGACACCTTGGGAGGAGTGATAAAGAATCCCGAGGGGGACAGCCTCAGTGCTAAGCTGACTTGGGAAGGGGTGTGTGTGTGTGTGTGTGTGTGCGTGTGCGCGCGCGGGCGCGTGTGTGTGTGTGTGTGTGTGTGTGTGTGTGTGTGTATTGGGAGGGAGGCCAGCCCTCCTTTCCTCTTGAACCTTTGCTTGCTAGCAAAGTTCACAAGTTGAAATGCCTATGGGGCAGAGAGGTTTAGCAGAAAGAAACTTGGTGATTCAGGAAGCAGAACTGGGTTAATAGTTGTATTAGGCCTAGGAGCAGCTGAGCCTTTATTCTGGGGTCTGAAGGTCTCCAGAACTTTTTTTTTGCAGAATCAGGACACTTGGGGCTTACTGTGTACTATTGTGCAGGCTGTGCACTGAACAGCTCCAGGGGCTGTCATTCCCATTGTGAATATGGAGGCCCAGCAGCAGAGTTATTTTATGATTATTCAGTTAAGGGTGATCTAGAGAAAAACAGAGAAATTTAGACATCTTCCATTCTTCTATCAGTGCCCCTCTGTCTTGTTTGGCAACTCACATTCCTGTAGCTGCCTAGCCCAAAATGTCTGTGCTGCCCCTTTCTTTCTGCAACTCACCCCACTCCCTTTTTCTCTCAGCATAACTGTTGTAGAGGAAATCAATCTGGCAAACATTGTGCTAAGGAAAACAGAGTGATAGAATCACAGAGCTGAGTAGGATCTGGGAGGCCATGTAGGCCAGAGATTGCCAACTCTACCAGGGATTAAGATTGATTCTTACATTAAAACAGGAAAGTCTTTCAGGGAGGTATAAATTTTCTATTTCTCCCCAACATGATTCCATGTTATTTCACAACTGCCTGAACTAAATCCATTGTCTATGTTGAGGCAGGGAATTGACTTTATTGAGTCATCATCCACTGCCCTCTTGTTGGAAACTGGTATCCAAAGAGGTGGTCTGATTTGTCATATTTACTTAGTATGTTCAATCTCCAAGAAATTGGCTTTTTAAAAGATGGGAGCTAGAGAGGAAATTCTAAGGAATAAGTCTCAAATGGGGAGGCATTGGCCAGGGACATGCAGTTGTTTGCTGGCTGGACTCCATGAGTCATATGTTCTTCCTTTCCTCAACTCTAAAATGAGGATATTGGACTACTTGAATCCAAATAGTCCTTCCAGTTCCTTCTCCTTTGATTTCCTCTCCAGGGAAGTTGAGGCAATTCAGTGGCAAAGGTTAATGATCCAAATCTCCCAGGAATTCATATCTCAGCAAAGTGTATGCACGATCAATGACTAGATCAAAGCACATGAAAATCATTTTTCCTAGTTGTCAGATAGTTAATATCTGAGAAACAGATTGAATTGCTGCATGATCTCTAATTTAGGGAAAATGGCTGAAAAAATTGGATTGACCTTTTAGTAGTCACTTCATATTTTGACTATTTTTAGCATGTGATCGTATTATTTGTGGTGAGGTGTATGTTGCCCTGAAGTCAGTTACAGATGTGTAATAAAGAAGATAGCTGGCCTCTCTCCCTTATTTCTGAGAGGTAGTCTCCAAATACTTGGAATTTCCAGGGGATAGGAGTATCTTTGTTATTCATGCTGGGTCCCCTGGACCATGCATGACCGTTAATGGTAATGAGGTGAACCTTGGTAGGTTTCTAGATTAGTTGTGCTAATGAGATGATTTGGGATTGTGGCTGAGTGTCAGAAAGACCAAGTGTGTGGTTAGAAGGTCGAGGCTTTGAGTCAGTAATGTCAGTGCAACCTCTGGGAAGAGGATAGGCCTGGAGATTGATTTCCATCACGTGGCCATAATTCAATTACTCATGTCTATCTAATGAAACCCCAATGAAATCTCTGCACACCAGAGCTTGAGTGGACTTCCCTGGCTGACATAATCCTTGCATAAACACATTGCCACACATGGATGCACTAGGAAGATGACGCATGCCTAAGGAAAATGGAGGTTATGTGTCTGGGACCCTGTAGACCTCACATATGTCTCTCCCATTGACTGGTTCAGATTGTTATCTTTTTGCTATATCAAAACTCCACTCAAAGTGAAGCACTTTCCTGAGTTCTGTTAGTTTAGCAAATTACTAGACCTGAAAGGGAAAATGGGGATCCTCAAATTTATAGGCAGCTGGTCAGAAGTGAAGATAATTTAGGGAACCCTGATCCTGCTGATCGTATCTGAATAAGGGCAGTCTTGTTGAGGATTGTTCCTTTAACCTGAGAAGTCTGGTCCAGTTCTGGGTAACAGGAGAAAGAAAAAGCAAAAGCAAGAGTTTGTGTGAGCAGAAATTCCAAAAAGGCTTGAGGATCAGTCCTTCCACATAGGACATGCTTTTCTGAATGTCTCTGGATATCTCTCCTGCTTTCTGCACCCCACTCTGGGCCCCAATTCTCAAATCTGGAAAAATCTACAGATTCTTTGGAGAAGTTCACTCATTGTTTGATTAATGGGTCTCAGGATCCAGAATGTATGCTCTGGAGCTGATGGCATGGGTTCAAATTCTGGCATTACTATTGACTTTCCCTGGGACTCTGAGCAAGGAAAATTATTTAGGCTGATTGTTTTCTGATCTGGAAAATAGTGATAATAACAATCCTAGCTTCATTGATTAAACAAATAGTTATACAGAAAGCCCTTAAAAGTTGCCCAGAAAATGGGAAGACGTCCATCAGTTATTGTGAATATTATTCTCCATTGAGCTGTACTCATCAAGACAGCAGTGTACTCTTAAGTGCATGGGCTTTGGAAATGGGTAAACCTGGGTCCCATGTTTCACACTTGCCTCTCCCCGCCTGCATAACTTTGAGCAAGATGCTTAGCTTCTTAATATCAAAATTTCTTATAAAAAATGGAGCCACTGATATTGGCAACATTAGCCCAAAGTATGAAAATGGTGTCATTTAAGCCCTCAATCTGAAGTAGGTGCTCAGTGCCTAGGAGCTGTGATGACTAGCTCTGTTGGTATGTGTTTGTGACCAATAAGCCACCTGGCAGTGGTGCATGGGGTCAAAGGAGTGAGGGAGTTGTACAAGGTGGAAACCTAAGTTCAGTAGTGGTAGAGGTGAGCATGTACTTGGAGTCCTAGAACTTCAAGGAGACATCAAGGTTAGAATAGGTTGCTGAGGAATTGGAGAGTGCAGGGAGAGTCTAGAAGACCTTCTCACAGAGCAACTGGGAAGGGGGCACCAGCAACTCAGGGTTTGTCAGAGGAAGGTGGCACCCATTGCTATTCTCTGCAAAGAGCTTTGTCATTTGTCTGTCATGCTGTTTGTTTATTGAATAGATATTTGGCAGAAGTATATTCAACAGAGCACTTCAGCAGGGCTGGTGTTTTACCAGCAAATAAATTAGAATCATGGAGTTAGCTAAGGCATAACAAAGTAAATGGCATAAATATGTCATTTGGCCATTATGAATTCATTCATGTATAGAAATCCTTAATGCATCTCTTATCAAATCTTTAAATAAATGTTCTCTTTATATCAGGCTTGTACTTTAATTACAGGCAGCAATACTGTTAGTGCATTCTCCAGAAGCTGTGGAAGTTCAGCCAGTGCCCTTAGAGCAAGACCAGGGTGACTTGTCTGACTTCAACCCTTCTTCTTCCTGCAGCCCAGTTGCCTTCTCTTCAGGTTGCAGTGAAGGGTTGGAAGGCAGCAGGGGTAGGGGGTGTGAAGCAGGGAGGAGAGTAGGAAGGACCTTGGGGCTCAGCCAAGGCATGCAGAGGAGTGAGGTTGGGGATCAGTTAAGCTCCCCTGGGGTCTAAGGCAAACATTTCCAAAGTGCTCTTGACTGGCACTTCAATTCTCCCTTCCCTGCTGAGAAAGCTTTCTTTCTGAGGTTTGAATTTGAGAGTACAGTCAGCCCCTCATACTGCCCTTTGCCTATTTTTTCCTCCTGGTAGGGAAGAAAGGAGGAAAAATAGCCTTAAGAAAGCAAAGAAAGAGGCCGTCAAAGGCCCCATTCCTCCACCATCAATCATTGGGGGGTTGAGGAAGTGAATTCAGAAACCAGGAGGGGTGTAGGAAGGTCCCAAGGTGCTTGTGGGAGAGCTGAACAGTTTCAATTTCTATTCAAAATTATTAATGTGATGAGAAAGAGTCATTTCCCAAGGTTTCTTATAAATAATTTTCACTCTGAAAGCAGCTTTGCATTCTGAGCTCTCCTTTCCTTTCTAACTCCACACACACCTTTAATTATACATCCTGTCACTGGCAACCGGAGATTATTGTTCTTTTGACCAATTTATACTGATTGTCTGGGAGGTTCACAAGAAATGCTAGGAACATCAGAAATCCTTACACTAAATGCTGCATCTCTGATGTAGGTCTTCAAAGAACTCATCTCAGAGATTTCAGGGTGGAAGGCTCAACTTTGCTGTTTTCACTGGTTGTTCTTAGGATTTTTTCCTTCCCTCCTTTTTATTTCCAGATAATGTAAGAGAACTTGAAGGCTCCCAGGGAACGAAATCAGCTCCGATCAGTTTCTATTACCCAGCTCTTTTCTTTTGTATGTAGGAAATATAAGAAAGCAAAATGTCTTTCAGTAATTCCCTGGGTTTGCTGGAACCGGGGGCTGGTTGGGCATTGGAAGCAAAGGGTTAGGGAAAAGCCTCTTGGCCTGGATGGCGTCAGACCTGTTCATTATGACATTCTTCTATATCAGAGTTCTTTCCCAATGAAATGGTTGTACCCAGTTATTTTTGATGTTGGGCATGACAAGTATATTCTTTTATTGACTGTAATATGTGTTATTTACATGATATTTAGGAAGCCTTTTGAATCATTGAGTGTGAAAGTTTTAGAATGTGATTTGACCTTAGAAGTCATCTTGTTCACCTCCTCAATTTTCAGAAGAGGAAGCTGAATATGGAGAAAGCATACACACACCTAGTACTGGAGGAAAGGGAGTTAACAGAATAGACTAATTCCCAGGAAACTGCTGTAAATGTTGGCATCTGGAAGTACTTAGCCTTGACCTCACCACACTCCATTCTTGTAATTCATTAGTGAAAACATTGTCATGTAGCAACCTGTGATAATTAATCACAGGAACACAGAGAGCCATTTCTGGTGGATGTCAGGATGTACATGCTTAGAGAAAAAAATGACAACCAAAAAGCATTGTTTTTAGAAGAGAAAAGAAAAAATCAAAAAGATTGCATTTTTTTTAGGATGGCAATTTTTATGGTCCCCTTTTTGGGTGGAAAAACCAAAAGTTAGAATGTCTTCAGACATTCTATGGCATATAATATGGACTGTGGGCTTTGTATCAGGATCTGGGGACTCCAGGTTAGTCTGAGATTCTAATGAAGAGAAGAGTATTACATGATCTGTGGTTTCCATTTCTGCCTTCTGTATCCAGGAGCCTAGGACTCTAGACCTAAGGTCTCTGTGAATGGTAGTCTGGTAGGGGTGGAGAACAGACAGGCTGGTCTTAGGGAGAAGGTCTACTGTAAAGAGAAGAGTGCTTCAGTTGGTGTGCTGAACAAAGTTGCCTATCCAAGGGGGTAAATGAGGACTCTGCCAAGCCAAGTATCACAGTCTGGGGTGAGACTGCCCAGGAGGGAGTTGGGAGTGATGCTTTTTCTAATGCATCTGAGGCCCATATAGGATAGATGTGGCTTTGCTGATTCATGATCCTAGCCATGTGGTGAAGGAAGGGAGACAAAGAGAAGAGAGTGCTGGGTATCAGTTTGGGGAAGACAGTTCTTTTCTTTTCTTCATTTAAAAATATTTAATTGAGAGGCACTTGGCATAGCAGCACCTGCTTGTAATGCTAGCACTATGGGAGATTGCGGCAAAAAGATTACAAATTTGAGCCCAGTCTGGGCAACTTAGTGAGAGCCTATCTTAAAAAGGGGGGTGAGGTAGGGGACCAGAGGTGTAGCTCAGTGCACAGGTCCTAGGTTCAATCCCCAGTACTACAAAAATTACCATAAAGATCCAACATTCAAGGTATACAATGTGATGATTTGTATACATACGCATTGCATAATAATTATCACCAATGAATTAATTATCACATCCACCACCACCGATTCTACACATCCAGATTCCAGAACTTGGCATTCTATGACAAAATTTGTAACCTCCAACTCACATCTCCCCATTTCTTCCACCCTGTGGCTCCTGGTAATCCCCAGTCTACTCTCTGCTTCTATGAGTTCAGTTTTTGTTTTGGTTCCACATACAAGTGAAATAATTCATTATTTGTCTTTCTATGTCTGGCTTATTTCACTAAGCATAGTATCCTCCAGTTTTACCCATGTTACTGAAATGGCAGAATTTCCTTCTTTTTAAAGGCTGAATATATTCCATTATGCATTTATATATTTTTTCTTAATTATTTCATCTGTTGATCCTATTTTCTTTATTCCTTCATCTATTGGAAGGAATCTTGGTTATTATGCACAGTACTGTAATGAACATGGGGGACTGTAAATCTCTTTAGCATTTACTGGCTTCATTTTCTTTGGATATTTTATGTACCCAATAGCTGAATGGCTGGATCATATGGTAATTCTATCTTTAATTTTTTGCGGAATCTTCCTACTGTTTTCCCTAATAGTGATAAGAGGAAGGGTTTTGGAATGAGCATTTAATGTGCTCCTCACTCTTCAGCCTTGAGTGGAGCTGCCCAATCCCACACTTACCATAGAACTCTCACATACTCTCTGGGTTTCCACACTCTGGATGTTAAAGGAGAGGGCTGAGGCATTCAGGGCATTTCAATAGGGACCTCTGCATGTGTGTGTGTGTGTGTGTGTGTGTGTGTGTGTGTGAGTGTGCATGACAGATGCTGGCTTGAAGAAAGAAAGTTGGTTTTCCATTTACATTCCTTCCCAGGGTTATGAGGAATTTCCTTTTTGGTGGTGGGGGTGGCTATGCCACCAATGACGTTTACAAATTGCCATAGACCTAATTCTAGTGTAAAGCATTGAGCTCTGGAGGGTTTTCTCTTGCTGCTAGATTGGTTCAGTGACCTCAGAGGGCACTGTGACACAGAGAGTGGCTGCTAAGCAAAGCAAGGCTCAGACAAAAGTTGCTGACTCTGGTCCTGCCTAGCCCAGACTGTGTGTGTATGCTGTGGAGGACGGAGGTGAGAGGGGAGAGCTGAGATGAAAAACCCTTTACAGCTTGCAGGCACTAAATCTCTTAAATCATCATTGAAAAGTCATTAGAAATTTGGCAGAAGAGAAGAGTGCAGATTGCCAAGAGAGGACACAAAACCCCATTTTTTCGCCACAATACCTGTAATGAACTGGAAGGGCTGGGGTGGAGCTGAAAAACAGATTTCCTGCCATAACTAAAGTCTCTTTTCAGCCTGTTTTGCCACAGTTTTACAGTGTGTTAGAATTTACATTCACGTGTTTGTTAACCATTCTTCAGTGCAATGAAGTGTTTTTATCTGTCTGACCTCAACCTTTGCCATATGGTGTCGCAAACTGTTGAGTCAAAGTCAGACAGTGGGAGGGAGGGAGGCAGGGGGGTCAGAGGTGGGCAGTGACACATTCAGTTGGACCTCAGTGGGACTCACAGAAGTTCTGTCCTCAACTCTCAGGAGGCCATTCCCATAAATTTATTTAAAAGGGGAAAATACCCTTGTGTGAACATGTGTCCTTTATGATTGCTAAGTTCTGTGTTATGATTGGTGCTAATTTCCATTGGAAGTGTTAAAGGAATTTATGGGTCACTTGCTTCAGATGTTAGACCTATAATTTGATGTTTTTTTGGGGCCAGAGGCCTTGGTATATGAGCTCCCCAAGGATGGGAACCATGACTAACTTGGAGTTCAGGACTGTGCTTGCTATTCTCTGGGGCTTAGTACATATTAACTTTCTAGGACAATGAGAACAGGCTTTCCAAGACAGGAGCCAGCTCTGACTTTTGTTTGTACCAGGGATCGAACTCGGGACTTTTCGCTTGTGAGGCAGGCTGAGGCACCACTGAGCTAAATCCCTGGCCCCAGCTCTGCCTTTTTTTGAAGAATAGGGAGAGGACTAAAGTGGTCATTCTCTCAAAATTTAACCCAGACAAACTGTCCTTATACAGGACAAATTTAGCAAGAGAAAATTGAATATTTCTGTGAGTGTGAGCTATTTCTGAGGAAAGAGAAAGATAGTTAATTATGAGGCCAGGGATGAAGTGGTTTTAGATAAGCTCTGAGTCTTGGTGATTCATTACAAGGCCACAGGCACAATTGGGAGAGCAACTTTGGCTAATGCTCGTGTGGAGTCCTATGAAAGACACAGCCAGAGCCTGGAAGTCTCAGGCCATTGTATACATCCTTCTAGTCCGAAGCATACCCTCCTAGTCAGGACTGCACTCAAATTGTCACAGCAGATTCTACCTTCTTCCCAAGATCTCCCATGAGAGACAGACAAGACCTTTGGAGGCTGTTTCTAGTCTTGTGATTGTGGATCCCTGTGGCATTTGTTCATTCATCAAGCACATAATGAGTGCTTACTATACACCAGGTGTTGATGAACAGCAAAGATGAAAGGGAAAAGAATCATTGACTTTGCACTGAGATCCTAGGCCCTGGCTTCCTGTGGTTGATCAACTGTAAGACTGTCTTTCTCTTTTCCCTTTTCTTTTTCTTTCTTTTCTTCTTTTGCTCTCTCTTTTTCTTTCTTTTCTTTTCTTTTTTCCCCCCTTTTTGAGACAGGGCCTTTCTATGTAGTTCAGTAGTTCAGGCTGGCCTTGAACTCACTATGTAGCCCAGGCTACCTCAAACTCTTGGCAATTCTCCTGCCTCAGCCTCCGGAGTGCTGGGATTATAGGAATGTGCCATCACACCCTGGCTAGATCCAGCTTTGTTTCTATAGCACAGAGTATTTTGTGGTATACTGTGCAATACATTCATCATTCCCTATTTTCTTTGGGAAGTGTTCATTAGTCATCCAATCAGCAAGTATACAGTATATGGCTATTTTGTATATGGCCTCATGATTTCAGAAGCATTTGGGTCTCTGTTGTCTAAACTGGGTCCCTAAAGATCAGATAAGACACCCCTTATCTCCTGCCCTCTGAGGACTGACAATTTTAGAAAGAAACTTCCTGTATGATCAGGACCCATGAGCATATTTATCAATTCCATAGATTAGTTAGAAAGCTGTTCTTGTTCCCTCTTTCAACACATTCCCTCACTCTGACTTGGGTGAAGTGAATACAGCTCTCATGGCCTGCAGTTCGGAATCAACTTCTTATGGAACTTTCATTGGCTCTCAGCAGGAATGTCACCTGCAGGTTTTTTTTAGTTCTTCTTCTTTTTCTTCAGAGGTTGGCTCCGCAAGCCTCCTTTTCCCTTAATTGATCACTTTTCCTGTTCAGAAATAGACATAATCAGATGTATTGCTTGGTAGCCTCTTTGAGAAAACTTTAGCTCTGTCTGCTTAGACAGGCATTAGGTTCGACACCTCGAGGGTTGCTTTTTTTTTTTTTTCAAGAAAAATTAAATGACTAAATAAGAGGGTGCTAAAACAAACTTGTATTATTGCTTGACATTTAATTGAGAAACTTGTTAATGTGTCCTTTGAACTCTCAGTTTCCCCTTTCCCTGAGGAATTGCTGATGCTTTTCTTTAATGGCAGTATAAAAATCTCAGTTTGACTCCTGGTGGCATTATTTAGGCTTTAAGAATGCAAATTGTTTTTACTGTGTTTCCCGGTCTAGTGATCCTGACAGTCTCCACAGCCAACTAACTGACTATTAAAGAAAGTTTCTAATTTGGAGGTTTTCTTAGCTCTTGGGATCTCAGAGTGCTCTGCTGGTAGTTGGCATCGACAGCTCCACCATTTCAAGAGGCTGATCTGTAATGGAAGTCAATGTTTCCAAAAAATAGGTGGCAGATTGGTGAAACCTGCTTTCCTTGAATGAAAGATCACAGTACAGGGGGAAGAAAAGGGCTTTGAGGCTGGATAGAGTTGGGTCTGAATCTGTACCCCCACTTTTACACAACTTTGTGCCAAGACTCAATAACTCTGTGGGTTTTAGATTTTGCCTTTATAAAATGTAAGCAGTAGATAAAAATCTCAGCTCATAATTCATCTGCACGAAAGTATAACTGCCAAAATTTCTGATAACTGAACTTTATATCTGCTAAGATATAAAGATATACTACTAAGATGACAGAAACTTAAACACAGCCAAACTAGTGACCCCTTTGCTTTTCCTTATTTCTTATAGTGTTGTATCATCGAGAAAACGCCTGTTTTCTCCTTGCTATCATCACATGGCCAAAATTTAACACACTATCCTTTGGTCTGTCTGAGTCCTGCTCATCCTCCAACCTCAGGTTGCTACTCAGGTGGCCCTTGCTCTTATCCAGAACAGTCTACCAGTTTCTATGGTTCCCTATTCCATTTCATGTCATGCCTGAGACTCCTGCAATAATTTGCTGCTTTCAGGCAATACTGGAGTGTAAAAATTTCTGTCACGCTGCCAAGGTGCCCTTGTCTCGACTCATAGCATATTTCTCCCTGGAGGCCTTGTGCCTCCCTGGGGCTCTTCTGGTTCACAGGCTCAGGACACATTCCTTGGGGTGTGCAACATCCCATGTGTCACCCCTCTCCTTTGTCTTCTCTCTCCCTAGCTGGAAAAACTTCTAGTCTGTAGGAAAAGCTCTGCTCTTAAACTTTACTCCATGTAAACATTTAACCTATGCTTAAGATCTTTTTGAGCCTAGAAGATCATTGAACTTTTAGAATAAAATGCCAGAACATTTCTTCTTTTTTTTTTTCCTGCTTTCTATCTATTGCATCTGTGTGATAATGTGATGAGTATTGACTGGTCTAGCTGCTTGAATTGGGACTAGTGAATAGGTGGGAAAAAAGCAAACTACCCAGAGCAGAACAAAAAATCAATAGTAATTCCATATATTATCCTGTCACACAGGGATAATAACTTCCTCCCTATAGTATTGTTGTAGCGTTCAGATGTGAATGTGAAATGCTTGTACTGAGATGCTCAGAGAATAGCTGGGCACACTATCCATGCTGGGAATACTTCCCCCAGAGTTCTAAGGGAATGTAATGGGCATGGTTGCCTTTAGTTTCCTTTCTGCTAAATCTCTCCTTTGTCAATGTGTCTTTGTA
This sequence comes from Heterocephalus glaber, assembly GCF_053883595.1. NCBI lineage: Eukaryota > Metazoa > Chordata > Mammalia > Rodentia > Bathyergidae > Heterocephalus > Heterocephalus glaber. The sequence continues at coordinate 10,762,662 of NW_028258406.1, read as the reverse complement.
TTTTTTTTTTTTTTTTTGGTACTGGGGATCGAGCTCTGGTCCTTGTGCTTGCGCAGCAGGAAGCGAAATCACTGAGCTAAATCCCCAGCCCCAAAGTGTCTTATTTAGCCATTTGTGTATTTCAGAATCTAGGAAATCATCTTGAACTTCTCTCCTTTACCTTCCTTTTTCTGGTCATTTATTTCCCCCAATTAATTGCCAAATCTTGATTATTCTCTCTTTTCCTTTCTGTTCTCCTCTCCTCTTCCTCCCTTTCTCTGTTTGTCTCTCCTCTACACTCCCAGTCTAAGCTTTTGACTTCTCTTTCCACTTCTCTTTCCAGAGGTATTACCCTCATCTTCCCAGTAATATCCCCACATTGACTCTTGCTCACCTTTAACCCTTTCCCCATACAGCAGTCAGAAGATGTTTTAGAAAAACACAAAACCTCTCACTGGCTTAGGTTCCCATGTCGTGGTAAGAACAAGATACACACTTCCTGGCATGTCTTACTAGCTGCGGTCTAACCTGGTCCTGGCTCCTGCTTGAGCCTCATGTTACTCTGTCTGGTGCCCTTCCTTTCCAATCTTCCCAGATGATAGTCTTAACTTTTACATCCTCTGTCAGATTTTCATTCTGCTCTCTGACTTGCTCAATTTCTGTAGATGACTTGACCACCATCTTTAAGAAAGTGGAAAGCATAATTTCAGAGCTCCATAAATGGATTTTACATCTTCCTCCCAAACAGCTTTCTCTCCACTACTCCTCTCTTCTCCCTATCTCAGAACAGACATGCCTTACATTCTTTCCCAGGGTTTATCTCTTTCTTTCTTTTTTCTTCCCCCCGCCATTAAGTTTATTGGTACATTTTTGGTATACAATACAGTTATATTCATCATTGGGATCTTGTACAATTACATGAGTCTCTTGGTTCTTATTTCTTTTTCCCCTTCCCTTGCCCTCCCTTCACCCCCTCCACCCTTCCCTATTTGCAAAGACCTTGTTTCCATTTTTGTTCCTCTTTTCATATTTTTTCCTTTCCCTTTTATCTCTTCCCCTACCCCTCACAATTCCCCTGCTCCTTTAGACCTTTCTTCCTGTTACACAATATCAGTTATACATTTTTTAAATTACAATATCAAGATCTAGGAGACATTACCACAGATTTTACAGAATTTAAAAGGATATAGAAAGCATATTTCAAAAATCTGTTTTGAAATAAATTTGACAACTTCTAAGAAGTACCTTGGAAGACAAATTAATGAAACTAACTCTGGAGGAAATATAAAATTTGAATAACACCTATTAAAGAAAGTATATTCCTAGCTTGAAAACTTACCTGTATGACAACAGCAAGCTCATAAACATTTTAAGTAATAAATTATATCAAACAATTAAAGCAGAAAAAAGAAAGAACACTTCTCCCCTCATTTTAGGAACTCAATATTGTGCTAATCCTAAAACTGGATAAAGATAATAGAAGAAAAAAGTATGAACATAGATAGAAATTTGTTTAACAAAACAAACTATTGGAAGTCAGATCTGGCAGGATGTAGAAAGTGGTTTTGTTATAGGGATGGCAGTGTTTGCTCAGCATTGGAAGATCCATCCCCAAAAGTCATCATTTTAACAGAGGAAAGGAAAAAGACATATGATCCTGTCACTAATTGGAGAAAAAGTATTGAACTAAATTTTACAGCTATTCATGGTAAAAGCTATCAGGCGACTAGAAGTAGAACAGAAACTTCTCAACAGATTAAAGACATGTACTCCATACTTCCAGCGAGAATGCCTTATACAAATGGAGAAGATACAATGCTTTCTCCTTAAGGTGGGGAACAAGGGCAGATATGTTTACTCTTTATCTGTCCATTAAACTTTGAAACCTAGCCCCCACCAAAATAGTCTGGCAATAAAATAACACAACTAGGATAGGATTGGCATAGCAGAAGCAAAACTTTATATGTAGATGAAATGATCATCTACAGAGAAAATACTAAGAAATCTCTAGGAGCTCCTAGAACTTGTACTTGAATTAGCAAGATTGGAAAACACAAGGTATATATAAAAATTCAGGTCTGTATATACTTGCTATAAATGAAGAAATGGATATTGAAATTTAAAAGTTATGTAGGAGTACAAAGGACTTAGAAAAGTTTAAAAAAACAAAAACAGTGTTGGAAGACGTTTAATACCTAATTTTAAGACTTCTTCTAAAACTACAGTAATCAAGGCAGTGTTGGTGTAAGGAAAGACATATGGATCATTTGAATAAAACAGAGACTCTAGAGATAGAACCACACATATATGGTTCACTGAGTTTTGAAAGATTATTTAACATTAGCATTTTATAGAATATAAACTCAGTTCAAGAGCTGAGGAAGAGACAGTGTTTTCAGCAAACGGCACTAGAACACCTGGTATCCATATATAAAAAATTAACCTCAACCCTTTTTTTCCATACATGAAAATAACTTGAAGGGATCTATGAACCTAAATAAGAAAGCCTAAAAGTATAAAACTTTAAGAAGAAATTATAAGGGAAAATATTTATGAATTCAGGGTAGGCAAGAACTACCTAGGATACAATAAACATGATGTTTAAAAGAAAAAAATTGATAAATGAGAGTTCATCAAAATTTAGAATTTTAAATGACATCATTAAAATGAAAAGTAGTCCTTAAACAGACCATATTTACAATGCATATAACCTATGAGCAGAATATATAAAGAATTCTTAGAGCTCATTAATAGACAACCCAATTAAAATGTAGACATAAGAAGATGATAAATAGCCAGTATAGCACAAGGAAAGGTGTGCAACTCTAGAATCAGAAAAATACTAATCAGTACAATAATAAGACTGAATTATACACTCATTAGGGAGATGAAGTCAAAAGTTTTAAAAACCTTGTCATGACTTTTTCTTTTTGTTGGATTCTCCCCCTTTGCGTTTAATTTGTCACGCCCAATGGATTCATTCTGCTGGTTTTCCTGGGGTTGTGATCCTCATTGTCTTTTCCTAGGGTATTGTCTAAAATGTTTTGGAGTGACAGTTTGGCATTCATGAAGTTCCTGAGGTGCTCTTTATCATGAAAGTATCTTATTTCTCCATCAATTTTGAAAGATAGTTTTGCAGGGTATATCAATCTGGGTTGGAGGCTGTTTTCCTTTAGGGCTTGAAATACATCACTCCAAGCTCTTCTTGCCTTGAGGGTCTGCATTGAGAAGTCTGCTGTGATTCTGATGGGCTTTCCTTTGTATGTGATTTGTTTCTTTTCTCTCACTGCTTGTAGCATTTTGTTCTTCTGTTGGATTTCTGGAATCCTAACTATTATATGCCTATGTGTAGATTTTTTTTTGATTAAGGCTAGCTGGAGTCCTATATGCCTCACTTATCTGTATGTCAAGTTCTTTTCCCCTCCTTGGGAAGTTTTCTGCTATCACTTCTGTGAACAGTTTTTTTATGTCATCTGCACTCTCTTCTCTTTCTTCATTGACTCCAATCAGTCTAATGTTATTCTTCTTTGTATCGTCTAGCAGCTGCTGGATTGATTTCTCCTGTTCCCTTACAATTTTAAAGCAATTTTTCTCTTCCTGGTCACTAATTGCAAACTTCTCTTCTACATCTGAAATTCTATCCTCACATTGGTTCATTCTGCTGTGCAGACTTTCGATGGACTTTTTAATCTCTTGGAAATCTGTTTGCATCTGTTTTATGGATTCCATTTGTTTCCTATGTTGGGATTCCATCATGTTCCTCAGATCCTCTATTTTTTTATCTGTGTCCTCTCTCAATTTATTAGTCATGTCTTGCACCATGAGCAAAATCTTTGCTGTTATCTGAGTAATTATTTCTGATTTCATTTTTCCCATATCCTCTTTTGTTGCCAGTTCAGAGAGTCCAGGTGTTTGAGTATCAGATTGTTCCATCTTGTTTCCCTTTGGGGTTGCTGTAGGTGATCTGGAACTCTGCTTTTGAGGCTTGCTTATGTGTTTTCTCATTTCCACAGGGGGAGGTTCCTTCTGGTGCCCACGTGGCTCACCTTCCCTAGGGAGCTTCCTTCCGGGTGCTGGGACTGGCTCACCTTCTCTGCCCTAGGATCCTGGGATGGGATGGGGAGCTTCCTTCTGGGTTCTGGGACCAGCTGAGCTTCTCTGCCCTCTGGGCGTGGAGCGGCGGGACTCAGTACTGTGGTCTGGTGGTCCAGTGTCCTCTGCGTCTGTGTAATGAGGAACCAGGTGGCTTCCTGTCTGCAGCGGGCTGGTTCAGTGTGTTCTGCATGACTTGCAACCTCGGAAGGGCATGCACAGACCTGCCTGTCTGCAGCTGGGTTGATCTCTTTCTTGACTCTTGGTTCTTCCTTTACCAGGGTTGTCTGAAAAATACAGATAAATGATGAGTAAGCTTTTAGATAAGTGTGTCCCAAATATTGCACGGGGGCAAACTTATGCTAAAATTCATTCACAATTTATCTGAAATTCATGTTTAACTAGGAATCTTGTAGTTCATAAAACCTGGCAATGCTCTTCCCTTCTTAAAAGTTTGTCCTCCTTTTCCACTGGGTACCTCCACTCAACTTCAGCATCTTCTCAAGCTTTTTGCACTGCAATACTTGGACAGAAGTTAATTATTCCATTAATTCTATGTTCCTTCAAGGTAGTACCACACCTCCACATTCTACTTTCTATTTGAACTTCTTTACTTCTCTGTCATTCTCCAGGTCCTTACAATATGATTTTCAGTTTCTGCAGCCAACTTTCTTCTTAAGTATCATAAATGTTTTCCAAATTCCCTCTCCAGAAATCTTCATATCTAATTAGTTTTCATTTGGGTGTTCTGAAGATATTTCCCCATACATTGTCTGTGCTCCCAAATGTCCAACAATTAATTTTTAATTGCCCTCTTGGAATTTATCCCCCTTCCTTCTCCAATTGCCATAATTTAAAAACATCTACATAGATCTAAATTGTCCAGGCTAGGACCCATAGAGCCATATGCAACTTTTCCATTATCCATCATCCCTAACATAGCAGGTTAGCAGGTTTCATGGCATTGATCTCTGGAATAAACCTTTCTTGTATTGTCTCCTTTGCCTCACCCTCCTCTCATTATATTGGGTTTCTATCATTTCTCATTTGGATTAGTACCATTCTTGGGTCAAAGGTGACATTTTCTGTGCCTGATATATTTGCTCAATAAGCCTCAGGGATTTTGCAAATTACAGTCCTGCCAGTGAGAGATAATATTGGTAATTTTAAGGAATCCTTGCCAGAAGTGAGTATTCTTTTTCAAAAACAACTTTGGCAATCTATTAGGTGAAAATATCATTTGATATTCTAATTGTATTACTAATAAGCTTGACTTTTTTTTAAGCATCCAGAGTTTTGGAAACTCAAAGTTGGATTTAGATCTCCTGCTTAAAGTAGTCCATTGATTCCCATTTTCATGATATAAAATCTAAAATCCTTGGCATGAAATTTAATGTGTTTCACTATCTGGATCTCAAATATTTCCCCCAATTTTTTTTCCTATTTCCCTTCCCTGGCTCCACTAAGTGAAAGAGGGTATGTGGTGAGAGTTATATGACAATTTCCATGAGGTCAGATCCTGTGCTTTTTCTCTCTACCCATTGTGATTCTAGCTCTAGTACAGAGTAGGTGCTTAATGAATAGAAAGATGATGGGTGGGAATGAACTGCATGGGAATGAAGGCTTCAGTGGAGAGAGGGTGAAGAAGCGTTGGGGACAAGAAGCAGCATTAGGCTGGTAGGTGTTATGTGAGGAACATCCTAGGGTTTATGGATGTCCAAAATGCCTGTCCTGCCTGATGATACCCATTCATGTAAGGAGTAATATAAAAGCAGATCACTTAGGATAATGCAAAAAGTGCACACACAGTGGTACGAGTTGGCAATATCATTAGAAATATTCCATTATGTTACAAAGTACATTGCTTGGAAAAGTGATGAAGTCATTTTCTTGAAGCCACAACACTGATCTCTTTCCAGCAATCTCAAGTCAGGCCTTTTTCGTTGGCTGGACCTCCTTCCTGGCCCTTTGGGGTTCCAAACCTAGTCATTCTCTGGCAGAGACTTGCTGAGTTTTTCTCTATGGTTGGGAGTGCACAGGCACCTCGAATTTACACAGACCAGTTAACTTGCTTTCCTTAAGTTGCTACTCTTCAACTGGCCTCGGGACGGCACCCTGTCCTCTCAGCACCACCAAAAGAGGGCAGTTCCCGGCATTGTCCCTGCTTCACCCTCTGGTGGCCGTCAAGATGTTGCACAATTATGGAAGACTAGCCTTCTAGAGTTGAAGTCCCAAAATGTGTCCACCAAATCATAAAACATTAACTCTGCTCATTTACTCTTCCCTGGGCAAGGTTCTTATTCTCTGTATGTTTCAAGCAGGATCTGAACTCCACCGTGCAGGTGCCTTCGCAATAGCACCAAATCTCCCCTACCTTAGGGCACAGATACTCATTTGCATATTGAGTGCTAGGGATATCCTTACAAAAAATACTATAAAGATGTATGAATTCAACTCTAGTAATGATCTTGAACTCTATGGATGATTTATAATCCATGTGATAAAATCACCAACTGGAAAATACTACATATATGCATTAATTGCAATCTAGGAGAGCACACAGAAATTCAAAATGGTAGGATTGCAGCTGACAGTCCTGATTTTATGAAAACAAAGAGCAGTGTGGAAAAGTCATCTAGACAAAAACCTTTCTATTCTGAGTCTGCTTCCATTTTCAGGCTGACTGACTCTCACGGTTCATCCTTATTTTACTTAGAGGGAAAACCACCCTGAAATACCAAGTGCTTCCCTAAACTCCTAGCCTCACTGCAGCACAGTCCATGCTGAAACTGTCAGTCTGATGCCCAAGTTGTCATTTTCTTCCTGCTGCCTCTCTCCCCAGAGCCTGATGGAGTCTCCTTGAGGTACCTGAAGGAGTGACAGATAGACAGGTTGTGGAGTGGGACCATTTGAGGCAGCCACATGAGGTGTGGAAAATATGATTTATAGGTATTTTTCCCCCAGGGGAAAATGGATTTCATTATTTTCCACCTCAGGTAAGGGGTAAACCTCTGAGCTTGACCTTGGAATGTTGTGCAGATATAATAGTGCGGCTGAAATGCTGATATAGAGTTAAACCTCATTAAATCAATATTGGTTATTCAAAATCATGCTTGATTGGAGGCAACTGCTTTTCTCCAGCTGCCTGATGTCTCACTCTTCCTTGGGCAAAAATGAGATACTCTAATGTGAATTAAGCTGCTGAAGTTTTTCTGGTTCTTAGAGTTTCAAATTAATAAGGTTTTATTATTTTCCAAATTGAAGACACTTCCAAAACACCAAGTCCAATATTGATTATAATCTACCACTGTCACATGTACATTTATTAATAAAAATCCTGCCTGTTTCAATAAGAAAGTCATACATTTTCTCTTTCCATTTATACAGGTGTACACTGTCTGTTTATTGGGATAAATAGGCTTATGGGTCCCTAAGCAAATAGAAATTATGTAAATAAACAGCCAATGGCTAATTATCCATGGCAATGGGCAAATGGGACAGCAAATGGGTGCCCTCTGTCATCATTCTCAATGCCTTCTTTCAGCCAGAGTGAGGCCAGGCCTGAAAGAGTGGGAGAGGTGTGAAATTCCATGTGACCTTGGGCAATTTTGTCTTCTCACCAAACCCAACCAGTGGTAGTAGACATTAGCACTGGTCATTTGGATTTTCACCAAAGGATAGCATAGTGCCTTGGAAGAGGTTAGGTTGGAAGTTAGAGGCCTGTTTCCTCCCTAAATAAATAAATAGCATATAGCTTTGATGGTGCCCACTGAGCACAGATCAACAAAATACCAGGCATGCTGAGGCCTTCAGAGGTGGTTCTGCATATTTATATGTGTATCACCTATTGACTAAAGGATTTTTAGGGTTTTGTTGAGGCAGGTTATTGGATTGATTGATTATCTCCTTCACATCATTTCTTTCTTTTGTTCTTCTCCTGGTTGAAACCAGGAAAGTATCTGTTGTTTTGATCTCTTAAATACCTACTTCTTCCCCAATCTCTCCAAATTCCCAGATCTTCATTATGCAGAATGGAAATGGGTACAGGCAGTGCTAGAAGTGAGGGTTCTGAGAGGCCAGAAATTAGATATGGCATTAGGGGAGGCTGAGAAGTGGGCATCTGGCTGCTCTGGGGTCCTGGCATGGGGCCTTGTGCAGCTAGCCAGCAAGCAGACAGGAGAGGAAGGGTTGACGCATGGTTAAAGATCATAATCTCAGATTGTTCCTCTCACCTCAAGGACAGTTTGAGTATCATGAAACCCAAAATGTAGGAATGGACAAAAGTAGGTGCTTCTTCTCTGAAGAGCAAATCCTTGGTGACTTCATATGGCCATGGTCAGCTCTCCGACTTGCAGCTTCCCTGGCTCCTGCCCTTTGATCCCAGCTGGGATCCTGAGCAATGAAGTGCTTCTTCTTTCTTTGAAAAAGCTGCTGACTTGCCTGTGTGTAGGTGGCCTTAGAGGTGACCAGTGTACACTATTTCAAGAAAATCTGATACATAAAAAGTGGAGTTTATAAAACCAAGAAATGAAGGCAGAGCTACTGTCATGACGCAAGACCTTGCAGACTCCTGTAAACTGTGAACTCTCCTAAGAGTTGTTTGGTGTTCCTCAATTTACTCACTACACTTTTCAGGTAGGTATCTTTCTACAGAATGAGCACGATAGCCTTTAAGGTAGCACAGTGAGGACCTTGGATAGGAGAGTTTGGGGAACAGTAACATAGCCAGAAAGACCATAATCCAGGATGGCTGAATTGGAAGAGCAATTGAAGACATTCAGCAAGTTGAAGCCATTTCTCTTTTATCCACTCCTTTCCTTCATTAATTTTCCCCAACGCATTGTTTTCCCAGGTTGCAATGAAATGAACCTTGCTTGTGATTTGTCTAGTCATAATTAGAGTCTCCCTTTCTCTCATTAGACAGTAATGCCAATAATGACTGCAAACATTTTATCTCCTTTTAGAAAGGCAAAGAGCCAAAATCATTGAATTGTGAGTTGATGTCAGATTTCTAATGCAGAGATGCAGGCTTCACATGCCATATGTGTGCCAAATTTTCATTAAGCCTTTGGAAGGCTTAAACTGTGCATTAAGAAGAAATCCTGTTTTTTTCCTGATGAATTTTTTTCATCCTGTTTATTTGTACTGAAAAGCCAAGCTTTTGCTTATCATGAGTCATTTTTAGGAGAGGTGAGTGGGAGGAAGGCAAGGTTCAGGAAAGAGTAGTGATGATAAAAGAAGTGGAGAGGAAAGTGGGGGTGCGGGACAGGGATCAGTCTGAGGAGGATTACAAAAGGAGGGGAAGGAGAATTAAGGGAGAAAGGAGTAGAGACTGAGGAACATGGGCAAGAGGTGTGTGTGTGTGTGTGTGTGTGTGTGTGTGTGTGTGTGCGCACGCGCACATGCATAGGGGAAATGAAAAGAGTGCTTTAAAAGAAGCTGACAAGACAGATGGAAAAGTTAACTTGATTGACTTGCTTTGGTTGGTTCTCCTCACCTGGGCTCCCACTCAGACATGCTAGAGAGGACAGTTTAAAAATAGACTGAAGTTATCACAGGTGGCTGAGCAGATTGCTCCTGAGGGGGTGTTTTCCTGGGCCCAAATGGCAGGATCCCAACCATTTTGCACTGCTGAAGAGGTGATTTACTTCACATATGTGAGCACTTGGCTCCCTGGGAGAGTATTTCTTCCTTTTTGGCTCAGACAGAATGGGGGTCCAATATTCCTGTCATCATTGGTGGGAATTACAAGCCCATAACTCAAAGAAGAGAGATAATTAATGAATTTTGTTATTATTTGGATGAGAGAAAGACAGTGATCTTTTCCAAAATTCCCTACTTAGGCTCCCTGGGCCACCCTTGCATGCCAACTCAAGAATGATTTGGAAATGGAGCCTAAAATCTAGAGACAGGATATATATATTTTTTCTTCTCCTTTGGTATCAGTGCTGATGATTAGTTAGGTGTTTAATTTCCCCATGTTCACCCCAAAGTCCAAATTTCTCAGTTCACTACCCAGGTGTTGGGAAGTAGGTGTGGAGTTTGACGAGCTGTCTGCTGCTGGCTCCTCTGTTTTCTGGCATGGAGGTTTCTCAGCAGTGGACTCAACAGTTGCATTTTTCTCCTAGAAAAGAATTGCTATCAGAAAACCAGACAGCGGATAATTGTATTTTGTGAATTGATGGTGAAGCTACTTGGTTTCAGACAAGGTCCAAAGGCTGATAATGTTCAACCAGGAGAAATGGTTTGTGTGAAAGAATTTATTTTTGGTGCTCAGTTTTATTGCTTGTACTTCTTTTTATTCTTCTCTGACGTGCAGTCAGAGGTGCAGAATCCTTAATAGCTTTGGACACCATTGCTGAATTAGTGGAGCACAAAACTCTCAGGAAGATTGTGGGCTTTGGACTGTTTTGGGATTCTCAACCTTCATCCATTTCCTCTGACCTACTAGGGAAGAAAAAAATCTATGTGGCCATAAATGTCCTCCAGGATGGGCGGCAAATGGGCTGGCACCTTGCCGCCTGGCCACCTTGAACAAGGGGATATGAAGAGGATGAGAGTCCCCCTCGCAGCACACCTGGGATCGCTCTTGCCCCTGTCTGGAGCAGAATGAAGATGCCTCCTCAGGAGTGTGCTAGCTGCCTGTGGGACCAGGCCTATCCATCCAAAGCTATGAGAGCCGTCTTCGCACTGTACCCACCAGGATGAATCTGCACTATTCTGGGACTCCTGTCTTGATCATTTTTCATTGGAATTTGAGGAAGGTAGAGAAAATGAAAGCAAAACCTGTGCATCTGTTCCTTGTACACATTGGATGCTTTCCCACTTCTGTGCGCTCTGTGCAGCTGACTTGGAACACTCTTCTCTCTCCCACCAACACCCATTTACCTAAATGTTATTCATTCTTCAAGACTCATTAAATCCCATCTGCTCCGTGAGGATTTTCCTGTCTATGAGTTCTCTCCCTCCCCTGGTCTCCCTCTGTACCTACAATCTGTAGTAGAATTTAGTGTGAATATAGACCATGTCCTGGGTTTCCTCTCTCACCTCCTGTGTTTTTCCAGTGCCTTGCACAGTGCTGGTCCATTATAAACTCTGAGTAATGTCTGTTGATTCACACACTGAGGAGATGAAATGAACCTCCTTCTTTCTGTGGCAGGGAATAGGATGCAAGATTAACCCAATGGATTCCTGGGTCTGGATTCTCCCTGCAGGGTAATACTAAGGCCAAGAGAATCTTCCCTTTTTTCCATGCCTCTTCCTCTTCTCTTCCCTTCTCTTCCTCTTCTCTTCCCTTCTCTTCCCTTCTCTTCCCTTCCCTTCCCTTCCCTTCCCTTCCTTCTCTTCTCTTCTCTCTACTATTATATTAGCAGACCAGGTCAAGATAAAATGGTTGTAACATGAGAAGGGGAAGGCCAGGCAAAAGTGCCACCAAATGTGAAGCTTGACACAAATGTGCATACTCATTTGTTGGGCTTCCTGATGGGGAAGTGTATGAATGTTTCTAGGGATCAGGCTCTTCAGAGGTCACTCTTCAGTCTCCATGGACACCCCTGAATGAACAGTGTGATCACAGTGAGAATGTGAAATGAATACCCAGAGGACAGGAGCAAGAGGAACCCATTCTGTTAGGACTAGTGATTCTGGCTGGGTCATGGAAGGTCTAGCGGAAGGAAACCTTTGAGTTGGGCCCCAAGACTCTATCAGAGTCATGGTCTGTTATCTTGGCCAGAGTTGGCAAGGGTCCCTAAAAGTCCCAAAGAGGGGTGCTCTGATTGTCATGCCCTGGATAGTGGCACAGCACAAGTGGGCTATCACAGAGTATGGCCAAGTGGTAGTGTGTCCTGGTGACTCTGTAGCCCTGCTCCCCAGACACACAGAGCTGCTTCAGGAAGAGCTTTTTAGCTGCTGAAAGTGTCTGGGAGCCTGGGAGCAAGGGTGGGTGGTGACAGAGTGACCCTTGCAGAGTTTTCTGGCAGAAGGGAAGAGATGGAACCCAAACTGGTAGGGACAGAAGGCTCAATCTCAGTCTCCCTGTTAGCGATGTCTATCCGAGAGAAGTTTCAAGTAGGCCACTCCACTCTGGTATCAGCAACTTGCTGTACATCCAGCCCACATATGGGACAGCCTGGTGGTGAGCGGCAGTGGCAGCTTGGTAAATACTGCGCACATCACTGTTGACTTTGAAAAACAAGAGCATGGCTCTGGGTTGGATGCTTGCCAGCCCCAGTGTTTTTCAATGTAGCCTCCAGGATTTGCTGAGAACCTGTTCAGTTTGGCAGGTCTGGGCAGCAGTTTGGCTCTGGAAAGCTTTGTTTAAAACAAAATGATCTGAAGTGAAACTGGAGGAGAAGCAATTCACTGCAGTGTAGTTACAGGCCATCTTCTATCTTTGGACACTGACTGTTTAGTTAGTGGAAAGGCATGAGAAGAGGAAGGCTCAGACATCTAATCTCTAGTCATGTTGTGTGTGTGTGTGTGTGTGTGTGTGTGTGTGTGTGTGTACTCATGTCAGGGGCATTGTGTGATGTGCCTGGAGAGAACTGCTGTAGGGCTTCCCTCTGTGGTATGGTATGTTGTTTGGTCAGTTTGGAGGTTGATTATTACTGACTCCTATATCATCCATTTATTTGAAATATTTCTTGAATATGTTGGATGTGCAAGGCACATGTTAAGCACTGGGTCTGCAGATGTAGTTTATGTTCCTCTGGAGTCCACAGTGCAATGGATTGGATGACTAGTGTGGATCTCATTTGATTCAAGAGAATGACCAAAATAATTAGTTTAACAATGTGGTCACTAATTCAGTCAATCAGTCTTTCATTTATAGGCTTTAACCAGCCAGGAAGTGTGGGAACTTTTCTTGAGGGTGGACCCATAAGAAAATGGTACGATGATGACGAAAACATGCTCCCAATTCCAGACTGGCACAGAACAAACAACTTGGCCATTAGTGTTGGTGGTAGGCAACTGGGTCATGGAAGTTTCACAGGGCAGGAGACATTGGAATTGCATACTCAGAGAGGAGAGTTGTTGGGAAAAGAAGAGGAGGGAGAGTGGAAGCTGGAGGTAAGGGAGTCTAAGTAGTGGCACCAGCATGGACAAGGCACACAGAGGTGAGGGAGCTGGCTGCTTTGTATGCCCAGAGTCAACGTGGGCAGGAGGAAGGATGGGCTTTATCTGTAAATGTTGATTAGAATGCTGCTGAGATGAAATCATCTAGCTAAGATCGAAATTGTACATTCTGACTTTGAATTGGATCGGTAAAAATGTAGGCAGGAATACTCAAAATGTTCCTAATGCAAATTTGCTTGCATACTTCAAACTATAAACCTAAATTAATGTTGTTTGTTTTTCTAAATCCTCTGCTTGTTATTAAGAAAAGCCTCCAAATTTTCCAGAGAAGTGATCATGACAAGAGTACCACCAGTACACTACAATATCCACTAAAACATCTGCTTCATTCTTCATTTACTTCTGAAGGTGAAAACAATTTGCTATAGGCCAGAATTTAAGGATAAAGGGAGTGTTTGGAATGGCTGGGTTACTAGAGCCACTAACTCCCATCCTGGAACAAGGAATTTTTTTTTTAATGAGAACTCTTGCTATTTTGGATTTCTAGAAGTTAAAATTTCAGGTACAGTCTGTATGTTTTAACAAATTACGCTATTATGGACAAAGCTAGAATTACTTCTAATCATGTCACAAAGGGCATTTTAAAATTTGCAGATAATTTTGCCATTTTGTCAGTGTGGGAAGGACCCATTTATACTTTCCGGCTATATTAATTTTTAATTTACATTTAATGAAATTAATTCAAATTAACAAGGTGACCATTATCAATTTCCTTTCCTATTAGTTCCTTAATGCTTTGGCAAATTGCATTCTAAACTTCACCTGCAATGAGCTGGATACATATTCATAGGTTTCCCATAAAAAGATGAATTTGATCTTGATATGTTAATCCTGTAGCCATGGCAGCAATCAAGGAACAGGTCTGGAGAGAAGTGCATTCTGGTATTAATTATGAATCAGGCATTAAGAACTAGTAAATAATTAAAGTTTTATGTGTCACAACACAAGTTAAAATTAGTGTGTTTTTCCATTACCAAATGCATTTTGGGGGGCTATTTCTAGTTTAATTTTGATATTGCTTGAGCATAAGCTAAGATGCCAATAGGTAATTCTCAATCACAATAAAGTCATAGAATAAGATTTCAAATTAATTCAACTGCTGGTATAGGACTATGGTCAATTTCAGAAGCTGAGGCTTTACGTTTCTATATGCTTCACAGTTATCAAGTTTAGCTTTTTCCCCTAAAGTTTTTTCTTGTTTGTTTGTTTGTTTGGTTTTTTTTTTTTTTAGTCTTTGGGTAGTCTGTGCAGAATAATCAGGCATTGTTGGAGGCAGAAGATTGAACTAGAAGCCTTCAAGGATCTTGTTTCTTAAAGTCTGGTTCATGGGCCAGATGTACTTACATTACTAAGGTGACTAAGAATGCTGTCTCAGGCCCATCTAGACTCTCTGTTATGGTGTAGATACAGAATGTCCTGGAAAAGACTCACATATTCAGAGGTGGGACTTTTGGAAGGTGATTGGATCATGGGGGTACTGTAACTGACTTGCTGTTAGGAGGTGGGTCACTGGGAGTGTAACTCGGAAGGGTCTATTTCCCTCCCCAGCTCCTTCCTTCCCTCTCTGGTTCCTGGCTACTATGAAATGAGGAGCTTTCTCTCAACTGGCCCTTTTACAATGCAGTTTCTGCCTTGGAGCTGGCCAACCATGGACTGAAACTTCTGACACTTCGAGCCAAAATAAACTTCTCCTTTAAGTTGTGAGTGTTGGGTATTGTGTCTCAGTGAAAAGAAAGTGACTAAGACACCTATTGAATTGGAATCTACATTTGAATAAGGTTCCTGTATGATTTATTTGTACAAGGAAGTTTGAGAAGCCCTGCTAAGGCAACTCTTAACTTGGCAAATTTGTGATTTTCCAACTTTCTTAGTTTGTTCTTTTATGGTGAAAAGGTGAGTTGGTTCTAATTTGACCCTCCCACTATTCTAAATTGCCACCTCATACTCTTAGACTCTGAATGGTCTGATACCACCAAGGTCCATTTGAATGTCTTTAAGATTCTAGGAACAATGGTCTTGTGTTTAATCTTGGCTGTGCTCCTTGTAATCTTAAGCAGCTTCCTAATTTCATGGAGGCTCAGGTCCAGTGGGACTAACACTTCCTACTTCCTAGGGCTGTTGTGAGGAGTAAATGAAACAATGTGCATAGGAAATAATGCCTATTACTTAGGCATGATTATGATGATGATGGCATCGAATAACTTTTAGAAGATCCAATTGATAGCCAGGAAAGATGGGATGAACTCAGTGGACAATAAAGGATTCTTAGCTGACTTTTTTATGGTAATCATGGATTGTGCATTATGATACTCTGCTTGAGAGCCTAGAATGACAGTCTAGAGGAGAGGCTTTCTTGACATGGGTTTTGGGAGAAGAGGACTAGTATTCTCAGAGACTGAAACTTATTTAGAAACAGAGAGAAGAGAGTATTTAAAAAGAAATCCCAGTGCTGTTTCTGTTTTGAACTTTTCACACCCAGGTTTACGTCATATCAAAATACTGTAGTAATTCTACAAGCGAATATTTATTTCTTCATGAGAAAATCACCTTTTTCTCTGAAGGAGAGAATAGGTGCACTTCTTGTCTTTTCTGAAGTTTAAATGAAGGAGGAAGGAAAAGCAAATGTTTCAAGTATTAAGGTCTAAAAACCTTAGTTAAAAATTTCTATTTTTTAAAAAAATTAATTTTATTGGTACATTTAAGCTATACAGTATAATGACATTCATCATTGGAAATTTGCACCTTTACATAATCCGTCTTGGTTCTTATTTTTTCCCCCTTCCCCTGCCCTCCCTTCAACCCCTCCATCCTTCCCTATTTGCAAAGGCTTTGTTTCCATTTTTTCATTTACTCTTATTAATCCCATTCCCTTCTATCCTTTCCCCTACCCCTCCCACTTCACCTTCCCCTTTGCCCCTTTTCCTCCTATTTCACATTATCTATTATACTTTTTAGTCCTTATTTACACTTTCAGTTTCTCACACTAGAGAAACTATTCGGTATTTAAACAATTGTGTCCTATTTATTTCACTTAAGAGTATTACCTCAATGTGCATCCATTTAGCTATAAATGTCTCTAATTTCTCATTTTTTTATGGTTGAGTAGTATTCCATTTTATAAAAAAAAAATCACACTTTCTTTATCCAGTCTCCAGTTGATGGGCATTTGGGCTCTTTCCAAGTTTTAGCTATTACAAATTTGGCTGCTATGAACATGGGTGCACACATATCACTGTGGTATGATACTTTCAATTCTTTGGGGAAGACACCCAGCAGGGGAATAGCTGGATCAAATGGGACTTCCAATCCTTCTTCTTTGAGGTATCTCCATACTGATTTCCACAGTGGTTGCACCAGTCTACACTCCCGCCAGTAATGGAGCAGTGTTCTTCTTTCCCCACAGCCCTGCCAGCATTGGTTATTGGTTGTTTTCATGATGGCAGCCATTCTTTCTGGGGTGAGGTGAAACCTCAGGGTTGTTTTCATTTGCATCTCTCGAATGACCAGTGATGTTGAACATTTTTTCATATGCTTACTTGGTATTTCTACTTCTTTGAGAAATGTCTGTTCATTTCAGATGCCCATTTTTGGATTGGGCCTTTAAATTTGGGAGGTCTGATTTTTTTAAGTTCTTTATAGATTCTAGGTAGTAGACCTTTGTCTGAGGAACAGCAAGTGAAAATTTTTTCCCATATTGTGGGTTGTCTCTTTACACTGCTGGTGGTTTCTCTTGCTGTGCAGAAGCTTTTTAGTAAGAAGAGATCCCACTTGTTGATTGTTTGTGCTAGTTCATGGGCAACTGAGATTTTGTTCATAAAATCTTTTCCTACACCAATGTCTTTAAGAGTTCTACCTAAACTCTCTTCCAGCCAGTTTAATGTTTCTGTTTTAATATTTAGATGTTTAATCCATTTCAATTTTAGTTTAGTGCATGGTGAGAGATATGGGTCTGGTTTTAATCTTTGGCAAGTTAAAACCCAATTTTTCCAGCACCATTTATTAAAGGGTCTATCTTTCTTCCAGTAAGGGGGGTTTGGCTCCTTTGTCAAGGATGAGGTGGCTGAGTGTGTCTGGAGTTGTTTCTGCATTGTCTAATCTGTTCCACTATTCCTCAGGTCTGTTTCTTTGCCAGTACCATGCTGCTTTTATCACAGTAGCTTTGTAGTATAGTTTCAAGTTGGAGGTTGTGATACCCTCTGCCATATCTCTGTTCCCTAGAATAGCTTTTGCTCTTCTGGGTCTCTTCTTGTTCCAGATGAATTTTTGGATTGTTTTCTCAAGGTTCGTGAAGTATGCTGCTGGGATTTCAATTGGGATTACACTGAATCTATATAGCAGTTACGGAAGTATTGCCATTTTTATTTCCTACCCTGGAGCAAGGGATGTCTTTCCATTTTCTGATATCATCTTCAATCTCTCTTTTCAGAGTGCTATTTTTAGAGAAGAGGTCTTTGATTTCTTTTGTTAGGCTGATTCCTAGGTATTTCAGTTTTTTGGATGCTATTGTGAAAGGAATTGTTTGCCCTATTTCTCTCTCAGTGACTCTGTTATTCGTGTAGAGGAAAGCTATTGATTTTTGTGTGTGGACATTGTATCCAGCTACTTTACTGAATTTGATTATTAAGTCTAGAAGACTTTTGGTGGAGTTCTTGGGGTCTTCTATATAGAGTATCATGTCATCTGCAAATAATGACAAGTTGACTTCTTCATTTCCTATCTTTATCCCTTTTGTTTCTTTCTCTTGTCTAGTTGCCATGGCTAATGTTTCCAAAACTATATTGAACAAGAGTGGTGATAGTGGACATCTTTGTCTTGTTCCTGACTTTAATGTGAAGGATTTCAGTTTGTCACCATTTAGTATGATATTGGCTATTGGTTTTTCATAGATGGCTTTTATCAGATTGAGGTAGAGACCATCTATTCCAATTTTTTGTAGGGTTTTTATCATAAATGCATGTTGAATTTTGTTAAATGTTTTTCTGCATCTATTGAGATGATCATATGGTTTTTGTCCTTGGCTCCATTTTTTTTTTTTTTTTGGTACCGGAGATTGAACTCAGGTCCTTAGCTTGCGAGGCAGGCTGTGGAGCCACTGAACTAAATCCTCAGCCCTGGCTCTATTGATATAGTGTATTACATTGATTGATTTGCATATGTTGAACCGTCCCTGCATCCCTGGGATGAATCCCACTTGGTCAGGTTGTATGATCTTGATGATCTTCTGCATTCTATTTGCCAGTATCTTATTAAGGATTTTTGCATCTATGTTCATTAGTGAGATTGCCTAAAATTCTCTTTTTCAGTTGGGTCTTTCTCTGCTTGGGGACCAAGTTGATGCCTGCTTCCAGGAATGAATTCGGGAATATTGGAATTCCATTACATTAGGAAGAACCAATATATTGAAAATAGCCATATTTCCAAATCTGCTATATAGATTTAATGCAATTCTGATTGAAATTCCAACAATGTATTTCTTTTTTTTCCCATTAAGTTTATTGGTACATTTTTGATATAAAATACAGTTACATTCATCATTGAAATCTTGTACCTTTGCATGAGTATCTTGGTTCTTATTTTTTCCCCATTCCCCTGCCCTCCCTTCACCCCTTCCACCCTTCCCTATTTGCAAAGACCTTGTTTCCATTTTTGTTCCTCTTTTCATATTTTTTCCTTTCCCTTTTATCTCTTCCCCTACCCCTCACAATTCCCCTGCTCCTTTAGACCTTTCTTCCTGTTACACAATATCAGTTATACATTTTTTAAATTACAATATCAAGATCTAGGAGACATTACCACAGATTTTACAGAATTTAAAAGGATATAGAAAGCATATTTCAAAAATCTGCTTTGAAATAAATTTGACAACTTCTAAGAAGTACCTTGGAAGACAAATTAATGAAACTAACTCTGGAGGAAATATAAAATTTGAATAGCACCTATTAAAGAAAGTATATTCCTAGCTTGAAAACCTACCTATATGACAACAGCAGGCTCATATACATTTTAACTGATAAATTATATCAAACAATTAAAGCAGAAAAAAAAGAAAGAACACTTCTCCCCTCATTTTAGGAACTCAACATTGTGCTAATCCTAAAACTGAATAAAGATAATAGAAGAAAAAAGTATGAACATAGATAGAAATTTGTTTAACAAAACAAACTATTAGAAGTCAGATCTGGCAGGATGTAGAAAGTGGTTTTGTTATAGGGATGGCAGTGTTGGTTCAGCATTGGAAGATCCACCCTCAAAAGTCATCATTGTCATCATTGTAACAGAGGAAAGGAAAAATCCATATGATCCTGTCAGTAGTTGGAGAAAAAGTATTGGATTAAATTCTACAGCTGTTCATGGTAAGAGCTATCAGGAGACTAGAAGTAGAACAGAAACTTCTCAACAGATTAAAGACATGTACTCCATACTTCCAGCGAGAACGCCTTACACGAATGGAGAAGATACAATGCTTTCTCCTTAAGGTGGGGAACAAGGGCAGATATGCTTACTCTTTATCTGTCCATTAAACTTTGAAACCTAGAACCCACCAAAATAGTCTGGCAATAAAATAACACAACTAGGATAGGATTGGCATGGCAGAAGCAAAATCTTTATATGTAGATGAAATGATCATCTACAGAGAAAATACTAAGAAATCTCTAGGAGCCCCTAGAACTTGTATTGGAATTTAGCAAGGTTAGAAAACACAAGGTATATATAAAAATTCAGGTCTGTATATACTTGCTATAAATGAAGAATTGGATATTGAAATTTAAAAATTATGTAGAAGTACAATGGACCTAGAAAGGTTAAAAAAATAAAAACAGTGTTGGAAGACGTTTAGTACTTAATTTTAAGACTTCTTCTAAAGCTACAGTAATCAAGGCAGTGTTGGTGTAAGGAAAGACATATAGATCATTTGAATAAAACAGAGACTCTAGAGATAGAACCACACATATATGGTCCACTGAGTTTTGAAAGATTATTTAACATTAGCATTTTATAGAATATAAACTCAATTCAAGAGCCAAGGAAGAGATAGTGTTTTCAGCAAACGGCACTAGAACACCTGGTATCCATATATAAAAAATTAACTTCAACCCTTTTTTTCCATACATGAAAATAACTTGAAGGGATCTATGAACCTAAATAAGAAAGCCTAAAAGTATAAAACTTTAAGAAGAAATTATAAGGGAAAATGTTTATGAATTCAGGGTAGGCAAGAACTACCTAGGATACAAAAAACATGATGTATAAAAGAAAACAATTGATAAATGAGATTCCATTAAAATTTAGAATTTTAAATGACATCATTAAAATGAAAAGTAGTCCTTAAACAGACCATGTTTACAATGCATATAACCTATGAGCAGAATATATAAAGAATTCTTAAAGCTCATTAATGGACAACCTAATTAAAATGTAGACATAAGAAGATGATAAATAGCCAGTATAGCACAAGGAAAGGTGTGCAACTCTAGAATCAGAAAAATACTAATCAGTACAATAACAAGATTGAATTATATACTCATTAGGGAGATGAAGTTAAAAGTTTCAAAAGCCTTGTCATGACATTTTCTTTTTGTTGGATTCTCCCCCTTGGCCTTTAATTTGTCATGCCCAATGGATTCATTCTGCTGGGTTTCCTGGGGTTGTGATCCTCATTGTCTTTTCCTAGGGTATTGTCTAAAATTTTTTGGAGTGCCAGTTTGATATTCATGAAGTTCCTGAGGTGCTCTTTATCATCAAAGTATCTTATTTCTCCATCAATTTTGAAAAATAGTTTTTCAGGGTACATCAATCTGGGTTGGAGGCTGTTTTCCTTTAGGGCTTGAAATACATCACTCCAAGCTCTTCTTGCCTTGAGGGTTTGCATTGAGAAGTCTGCTGTGATTCTGATGGACTTTCCTTTGTATGTGTTTTGTTTCTTTTCTCTCACTGCTTGTAGAATTTTGTTCTTCTGTTGGATTTCTGGAATCCTAACTATTATATGCCTATGTGTAGATTTTTTTGATTAAGGCTAGCTGGAGTCCTATATGCCTCACTTATCAGTGTGTCAAGTTCTTTTCCCCTCCTTGGGAAGTTTTCTGCTATCACTTCTGTGAACAGTTTTTTTTATGTCATCTGCACTCTCTCCTCTTTCTTCATTGACTCCAATCAGTCTTATGTTATTCTTCTTTGCATCGTCTAGCAGGTGCTGGATTGATTTCTCATGTTCCCTTACAATTTTAAAGCAATTTTTCTCTTCCTGGTCACTAATTGCAAACTTCTCTTCTACATCTGAAATTCTATCCTCACATTGGTTCATTCTGCTGTGCAGTCTTTTGATGGAGATTTTAATCTCCTGCACATCTGTTTGCATCTGTTTTATGGATTCCATTTGTTTCCTATGTTGGGATTCCATCATGTTCCTCAGATCCTCTATATTTTTATCTGTGTCCTCTCTAGATTTATTAATCATGTCTTTCACCATGAGCACAATCTTTGCTGTTGTCTGATTAATTATTTCTGATTTCATTTTTTCCAGATCCTCTTTCTTTGCTAGTTCAGAGAGTCCAGGTGGTTGAGTATCAGAGTGTTCCATCTCATTTCCCTTTGGGGTTGCTGTAGGTGATCCAGAAGTCTGTTTTTGAGGCTTGTTTACATGTCTTCTCATTTCTATGGGGGGGAGAGTGCTTCTGGCACCTGTGCGGCTCACCTTCTCTGCCCTAGGAGCTTGGGATGGTGGCAGGGGAGCTTCCTTCCAGGTGCTCCAACAATATATTTCATAGAACTAGAGAAAATAATCCAAAAATTCATTTGGAATAAGAAGAGACCTAGAATAGCAAAAGTAATTCTATGCAACAGAGACATGACAGGGGTTTTATATATATGATTCACTGATGTTTGAAAGATTATTTAACATTAACATTTTATTGAACATAAACTCAACTCAAGAGAAGAGGAAAAGATAGGGTTTTCAACAAATGGTACTAGAACACCTAGTATTCGTATGTAAAAAATTAACCTCAACCCTTTATTTCCATACATAAAAATAACTTGAAACATCTATGAACCTAAATATGAAAGACTAAAACTTTAAGAAGAAATTATAAGAAAAAATATTCATGAATTGAGGGTAGGCAAGAATTTCCTAGGTTACAAAAAACACAATGTATAAAAAAATTGATAAATGTGATTCCATCAAAATTTAGAACTTTAAAAGACATCATTAAGAAAATGAAAGTAGTCCTTAAACAGAACATATTTATAATACATATAACCTATGATCAGAATATATAAAGAACTCTTACAGATCATTAGCAGACAAAGAATTAAAAAGTAGACACAAGAAAATGAGAAATATTCAGTACAGCACAAGGAAAGGTGCACAACATTAGAATCAGAAAAGCACTAATCAGTACAATAACAAGATCGTGTTATGCACACATTAGGGAGATTAAGTTAAAAGTTTTAAAAGAACAAATGTCAGCTTAGGTATGAACCAGTTAGAACTTTCGAATACTGCTAATGTGAATGTAAAATGATAAAACCCTTTTGGAAAACCATATAGAAATTTCTTATATTACTTTTAAGAACCAATAGTGCTGTTCTTAAATTTTCACTGAAGAGAATGAAAACACATGTTCACAATAGATTTGTACATACAAGTTGACTATCTCTTATCTGAAATTCTTGGGACCAGAAGTGTTTCAGATTTTGGTTTGAAATCCACTTGATCTGCAAAGAGGATAGCTACTCCTGTGTTTTTTCAGGTTCCTGTCACATGGAGTATTGTTTTCCACCCTTTAACTTTCAGTCTACGAGTTTCTTTGTGAATTAAGTGTGTTTCTTGTATGCAGCATATTGTTGGATCTTGCTTCTTGACCATTCTGCCAGTCTATTTCTTTTGACTGGTGAATTGAGACCATTAACATTGATGGTTATAACTGATACATATTGACTTATCATTGTCATGAGTTTTTCTTTTGTTGGATTCTCCCTCTTTGTGTTTAATTTCTTGTAGTGCCTGATGGATTCATTCTGTGGGGCTTCCTGGGGTTGTGTTCCTCATTGTCTTTTCCTAGGATATTGTCTAAAATTTTGTGGAGTGCTGGTTTGGTATTCATGAAGTTCCTAAGGTGCTCTATGTCGCGAAAGTATCTTATTTCTCCATCAATTTTGAAAGATAGTTTTGCAGGGTACATCAATCTGGGTTGGAGGCCGTTTTCCTTTAGGGGTTGGAATACGTCGCTCTAAGCTCTTCTTGCCTTGAGGGCTTGTGTTGAGAAGTCTGCTGTGATTCTGATGGGCTTTCCTTTGTATGTGATTTGTTTCTTTTCTCTAATTGCTTGTAGAATTTTGCTTTTCTGCTCAGTTTCTGGAATCTTAACAGTTATATGCCTATGTGTAGATTTTTTTTGATCAGGGCTACTTGGAGTCCTATATGCCTCATTTATCTCTTTGTCAAGTTCTTTTCTCCTGCTTGGGAAGTTTTCTGCCAACACTTCTGTTTTTTTTTTTTTTTTTTTTTTTAATGTCATCTGCACTCTCTCCTCTTTCTTCATTGACTCTAACCAGTCTTATGTTATTCTTCTATGCATTGTCTAGCAGCTGCTGGGTTGATTTCTCATGGTCCCTTACCATTTTAAAGAAATTTTTCCACAAGTGGGATCTCTTCTTTCTAAAATTCTTCTACACAGCAAGAGAAACCACCAATAGTGCAAAGAGACAATCCACAATGTGGGAAAAAATCTTCACCTGCTCTTCCTCAGACAAAAGTCTACTACCTAGAATGTATAAAGAACTTAAAAAAATCAGACCTCCCAAATTTAAAGACCCAATCCAAAAATAGGCATCTGAAATGAACAGATATTTCTCAGACAAAGAAGTAGAAAGAGCAAATAAATATGTGAAAAAATGTTCAACACCACTGGTCATTTGAGAGATGCAAATGAAAACAACTCTGAGATTCCACCTCACCCCAGAAAGAATGCCTGCCATCATGCAATCAATCAGTAACAAATGCTGGTGGGGCTGTGGGGAAAGAGGAACCCTTCTCTACTGCTGGTGGGAGTGTAGACTGGTGTAACCACTGTGGAAATCAGCATGGAGATACCTCAAAGAACTAGGACTGGAAGTCCCATTTGACCCAGCTATTTCCCTGCTGGGTATCTTCCCCAAAGAATTGAAAGTATCATACCACAGTGATATGTGTACACCCATGTCCATTGCAGCACAATTTGTAATAGCTAAGACTTGGAAGCAGCCCAAATGTCCATCAACTGGAGATTGGATAAAGAAAATGTGGTTTTAAAAAAATAAAATGGAGTACTACTCGGCCATAAAAAATGAGAAATTAGAGACATTTATAGCTAAATGAATGAACATTGATGAAATATTCTTAAGTGAAATAAATAGGACACACAAGTGTAAATACTGAATAGTTTCTCTAGTGTGAGAAACTGACAGTGTAAATAAGAACTAAAAGGTATAATAGATAATGTGAAATAGGAAGAAAAGGGGCAAAGGGAAAGGGGAAATGGGAGGGATAGGTGAAAGGAAAGATGGGAATGGAATTAACAAGAGTAAATGAAGAGATGGAAACAAATTCTTTGCAGAAAGGGAGGAGTGGAGGGGTTGAAGGGAGGGCAGGGGAAGGGGGAAAATAATAACCAAGATGGATTATGTAAAGGTGCAAATTTCCAATGATGAATGTCATTATATTGTATACCTTAAATGTACCAATATAATTAATAAAAAAAGAGAAATTTTTCTTTTCCTGGTCACTAATTGCAATCTTATTTTCTATATCTGAAATTCTGTCCTCACACTGGCTCATTTTGCTGAGTAAACTTTCAAATGGAGTTTTTAATCTCCTATAAATCTGATTGCATCTGTTTTATCGATTTCATTTTTTTCCTCTGTTGGGTTTCCATCATGTTCCTTAGCTCCTCTATTTTTTATCTGTGTCCTCTCTAGATTTATTAATCATGTCTTGCACTATGGGCACAATCTCTGTTGTTATCTGAGAAATTATTTCTGATTTCATTTTTTCCACATCCTCTTTCGTTTCCAGTTCAAGGAGTCCAGGGGGTTGAGTATCAGATTGTTCCACCTTGTTTCCCTTTGGGGTTGCTTTAGGTGATGTGGAAGTCTGGTTTTGAGACTTGTTTAGGTCTCTTCTCATCTCAGTGGGGAGTGAGGGGCATGTGTGCTGCTGTCTCCCACATGGCTCACCTCCTCATTGCTGGGGGCAGTGGTATGGCAGCCCAGAAGTTTCACCTCCTGTGTCTTCGGGGTGGCTCTGCTCGTAAGTGCTAGGGGTGGTGGTATGGCAGTCAAAAATTTCTATTTTATAAAGATTACTTAAAGCAATTATTCTCAGAGACTTCTTTTGTGCAGCTCAAACACAGTGACTGCTCATAATGGAATTAAGCTTCTGTCTTATTTTCCACTCTAGACAATTCCCCTTTTTTTCAGTTTTCCAAACAATATAGAAATGCTATTTATTACAATAATAAATCTTGACCTCTTCAAAGATAGAATGAACTGTTAGAAGGATAAGGTTAAGGAGATTAGGTGCCCAGGAATGTTTTCCTTGTCCTTTGAAAGTTCTGGGGGAGCCTGCTGAACAAGAAGGACCAGGAGACTGAGAAGGGTTTTGCTTTTCATATTAGTGGCTGCAGGTCCCAAGGTCAGGGCTCTGGCCGCAGGGACATATGAATACCAAGTATGAAGGGTCCCTTCCACTTTAGTTTCTAGAAGGCACACTGGAATTATCCATTACAGCCATGAATTGCCATTTTATGTTCAGAGCAATGAAAGACAAGAAAAGCCAAACATTAAAAAACCCTCGTTTTAAACCTTTACAACTTTTAAGCTCATAAATATAGGGGTCAGGACAAGAGTGCTTTCTTTTAAAAAATATTTTATGTCAAGTTGCGCCATATATAATATTTAGCAAGTTTATTTTCTCTCTTCTGGGAGGTAAAGGATTTTTACTAGCTCCACTCACAATGTAATTTATGACCAAAGGCTGAAATTTATTAGAATTATATCCTCAACTTTCCATTTACTTTTTGGGTCCTCAGTTTGATTGGGTGTCGATTGGTTCTGAAGCTTTGAACTTGGTTCCAAAGTTTGTTGCTTGAAGAAGGAGGAGGGAGAGTGAGAAGACAGGGAGGAATTGCTAGTGTCTGACCTCAGAAATTTTCTCAACTGGAATTAATTTCTCCCTCCTCTTTCCAATTACAGTGTGTACCTCATTTTAGGAATGTGTTGAGTATACCATATACTGTTTATTGTCCTCATTTTAGGATATAAAGAGCAACATGGCAAAGTGGTTAAGGACTTGGATTCAGGATTCAGCTGCTTGTGCTTTTATCCTGCCTTTGCCACCTACTAGCTGTGGAAGCTTGTCAGTTAAGATGTATTGTCAACTAGATTGGCTCTGGAGCTGCCCAAGAGATTAGTAAAGCAAGCTTCTGGGTGAGTAGGGTTGGGACATGGAGTCATGGAGGTGTGACAGTGGGATCTATATCTGGTTCCTTGCCCCTTCCTCTTTGGTGTTGCTCTTCTGCTCTGCTTCCCAGCTGCCATGAAACAAGAAGCTTTGTTACATGATGCCCTTCCAACATGTTGTTCCAGCCTTGGAGCTGGCCAAAACTGTACTTAATCCCCTGAATCATGAGCCAAATTAAACCTCTCCTTCTTTAAGTCATGGGTGTCAGATATGCTCCAGCAACAGGAAAGGTGACTAATATGGGAGCTTACAAAAGACACTCTGTGCCTCAGTTCCCTTAACTGCAGAATACAATTAAATAGTAGCACCTCCTTGTGGGGATGATGGTGAATATTAAGTGGGTGAGTTAGTTCATGCAAAGCAATTAAACTGGTGCCTGCCATATAGTAATGGTTGTGTATTTGTATGCTATTTCTTATCCCAGTTGCCTGACCTTGAACTCAGGGAAAGAATTTATCTTTACTTTTTCATAGTGCCAGGTGAAGTGCCATTCTGTAATATATATTTATTTACTATACAAATAGCCAGGCCCTGCCCTAGAGATGCAATGGCTACCCTTGTGGAATGCATGGCCTTACTGGAGAGATTGGCAGGCACTGCAGTGCTTCTCACGGGGGAAGTGTGAGATGTTATGGAGCATGTTTTAGGGGTGCTTGTCTCGAAGCTAGGTTTCCTGGGGGCAAGTGATATTTTAGCAAGTCAAGAGCACAGAGAATTCTGAATGGAGGGAGAGTCCATGAAAAGGCATCCTATGAGTAATTGTTCAATGAATGAGAGAATAAAAAGAAACTTTGATTAGCTTTTGAGACCCTGATAGTATTGCTAGGTATTTTGACTGTAGGTGAACAAACAGCTCATTGTGAAGAGAACATAGATCAAGCTTCCTCCCTCCCCTGCTCAGAAACTGACATTTTGAAACCACCATCTTTGAAGTGTGTTTTGTTTCCATCTAGATACTATTGCCACCCTGTCCATGTCCAGTGCGCTTCACCCTTGCCATTTTCTGTTTCTCAGCACATAAGGCATAAACTATTTCCCGAACTGGAAAACAGTGGGGTTAAACAAAACAACTGGTTGGCTACTCATTTAAAAGCTATAGAGAAGAAGTAAAACTTTTAAACTCTTACTGGGGGTCCTAATTGGGGAATTTTGGTATTGGGCAGATGTGAGCTATCACCTTCCTTCCTTTGAGAAGAAGGAAAGTAGCCCTTGTCAGTTTATAGTATCTTCTTTGAAGATAAAATCTTGATTGAGTTGGGAGCTTGGCTGCTTTTCCTGCCCTTCAATAGCAGGGTCCCCTTGACTCTCAGTAACTTTTTCAGCATTTTCATCAACAAGATCAACAGCTTTCCATTAATGCTTTTGGGGCTGGAGGAAGCAAAATAGATTAGGGAAAGTGAGTGGTGATAGATACTTCAGAATCGTCCAAAGGTAAATGGTTATTTCATATGCTGAATCCAGGAGAGAGAGTCACTCTAAGTATGTATAGATTCCCATCACAGGTGAATTGAGTGACTGCATTGCTTTCTGGAAATAGGGCTGAATTGACACTAAGCATTTTGAGAATTAGACAATCTTTGCCTTCCTATCCATTAAAAAGAAAATGTCCTTAGAAGAAATCCTTCCCCAGAGAACTTTCTGGAACAACTAAACATCTACAGCGACTTCCTCCTCCCCATAAAACCCCCACATTTTTGTTTTTATGGGGATTTTATCATTCTGAAAATGGGGAGATAAAATTAGATTATATAATGATTTCCCACGAGAAGACAAGAAATGATATAAGTGGCAGGTTTTACATGCTAGCCTCTTTATCACTCCTGCTCATGGGCTTTTTTTTTCCATGTTTGAAAAATGTCCTCAGAGTTGCTGAGGAAACATGTGGAGCAGGAACAGCTACAGCAATGAGGCAGAGCAACCATATCAAGAGACTTGGGCCTGTGGAAATCCCACTGGAAGGAAGGAAATGGAGAGTGGAATAACGTAGTTTGCTGTAGTTTGGGTCTTGATTGTCCCCCCAAACCCCCTGTGCTAGAAGTTTTGTCCTTAGCCTGTGGCAGTATTGGGAGGTGGTAGAATGTTTATGAGGTAGAATCTTTTTTTTTTTTTTTTGCTTAAATTCTTTTATTGGTACATTTTAGGTATACAGTATGTTTACATTTATCATTGGGTGCTTATACCTGTACATGATGTATCTTGGTTCTTATTTTTTCCCCATTACCTGTGCACCCTTCATCCCTCCACCCTTCCTTATTTACATAGACTTCGTTTCCATTTTTTTTTCCTTTTCTCGTAGTTTTTCCTTTATGAGGTGGAATCTTGTGGGAGGTCTTAGGTCATTAGAAATGCCCTTGAAAGAGACTGCAGGACTCCAGTCTCTTCCCATTTCTTTCTTTTTTTTTTTCCATGAGGCAAGCATCTGACTCTACCAGATCCCCCTGCTATGATGTACTTCCTCATCATAGGCCCCAAAGCAATGGGGCCAATCAATCCTGAACTAAAAGTTCCAAAACTCTGAGGCAAATTAAACCTTTCCTTTTTATAACTTGATTATGTCAGGTATTTTGTTATAGTAATGGAAAGCTAACATGGTTATTAGTGAAAATGGAATTGATCACATTATAACTGGGAACCCTACTTAAACTGAGCTCTAAAGTAGGATTTTTAAATAGTATTTTATGGATCTATGCTTCCTTCCTTCTTTCCAATGTGTTTTTAAAATAAAGACAGGATTACCTTATATTCCTTATTTATTTATATGCAGCTTATAAGATTATATCGACCTTGCATTATAGCAGCCTTTTAAAAAATAAAGTAATATGTAAATGTGATGAAAAAAATCCAAGACTGCAAAAGGCATTAGAATGGGCAGCAATAGAAGCTATCCCATTCACAACCATCTTTCAGTAGCAAGATTTTTAACTTTCATAGCTATTTTTTGTATCATTATTATTTATTAGTTTATCAACTTTAGATATTATTTACTTTCTTTCTATACTATGATCATACTCTATTCCAAGCTCCCTCTCCCTGCATTCTTCAAAAAGGATTTTTAGATATAGCAATGAAAGGATCATGTTATTATGAGTATCTGAATATCTATATTTTTCTTCAACAACTTTTGGTTTTTCTCATAGTTCCAATTGTTTTTCTTTATTTTGCATATTATTTGTTCTTAACACAACCTATAGAATTTCAAATCTTTAATGATATATTGAGCCCTAACAATCTTGTAGGTACTTCTTTGTTCTCTACTTCCTATGTGACTCTCCCTTTGTTGGATAATTCACCACAGAGCAGCCAAGCCCTTTAAGGGAGTTCATTATCATTTCATCTGTGTATACCTGTTACCTTGTCTAGTAAATATTGGATGTTCATGAAATATTTGATGATTGAGTGAGTCACTATATTTCCATGGAGTGTTGAACAAATGAATCTAGGCTTTAAATGCCTTAGGTGGGCATAATTTCAGATGTTAAATGCGGCAGTACAGTGTTTTGAATCCAACAATTTCTTGTTGTCTTTACATTTTACTCTTGAGTTCACCATATAAATATTCATATGTTCCCAAGTAAAACCTGAATTGAAATGAGGAGGTAGGTAGTGCAAGTATTATCAATCACACTCAAAGATTAGTTATGAAAGCCAAAGTCTAGATAAGGAACAGCTGCTATTTGTTTAATAATTTAACACACTGTTTACTCAGTTTAGAAAACTACCATATGACTGTTATTATTACCTGTATTTCTCTGTGGTATGTGTACTGACTATAAACCATGTTCAGTTTCTGCCATAATGCCTGCCTTTACATTGTTTGGTTCCTTGGCCTGAAATTCTCCTCCCATCAACTTTCACTGTCCCCTCCCTCCAAATCTAGCTCATCCCTGTTTTCCTTCATAGTTCAGCCCAGTTATCTTTGACCAGGACATAAACTTTCACAGGATGGAGCACTTATGTCCACTGTAATTAGTTCTTAATCTGAGTGATTATTATTGTTTTGATTAATGAGTACATCTCCCCGTAGATAGTAAGCTTCCTCAGAGGATCCTTTCTTTGTTTGCCTTTTATTTCATCCTCCACATTCTTGGCACTTAGTAGGTACTCAACTATACCATTAAAACCTTTCTTCATGATTTTTTGTTTTTAACTAAAGATTCTGTAACTTTAAACTTCCAGACATTTCCTTTCTGAATATATTTATCAAAAGTTGACTTCTGGACTAGGTTGTGAAGGATAGGGAAGAGAAAGTAGGATTGGGAAATCCACTAGTGAGTTTTTGAGAGATCCAGACAATTTCATTACCTTTTTGTTTTGTTTAGATCAGTGTTTTCCAAAATGGAGGTGTATTCCATTGGTATGGAAAGAAAACATGGGAACTCGTATTCATAATGAGTTTATTTTAAATGTGGTATACTATAACACTTCATCTGTCATCATGAATACACAAATCTTTCCACATCAGTGAATTTTCTAAATAACTAAAGCTTATCTTACTTAGCACAAAAACCTTTTTTCTATGTACTGTTAAAAAATACTTCCAGTATGTACACAAATCTTTCTGCCTTCTTTGAAGGAGTACACTGGCCTTAAGCCTTTTCCTGGTCACTCTGTCATTGTTAGGGACGTTAAAATGTACTGATGTATGATTTTCACCAGGGATGTACAATATATTGATAGAGAAATTGATTATATGTGAAGACTTCATGTTTTTAATGTAAGAAGTCAAATACTGAGTTAATGCTAAAAGAAGATTTTCAAAATACATGTAGAATAAAAAGATTAACAATACAAGGACCATATGTGTACCCACAACCCTGTTTTAAAAAACAGAACATTTTAATAAAACTACTAAAATCTGGAGATTCTATTTTCTGATTATTCTCTTTCTTTTTGCCCATAGATACAACTACTATTTTGAATTTTGTCCTCGTGATTATTTAGCTTTTTATGGCTTCAAAAATGTGCATTTAAAACCTGGATAATACAGTATTTAGTTTTGCAATTTCTGATTGCTTATAAATGGAGTCATACTGTAAGCATTTCACAACCTGATTTTTTTTTAACTTAGTGTTAGTATTTTTATTTAGTATTTAGTATTTTGCTCATGAGATCATTCCTTGTTAGTGAGCATAGGTATAATTCATTCTGTTTCATTGATGTCTATCTCCCATTCTGAGGCTACCTTACATCTATTTATTTATCCTGGTGGCTTGGTTCTAGGCTTTGGTTTAACAAGCTGCTACTGTGAACATACTTTGTATACTTCCTCTGTGTATATGTGCAGGAGTTTATCCTGAGCATGAATGTAGGATTGGAATTGCTGAGTCAATGGGTTATGTGAATCTTAGACTAGATACAGCCAAAATGTTCTCTATAGTAATTATACAAATTTACACTCTCAGCAGCAATGTGTAAGCATGTTAGTTCAACATTCTCTCTTGCACTTGGTGTTGTCAAACCTCTAATTTTTTCAAGCTGACAAGTGTGAAGCAGTATTTCATTATAGTTTTAATTTGCATTTCTCTGATTACTAATGAGGCTGAGCATTTTCCCCACATATTTATAGGCTATTCAATGTTCTTTTCTGTGAAGTGCTTATTCAAATATCCTGCCCATTTGTGATTGAGTTTTGTTTGCCTCTTTTGGTGTGTTGATTTGTAGCTCTTTATACTACATTTCATTGAATTTAGGAGACCTCTTATTTTAAGAGGTGGTGCTGTTTTATTTACCAGTAAGATAGAAAAATACTAAAACTGTGACATTGTTGACTGTAACATAAATCCTTAATATAGAAATGTTAAACTATAACAGATCTACGGTTTATAATGATAAAATATTGTACATTCTGAATATTAACCCTTTGGGCATTAAGTGTATTTTAAAGTACACCATCTCAATTTGTATTTTGTTTTATTACTTTCTTTATATAGTCTCTTGATGGAAACTAGTTCTTAATTTGATATATTCCAATTTTAACATCTTTTCTCTATGGTTTTACATTTTGTGTTTTAACAAGTGTTCTCTATTGTGAGATAATAAAGGTATTTTTAAATATTTTCTTCTAAATGTTTTATAAGTATTTTGTTTTTAATTAACCTGCAATTAGTTTTAGATTATGATGTGAAGAAGGCTCCAAAGTAATATTAATTAATTATTCCAATATTAAAAAGTTTACCCTTCCTTAACCGATTTTATTCTGTTTTAATCTCAAATCCACTGTCCATATTTAAGCACAGCTTTATTTTGGGCCTTTCAAATTGGTCCCATTGGTATTTTTGTTTATTTCAGCACTGTCACCATGCAGTTGGAGATGAATTTACCAAGGAGCTAAAGAAGCTTAAATTCAGTACCTCACTTCAGCATTGCTCATTTGCATGGATTCTGATTTAGTATTTATAATTTTGTATTATTTTCTGTGGAAGTGTGCCCAGATTATATAAACCTCATTTCCCATCATTTCCTAGATCAGTGATGGTGAGCCTTTTACAGATAGAGTGCCAAACTGCAATACCAAATCTACTTATTTTTTGCAAAGTGCCAACACTGCAATTAAACCTGAATTTAGAAAAGAATTAGAAAAAATTTAGAGGTTTAATTTAGAAAAAAAAACCCAGCTCTACATTATCATACATCTTTGGTCTTAAAAGAAAAACACCACAACACACATACCATAGGTTTGCCCCAACTGTCCTAGGTCCACCTTTGCATGCAATCTTAATTACAGTATTAGTTTTACAACTATTCTTGATGTGTGTTATATCAAGTCTCCCACTATTCTTATGTAATGTTTTGCCTGTTTTTTTTGCCTTTTCTTTTCCACATGTTGGAATCAGCTTGTCAAGTTCCTTAAATAAATTGCAGTATTTTTTGTGAAATCATACTGCATCTATTGATCAATTTGAAAAATACTGATACCTTTTGCATTATTGAGTTCTTCAATTTATTTATTTATTTATTTAATTTATTTAATTATTTATCTTGTGGTACTGGGGATTGAAACCTGGACCTTTGCACTAAGCTACAGCCCCATTATTCTGAACAATTTTTTTTTTTTTTTTTTAATTTTGAGAGAGGATTTGGCTAGCTTGCCAAGTTGCCTGGACTGGGCTTGAACCTATACCTTATATCTTTGGGAAAATATTACAATGAATTTTGTGTTAATCAAATTTCCTTCACTGTGACAAAATACATGAGGAAAACAATTTAAAGGGGAAAGATTTATTTTAGATTATGATTTCATAGGCTTCAGTCCAAGTTGGTTGGCTCCGTTGCTTTTAGGCCTTTGGAGGCTGAAACATCATGGCAGAAGGGTGTGTCAGAGGAAAGCTACCAGAAGGCAGCCAGAAGGCAGAGAGCCAGAGAGGAAGTGCCAGGGGAAAAGACAGTCCCCAAGAAGATGCCCTCATGATCCATTCACTTGAAATAGGCCCCACCTCTTAAGTTTCCATCACCTCCCGATAATGCCACCAAATTATGAATCCATCAATGGATTAATCCACTGATGAAGTTAGAGTCCTTGCCATCCAATCGTCTTTCAAAAGCCCCATCTCTGAACATTGCTACATTGGGAACAAAGCCTTCAACACACAAGCCTTTTGAGAGCCATTTTAGATTTAAGCCATAGGAAATATCTTTTTCAAAATTGCATTTTCCAAGTATTACTAGGGATACATAGAAATTCGATTGATTTTTAAACATGGGTTTTATTTTTCACAGTTTTGTTTAGCTTTATTATTAATTCTGGTAACTTAGCTCCCTTTGGGCAAGTAAGTAGTGTCAGAATTGTCAGTTTTGTTTGTCTTTTTCCAAT
Organism: Heterocephalus glaber; assembly: GCF_053883595.1. Taxonomy (NCBI): domain Eukaryota; kingdom Metazoa; phylum Chordata; class Mammalia; order Rodentia; family Bathyergidae; genus Heterocephalus; species Heterocephalus glaber. The sequence continues at coordinate 10,728,148 of NW_028258406.1, read as the reverse complement.
CCTCACTTCTTGCATTCCTCCATCCCTATATTGCTTACTCTTGCCCTTCTTCCTTCCCTTCCTGCCTTATTTCCCTTTTTGTTTTACTATACTTCCTAGGGTCTCCAGTATAATGTTGACTAGATGGTAGAAACCTTGTCTTCTTTTTACAAAACAGCTATTTTGAGATTTAATTCACATACCATACAATTCACTCATTTAAAGTGTTTGATTCAATGGTTTTTGTGTATCACAGAATGATGTAGTCATCACCACAATTTAATTTTAGAACTTTTTATTATTCCAAAAAGAAACGCTAAGAAAGCCAGTCACCCTTGACCTACACTGCCCCTATTAGGCAACTATTAATCTACTTTCTGTTTCTATAGATATACTCGTTCTGGACATTTTATACAATATATGCCTTTTTGTAATTGGCTTCTTCTGCTTAGCACAATGTTTTCAAGATTTATCTTTGTAGCATATATCAATACTTTATTCCTTTTTATTGATAGATAATATTCCATTGTATGACCATTTTATGGATATGTTATATTTTATTTATCCATTCATCAGTTGATAGACAATTTGGTTATTTCCATTTTTTTTCTGTTATGAATAATGCTTCTGCATATATGCATGTAGAACTTTGTGTGGACAGATATTTTCAGTTTTCTTGCATATATATGTAAAAGTGAAACTCTGTTTTATATGTTAACTTTATGTTTAATCTTTTGAGGAACTTCTAGACTGTTTTCCAAAGTGCCTACACTATTTTATATTCCCACAAAGATTCCAATTTCTCTACATTCTGGCCAATACTTGCTATTGTCTGTCTTTTTTCATTGCTATCCTAGAGGGTGTGAAATGTTATCTCATTGGGATTTTTGCATTTCAATGATAGCTAATGATATTGAGCATCTTTACATGTTTATTGCAATTTGCATATCTTATTTGGAGAAATGTTTTTCAGATCCTTTGCCTGCTTTTAAATTAGATTATTTCTCTTTTTATTATGGGCTGTGTCTTTTGTTCAGTTCAGAAATAAGTCTCTTATCAGATATGTGATTTGCAAATTTTATCTCCTAGATGGGCTGTCTTTACACTTTCTTGATGGAGTTCTCTAAAATACAAAAATTTTTAGTTTTTATCTATTTTATCTATTTTTATTTGGTCACACCTGCTTTTGGTGTCATATCTAAGATTTTGCCTAACACAAGATTATGAAGTTTTATGGCTTTTCATTAAACACCCTTAACCAGGCTAAAGAATTTTTCTTCTACTCTGAAAATATTTGGAATTTTATCAAAAGCATCTTCTGCATTTATCTTTTAATATAAAGTACATTAAATTGATTCTCTAATGTCAAACTAACTTTCAATCCTGGTACACATCTAAAATGTTCATGACATATTTTTAAATATTTTTTAATAGATTGCTGGACTTGGTTTTGTAACATTTTAGCATCTATGTCCATGAATGAGATGGATACATAATTTTTGTTTGTCTAATTGTCCTTGCCAGGCTTTAGAGTTAAGGTTATGCTGCTAACCTTTACATTAAATTAAGGCATATTCTCTCTTTTGCTCTTCTCTGCAAAGATTTTTATAAGATTGAAATTACATGTCCCTTGAATGTTTGGTAGAATATGCTGAATAAACCCTCTGTGTTTTCGCACGGGAAGGTTTTAAACTACCGATTCAAGGTTTTTTTCAAAATTTTAATAATATTCATTTTCTATTTCTAGGATTTTTTCTAGGAATTTTTCCATTTTCTCTATGTCTTTAAATTTATTTGGCTTAGAGTTATTCATAATATTCTTCAAAAAATATCTACTACACGCAGTTACATTTTGTTTTGTATTCCTGAGAATGTATGTTTGTTCCTTGTTTGTTCTTCATTGAAGTTGCTAGCTTTTTGTTAATATTATTCTTTTCAAAAATTCAACTTTTGGCTTTGTTAATAGTCCCTGTTGTATTAACACTCCCGTGATGAACTGCTGTTTGGCCCAAATCTCTATTTTTTGGAGCAGTACTACAATTTGCACCCTAGAACATATCTCCTCATGGGTCTGCATGGGCATTATACTCAGGAATGGAGTATCTGGTCCACAGGGCTTGTATGCATCTATTTTGAGTAAGTAGGGCTGATTTCATTCATTGGACTATAATCTCACCAGCTGTGAATGGGAGCTCCTGAGCATCCTCCTTATCTCATGGATTCATCTACCTTTCCTATATTAGCAGTCCACTGGGTGTAAAGTGAAGCATTTTTGTTTTAATTTACATTCTCTGATTATCAATGTTTTGTTGTCTTTTCTTATGTGCTAATTGTCTTTTGGGCGTATTCGTTTCTAAGCTGCCTGCTCATATGTTTTTCCTGATGTTTTACTTCCATTGTAGTTTCTGTCTTTTCCTCATTAACTTGCAGGCATTTCTTGGATGTCCCAAATATTAGGCTTTTGTTAGCTTTAGACATTGCAAATATCTTCTTTGATATTGTTGATTGCTTATTAATTTTTCCTTAATGAGCTTTGTGGAACAGAAATATTTAAGTTTGCTGTTATGAGATTCATCAGTTGTTTTGCCTAATGGTTTATGTTTCTAAAGTTTATTTAAGAAGTCTTTTTTTCTTTTAATCTTTTGAGACAGGGTCTAACATGTAGTTCAGGCTGGCCTTGAACTCACTGTGTAGCCCAGGCTGGCTTAAATGGATGGCAGTCCTCCTGCCTCAGCCACTTGAGTGCTGGAATTACAGGTTTGCACCACCATGCCCAGCTAAGAAGTCGTTTCCAACACTAGGTTATAAAGAAAATCTATGTTTTCTTCTAGAAATATTATCCTCTTACCTTTTGTATTTATGTCCTTAATTCCTCTAGAGTTCATCTTTGTATACAGGTTAGGAAGGAATCCAGTTTATTTTCTTCTATGTAGCAAGGCAATTTTCCTAACAGTATTTTCTAAACCATCTGTTTTCCCCCTCTTTGATTTTTGATGCCACATTTATTGGAGAATAGATTCCTCTATATCTGTGAATCTAACTCTGAGTTTCTTGAACCAAACTCGGATTATTATTATTATCATTATTTAAAGGAGTGTCATAAGCCTGGTTGGTGAAGTTAACTATGTGTAAACACTTATTTCCTCACAGATTAGATTGTGTCAGTTGTCTTAGGAAATCTACATGGAATTGCTACTGGGATAGCATCAAATTTATAGATTAATTTGTGGGAAAAATGACTTCATCAAAATAAAATTTTCTGCTCATCAGACTTCCTATATCTGGCGAAATAGTCATATTCAAAATATGAAAATACTCCTACAAGTCAACAAGACAAATAGAAGCAACACAATAAAATGGACAAAACATTTGAACAGACATTTCACAAAGAAAAAATATGAATAGTCAATAAGCATGTGAAAATATTCTCCACATCATTGATCATTAAGGAAATGCAAATTGAAACCACCCACTAGGCTAGACGTAGTGATGAACTCCTATAACCCCAGCATTCAAGAGGCTGAGCAAGAGTTCAAGGCAAGTCTAGACTACACACCCAGACCTTTTCTCAAAAACCAATGAAACAATTTTTTAAAAATATAGAATTGCTGATGTAAGAAGAGCTGACAATATCAGGTATTGGAGCATTGTGACATTGTGCATTGCTTAGTAGGAGAGTAATTGTGTAATCACTATGAAAACATTTTGGCCATTGTATATTCATAAACTTACACTTACTGTATAATCCAAGGAATTTCATTTCTATGCATTTATCCAAGAGAAATAAAAATATGAATCTCCACAGTCTTGAGCAAGAATGTTAACAGTGGCGTTATTTGTAATTCCAAACTAGAAATAATCCAAATGTCCATCTATAGGAGAATAAGTTGTTTTTATAATCAATATGTTATTACTCAACAATAAAAAGGACACATTATCATTACATAACATAGACGAATCACAGAAACACTACATTATGTTGAGCAATGGGAAAACAAATACAAAAGAATAATTCATATAATTTCTTTTATGTGGAGTTTAGGAACAGGGTCTACTAATCTAGGGATACAAATCTGGGGGGATTGAGATAGGGAATTAGGGCATGGCAAAACTGGCTGGGAGTAGGTGTGACCTGTAAAGTTCAAAATCCCAGGACACATGCACAGAGCAGTTCCTAAAGCCCTGCACATGGATTTCTTGTGAGAATTTGAGTTTAGGATGGCTTGGACCTGATGTCAGCCTGAAGACTGGGTGATATAAAAAGGATGTTCATGTTGAATTTTTTGCCACTGTGTTCTCTCTTCATAGTGTCCACCCTCATGCTGTAGGGTGTACTTCTTTTCCTAATTTTAGTTGGCCCAAACTCTCACTACAGAGCCTGTTTGTTTTCCTACTTCTAATAAAACCTTGGTACCCTTTGTACTTGCCTTGACCATTTTTTTTTTTTTTCAGGACAGAAAGAACCTAGAAACCACTTCCAGAAAGAGACTCTAGCATCCCCAAACCCAGTAACAGGATGTCACGGAATGGGGCATGCAGGAACTTTCTGGATGAAGGAAGGATTCTATATCATGTTTGGTTGGGGGTTACATGGTTATATCTAATTATCAAAATTTGTTCTACTGAGTAGTTAAATTATGTGGATTTTATTGTATAAATTATTCCTTAACCCACTCCTTCTCCTTCACCTATAGACTTTTGGTGGGAAAAGTTGAAGGTAATCAAAGGCTAGAGTGTTTTAAGATACTAGGGACTTAGGTTCTATCTTTTTGCTACTCTATCCAGCAAAGCAGTTCATGTTTTAATGTTTTGTGTGATTAATGTGTGTTTACGTATTTACTAATTTCTTTCCTCATAATTTTTCTTCTAGATAAGATATTTGAGATAATTTTTATCATATTAAATTACATACTTTAGGATTTATTTTCGAGTTTATTGTGGCCCATGTTTGTTTCCTTCCTTCCTTCCTTCCTTCCTTCCTTCCTTCCTTCCTCCCTCTCTCTTTCTCTCTCTCTCTTTTCTTTTTTTTAATCTGACAATTTCATTTGTATCCTTGAGAGACATTTTTGCTGGGTAAACAACTAGTTGCTTGTTGTTTTCTTTTAGTTGTTTCCTTTTAGTTTCCTTCTGCTGATGTTGAGAAGACAGCTGTCTGAAATTTGTTCCTTGGTAGGCAACATATCTCTTCTTTCATCTCTTTGTTTAGTATTGTCTGAAGTTTTACTGTTTTGTGTCTAGGTATAGATTTTTAAAAAAAATTTACTCTGCTACTTGGTATTCTTTAGAGGTCCTAACTCTGAGGCGATCTTTCATCACTTTAGGAAAATTCTTTGCTGTTTTGTGATGTTGACTGTCTTTCCCCCTTAACTCTCTCTTTTGTTGCACAACCCTAATTTAATGTATGACAAACCACTGTACATTCTCTGTTCCTTAATGTCTCATAAGCAGTGTCCAACTTTTTGTCTCTCTGGACTGAAATTCCAAAAGTTTTGAGATATTTCTTCTTTGCTCCTGATGTTTTTAGCTACGCCCAAGCTGCTGTTAAATCTGTCCACTGGGTCTTTATTTCAAATATATTTTTTACTTCTAAAGGTTCTACATGCAGTTTTTTTCTCCCAAATGAGTTTGGTGGTTACCTAATTTCTAGTTCTTTATATATATTTTTAAACTTTTATTTTTTAAAACATATGTAGCTCTCTCTCTTTTTACTAGTACATGTTTACAGTACATAATAGCTACATTTGTCATGAGGAGTTGGTGCATGTACACAAGACATCAGAATTCTTTTTTTCCCACCCCCTCTGCCTCACCTCCCTCCCAGTCCCTTCCAACTTTTGGTCCCCTTCCCACTTACAAAAAGTCTTTTTCCCCATCCTCTTTCCATTCCCTCCCTTTCCCTCTGTCTCTTGTTCCCTTATCCATTTGAAAAAGATCTCCCTACTTCCTATTTATCTATCTTCTATTTTAATATACATACCATATATATAATATATGTATATTTGAGTTTCTTACATAAGAGAAACCATGTGATATTCAAGCTTGTGTGTCTGACTTATTTCACTTAATATCGTGGACTCAAGGTGCATCCACTTACCTACGAATGTCTCAAGTTTATCTTTCATTATGGCAGAGTAGTACTCCACTGTGTATAAATAACACATTTTTAAATCTATAGCATTTATCTGTTGATAGGCATATAGGTTGTTTCCAAGATTTAGCTATTATATAGTTTTATTGTATATAATCTGTTTAATTAATTTAGTATTTCAAGTTTTTCCAAACTGATTCTATCAATAATTATTTTTATAGGCTTTTTCACAGGGTGTGTTGTTTCCTTATGAATTTAAAAAATTTATTTATTTATTTTAACCATGAGATTCTGTTTCTTGGAACTTTTTAAGTTGAATCAAAGCAGATTCTTCCAGACAACGCTTGCATTTGTTTTTATGAGGCACTTGGAATATCACCTGTGAGGGGCCACTTTAAACTGTAGCGTTGGTGTGAGGCACAGGGAATATGAGCTGAAACACCAGGTGAGATTAAACCATTGGTTACAAATTCTGGAGCCTCAGTTTAAGGTGTATGACAAGCAGACTCTTTGGCTGTCCCCTAAGGGGGTTGATGAGTTGACTTCTCTTTTATCTCTAGATGAAAGAGTAGCTTTCTAACAAGGATCTCAAATCTGTCTGTCCACATTTGGAGGGACCTTTGTCCTTATCTCCCATACCCTTTGGCTCACCAGGCTGTGAAAACTGAAGCTTAAATTCACCAGATTAATGCCCTTAGGTGGAAGATGCCTGTAGGCTCTTCCTGGGATCAATCTTTCAGTTATTTTTTGGCCTCTGAAAAATCCATTATATTCTTGCTGGTTCATTCTCAACTTTATATAGATTAAAAACCAATCTTTTTATTGTCTTTGTTTTTACCAGAAAGGGTTGGTTGAGATAGTCTGTTATAAAAAAGAGGACTCCTATATTTATGTTTTATCTCATTTGTATAAAATGTCTATTTTGTAACTTTACGCTTACTCATTTGTAATTTAAAATGCGTTATTAATGTAGTCATGAGTGCATAAAATTTATAAATGAGTAAATTCAAACTTATCAGGTGTCACATCTCAGAGTCATCAGAGTCATCCCTTTCTTCAGTGCCTGTGGATGTGACCAAGGAAGAAGACTGCAAGGTCTCCAACATCCTGGGATCTCCTAGCTTCTTTCTTGCTTTCAGGTTATGAGGTGGAGTCTAGGAAAATTATGCAAATGTTTGACTTTCTGAGTCTTGAAATCTTCCCAGGAGGCATGTTTACGCCTTGAAGCTGATGGCTGGTTGGTGTCTTTTGGCCTGTGTAGCCAATAGCACAGGGGCTTGTGACGCTGACTACTGATGACCTAGTGCTCAGTTTGGATATTCTCTGTACAACGCATCTACAGTGGTTGTGCCCCTATCCTTGGCCTGCCCCTGGCTGTATGTATTTGAGACAAACTGCTTTCACTTCAGGGAAAGTTTTAGCATTCTCGATGAGACTTGTCATGGAGAAATACTTGCTTTTTTTTTTGGACTGATAGGACCTTGGCAAAGAAGGGCCATTTTATCAGCTGCTGGCTAATGTCCTGGCTGGGACGAGCAATAACCTCATTAATGAATTATCTCTTATCTACAAGACAAGTTTGACTCATTTCTTTCCTTAAAAAGATGGTGTCACTGATTAAAGGTGGCTATTAGTGACCATAAATAAATGCATCTGTCCACTCTTTGAAGATGTTTGACATTTGGATTTTCTGCTAGGAAGTAAAACAGACAGTTCTCTGGGTAACCCATATATTTCTAGGTTATCCTAATGGTGGCCTTACCATTCTAAATAATAATAACAATAAATAGTAATAATGAAAAGAAAATTATTTAAATGTATCTTAATATAATAATTAAATATAGAGATAAGCATAAACTTTCAGTTGGCTAGCTCTGCTAACTCAGGGCTAAATTGTGTGCAGAATCTACTGGCAGTGATTATGCTACTGAGGATGCAACTCACAGGTATAGCGATCCCAAAGATAATGAGTGTAACTGTAGCAAAGTGCTTAACTAAAGCTCCAGAGCCAAAATGGAATCTATCACATTAATTTAGTAACCTAAAACCAAAGTCAAATGCTAATTGTTACAAAAGGGAATCAGAGTTTCATTTTTTAAGAGTTGACTGAACTAGGTTGGATTGAAACCTGAGCATATGCATTATTAAAGTAATGAATTTGGCTATCAAAATATCAGAGAGAAGTTGAATCATAATTCCATATGTTCTGGATTATAGATAATGAGTCCCTCCATAATAAGCTAAATTGGATTTTTCAAGGGGGGGGGATGACAGTTATGCTATCAGACAATGGGATGATGGGATGATATGACTCACAGGTTTGCCTTCAGAGGAAAGGTGCAGATAGGAACAACCTGCCTGATCTTCCTCTTTTTTTTTTTTATGCAGTACTGGGGATCAAACTCAGGACCTTGTACTTGCAAGGCAGGCAGGGCTCCACTGAGCTAAATCCCTGGCCCTTGCCTGACCTTCCTCTTGTGGTCACCATGAGCCATTGGTTCTTCAGCATGAAGGATACATATCCACCTACACATTCTCCTATGGATCCTGGGTGAACTTAGGGTTGGTCACTGTAGCTAGGGTTGGACTGATCATAAAGGGATGAAATTGGCTGGGCTAGCTGTATCTCAGGCCACTTCTTTGGAGGCACAGAGCCACATCCTGCTAGTTGTGCTTTTCCTGAACGGCTGAGGAAACATGTGCAAAGGACACATCCCCAGAACCCCACCAGCTGTGCCATCTTTTCTGGGTGAGCCTGATTGCTTTTGGCTCCACTATGCAATGTTCTCCATCAAATCAGTCTTTGCTCTGCAGGGGTATTTATTATGTGCCATTTCAAAAATAAAAGGGACACAGAGCAATCATCCAGCAAAACCATAAAACATTTTATTATCCAAGACGGTGAGGGGACAGGTGTGATGTACAACACTGGAAGTGGCAATGGCCGAACAATGTGGCACTAAAGCATGATTTAATGAGGCTTGAAGGATTTAGTTCAGTTAGAAAAGTTCCACTCTGTCTTGGGCATAGGAGAAGGAGGGCTAGTGTGGGCACTTGACTGAGCAGCATCGCACCAGGTAGGCCTCAGACAGCCACTGCTATTTGTCCTGCTGTCCTAGACAACCATTGTGAGGGAGACTTCAGCATTGGAAACTTCTGACTGATTTAGTGGACCCCAAGCTTGGCACAGCTTCCCAGCAGCTTCCGTTTTACTAGGCCAGCAGTTAGTCCAACAAAAGCCTGAATTCATTTCCCTCTATACCCATTGATTGCCAGCTGAGAGCTGGATGCTGTCAACTTGCTTATTTTTTTTTTAATCCATTTTACTGGAACTGAGGTCCTTTGTCCTCTGATCAATGGCAGAGTTCCATCTTGGGCAACATTTTTTGTTTTTTCAGAGGAAAATCTCATTAGCAGATGGTGGCTGGTCATCAAGTCAATCAGTGTTCTTGGATTTAATCATAAACATCTTTCTGCTCCAGCTGAACTAAACCTACCTGTTATACCTCATTATGTGTCAGTGAATTTTCATCCTTAGAGTCACATGCATAACATTCTCATGGACAGGAAGAATCACTTTGATATCTTCTCCATTGCAGTTGATATGTTCACTGAATATTTATCCAGAAACTATGGCATTCTTGATAGCATGGGAATTGGATGGGAATATTGAAGAGTTAAAAGTTTGATTCCTGTCCTGTCTAGAAATATGGTGTCAGTCTATTTCTTTTGATTGGTGAGTTGAGACCATTAACATTGATGGTTATAACTGATACATATTGAGTTATCATTGTCATGATTTTTTCTTTTTGTTGGGTTCTCTCCCTTTACATTTAATTTCTTGTCATGCCAGATGGGTTCATTCTGCTGGGCTTCCTGGGGTTGTGATCCTCATTGTCATTTCCTAGGATTTTGTCTAAAATTTTTTGGAGTGCTTGTTTGGTATTCATGAAGTTCCTAAAGTGCTCTTTGTCATGAAAGTATCTTATTTCTCCATCAATTTTGAAAGATAGTTTTGCAGGGTACATCAATCTGGGTTGGAGGTTGTTTTACTTTAGGGCTTGAAATACATCACTCCAAGCTCTTCTTGCCTTGAGGGTTTGTGTTGAGAAGTCTGCTGTGATTCTGATGGGCTTTCCTTTGTATGTGATTTGTTTCTTTTCTCTAACTGATTGTAGAGCTTTGTTCTTCTGTTTTGTTTCTGGCATCTTAAAAGTTATATGCCTATGTGTAGATTTTTTTTGATCAAGGCTATTTGGAATCCTGTATGCCTCACTTATCTATATGTCAAGCTCTTTTCCCCTGCTTTGGAAGTTTTCTGACATTACTTCTGTGAACAGCTTTTTTATGTCATCTGCACTCTCTCCTGTTTCTTCATTGACTCCAATCAGTCTTATGTTATTCTTCTTCACATCATCTAGCAGCTGCTGGATTGATTTCTCATGGTCCCTTACAATTTTAAAGCAATTTGTCTTTTCCTGGTCACTAATTGCAATCTTATCTTCTATATCTGATATTCTGTCCTCACATTGGCTCATTCTGCTGCGTAGACTTTCAGTGGAGTTTTTAATCTCCTGGAAATCTGTTTGTATCTGTTTTATGGATTCCATTTGTTTCCTATGTTGGCATTCCATCATGTTCCTCAGCTCCTGTATTTTTTTTTATTTGTATCTTCTCTAGATTTTTTAATCATGTCTTGCACTATGGGCACAATCTCTGCTGTTATGTGTGAAATTATTTTTTATTTCATTTTTTCCAGATCCTCTTTTATTGTTAGTTCAGGGAATTCAGGTTGTTGAGTATCAGAGTGTTCCATCTCGTTTCCCTTTGGGGTTGCTGTAGGTGATCTGGAAGTCTGGTTCTGAGGCTTGTTTACTTGTCTTCTCATTTTGACAGGGGGGCAGTGACACCTGCTCTCATTTCAACAGGTGGCTCCCACACGTCTCACCTCCTCTGTGCTGGGAGCAGTGGTAGGTTGGCTGGAAAGCCTCCTACTCTGCACTGGGAGCTGCAGCACATTGACCCGGAAGCCTCTTCTGTGCTGGGTGCTGTAGCACGTCATCCAGGAAGCCTCCTCTGTGGTGGGAGCTGGGGTAGGTTGGCCCAGAATCCTCCCACTCTGCACTGGGAGCTGTAGCATGTTGACCCAGAAGCCTTCTCTGCCAGAAGGTTTTTTTTTTTTAATAATAACCCACAACCTTGGGACCAACTGCAAACAGGGTTTTATGACTCTGATTCCATCAGTCTTAACCCCTCCAACATGGGATATGTTCTGACTGACCATCACTGAGAAAAGCTAACTCAGCATCAGGTCCATAGTAGATCACTTGACAAGCATATGGTACTCACTGGATTACACATTCAGCAATGAAACATACATTTTAACTATTGGCAGGATATAAGGCAATCGAGAATAGCGACTGACTGCTCATGGCTAGCTGAATCCATGATCAGGAATCCAAGGACACTGCAGCAGCTGCCAGTGACACTTTTTTATCTGGAAATTTTTTCTCCTTTCCTGTTTGTGGTATCAGCTGCCTACAAATGTTTCTGCTCAGGTAAATCAGAGGGGCATTGAGGTGGAAGAAATAAACTTCCCAGCTGAATTTTATGACATGGAAGCAGCAGAAGGAGCAAAAAAGATCAACAAGAGGCAAATTGCTAGATTCCTGTTTCAGCATGCTGAAAATTCCAAGTCCAAAGTCTCCTCTGACATTGAAGCCAAATTCTTAGGGGTAAATCTATTTTGTAGAGGTTTCAGTACATAGTTGGCTGGCTCCAAGGCAGTGTGGCATGGCAGAGGGTTGCTTCAACACAAATACGTCTCCATGCCTGTGTGAACTGGCAGATTAATGTCTTCTCAACATCCTGACAATTTAGACAACTTTTCCTCAGCCTTTTTTCTCCTGCCTCCATCAAAGACAGTACCCTTGACTTCCCTCTGGATTTTCTCTCTCCAGGTAAATAAGAGCCTGCTTTACTCCAATAGCTCCTGGTGTATATTTCAGAATATAACCTCATCACTTCTCCATAACCATCTCTTTATAAATCTAGCCATTTCTACAGACTGGGAACCCCCTCAAGGGCAGGCAAAGAGTTCTAGTTATCATTATATTCTCAGAAGTTGATCCATAAATGGTTGTGAGATGAAGGAGTGAAGGAATGAACCCTGTGACCCTGACCTTGAGCAAGATGCACAAACACTGTGCTTGGGAGCCTTTGTCTCTGTTCATAAGTGTAGAGAGAAAAGGAGATTATGCTATATTTTCCTTACCTTATAAGCATTTTGTATGACTCTATAAGCTATAGATGTCTTCCCCTAATGACTTTGAAGTCCTTTTAGAATAAAGATGCAAGGCAAATTCCAGGCAATATTTTGGACAAATGGCCCTGGAAAAATATCTTTATTCTCCTAGTTTGGGTTAAGACACAGGTGAATTTTGATGAGATTATAGCAGAGCTATTCGTGGTACAATGAGTCTCTTAGTGTCATCTAAATGAGATGACTGGCTTTTAAAATACTTGGAACTTAGCTGGACCCTGACATCTGAGAAGGAAATAGTAGTCCAGGAAGACCAACATCCTGGTAATGTTGGATGAGGGATGGGAGCCAGTGATCTCTCACAGCCCTTCTGTCTCATGGGCATCATTGACTGCTAAGTTACTCTTTCATTAAAACACCTGTTTCAAACCTTGTGTTCAGGTGCATTTATTTATTTGAGGAAGGGACTCAGGAATGAGGAAATTAGTATTTCTAAGAGGTCTTTGTTTAAGACTCATCTACAATTGAACAATTGAGGCTGTTTGATTTTCTGTGAATGAGTTTAACTGCATTTACAAGTATCTCCCTCACTTTTATCTTACCACAACCTTCAGTGTGATAAAAATTATCACTCAAAGCTCTAAGCCATATCTTCTAGATTACAGGAAGGATTATGCTTCTCAGAAAACATGTTGGCCATTTAGGCACTGTAAATTTTGTCCTATGGGTTTCTGCAATCCAGGGTCTTTCATTTATTTGGAGTCCTGAGCCCAGAGACAGTGTTGGGCTTTGTCTCTATGCCCTCTCTGCTCTCTGAGGCCTAGTGAGTGCTGACCCCGCTCCACTGATTCTGGGAAGAAGCTGGCCTTCTGCCTTATATTTAATTAGCAGATTTTTCTTTTTAGAGATCAAAATGGTTTTAAAAAAATTTTCAAGTGGGAAAACTAAGGCCCAAAAATATCAAAGGTCACCCTGTAAGTCTTTTTGTCTCTCTAGAATAGGTCTTTTCCCATGGTGGCTATTGACTATTTATTTTGAAAAAACAAAACAAAACAAAAATCACAGACTGTCGTTAGGGAAATTGGTGTCATTTAAAGGTGAATTAAACATTCTCCTTGTCTAACTGCTCTGTGGAGAGAACAAAAGACATGCCACATAGTTGTGGTTAACACAAAGATGTTTTTCTCTTGTCTGATGTAAATGGTTAACTGTGTCCTGACAGGGGAGGGTTTGTCAAGATAGCAAGGCCTAACCAGTTACTGTACTTTGAAGGACATTGAGGGGAGTTGTTCAGTCTCTAAAGCATTAGGCTGATTTCCTTAAATCAGGAAACTTCTACTTCTACCTTTAGAGCAGGGTGATTTTTGCATGTCAAATCCTGAATTTAAATGAGTGTGAAGCTCTCTTGGAAAAACTTCACTCCTCTTTGCAGCCACAGCTGGGCAGCCACCAGAGAGTTTTCAGGCTAGACATGTTTTTCCCCAACATCTGTCAGCTTAGCTAAATCAGAACTCCAAATGAACAGTGTAACACTCAAGATCATTATCTGGGTTTGTGACACTCCCTCCTACTTCTCCCTGGAGGATTTGGGATTTGAAATGAAAAACAACATCTGTAAGGGATCAGGAGAGGGAAGATTTTCATCTTTATTATTATTACTACTAATAATGCATTTTCATTAACATGGCTTTAATAGTATGGAACGAGAAATAAAACATGCCCCCTCTATGTCAACATACTCTCCAGTGTGTTTTGCGTAGCCTACTGTATCTGTGATACAGATACAATCCCAGATAAGCCTATTAATTAAGCTTGAGTCTACAGGTGCAGTCTACACAGCTGTAATTTTCTGCTCTGAGCTAACCGAAAATTTGCAGATGGTCTCTGGATGTAACACGTTTTTAGAACATAGAAAAGATATGATCTGTGCTCCAGGTAGAAGGAGAGAGTTAATCCACTAATCAAGTCAACAAATATTTATTGAGTGCCTACTTGATGCTCAGCTAGGTGCTAGTGTTGTAGGGGATACATGATAAGGACAACTTTCACCTTTAATGAGGAAACATGACTCACATTCACAAGCAGCATGGCATGGTGGACAGAGCACAGCATCTAAAATCAGACCAACCTGTGTTAGAAATCCAACTCTACAGCTTAAAAGTAATATGACCTTGGAAATGGAAATGTTATTTCACATTATAGACACCTAGTCTCTTTATATAAAAATACAGATATTAACACCTTCAGGACTGTTTCAGGCATCAGGAAAACATTTGTAGAACACCTGCCACACTGGAGATGCTGCACAAATATTGCTCTAAGACGGTGAACTATATAATACATTATAACTTGGTCCTCATATCAGTTATACAAATACTCAGAAGCTGGAGAGAAGAGTGTCAGCTGGAACACATGGGTAAATGTTGAGTATAGCTAAGGTAGCACTTAGAAATGGCAGAATCAAATTGCTAGAAGGGATCTTAGAAGTTAATTGATCCAACCAATTCATTCTGCTGATAGAGAAAAAGACACTCAAATAAGCTGACTCGCTTAAAGTACTCAATAAATTGGCAGTGGGTGCCAGATTGGTCTGTACATGTGATGTTGCTTTGGGAGACAGTGTTATATAATATGGAGGTTCCCAAATCTGTCAGAGTATAAGGTGAGATTTTTTAAAAAGTAGACTTTGAACATAGTCTATTCAGGAGACCTAGAGATATGTTGTCTTAGTGAATTCTTGGCTTGCAGATTAACCAATTGGTATTTCATAAAGAGCCCCAAATGTGAAGTCTCAGTCCTAACAATTGCCCTGCCTGGCTGTGTGACTTTGGTAAGCCAACTTTCCTATTCTTAGTTATCTCATCTTTCACTTGAAGGTATTGTTGTTGTGGAGATTGTAGTCACTTCCATCTCTCATAATTGCTCAATGACACCATTTCATGCCTGGCTGGTATTGAAGTTTGAAGAGCCCCTGCCTTGTTAGTGAGAGAAAGGCTACCCTGAATGGTAGAAGGAAGGTGAGATCCTGACTATAGCCTGGGTAGGAAAGAGATTTTCTATAGGGAAGCAGCGGGAGACATGATTACATGGTTGGAAGAGGCTTTGAGTGTACAGAGCTCTGTGGGGTGGGTTTAGGTTTTGAACTTTGTTAGGGTGCTTCCAAAATGGTGTTTTGTGAAACATTATGCCTTGGACATGCTCTGAAAGAGATTGCTCTGTTATTAAGTTTGGGAGATGCTGCATACTCTGTCATGGTCTAGGAGATTCATAAAACAAATTGAGGGCTCTGAGGAGTCTGATTAACCCTACTTAGTCTGAAATGTTTTACATTTATTTGGTCAGAGAGCACTTAAAAACAATAATTATTAATTAATGTTCAATGGAACACATTTGGGAAACACTGGTATAGATAATAGAGTCATTATGAGTTCTATTTTTAGTTTTAGAGAACTTTTAAAGGAACTTGGGGAAGAAATCATTAAAAAGAACATTTAAGAAGAGCAGGAAATGAACTGGAATTTCTCAGTTTGGAGAAGAGAAGCCTTATGAAATCCTTTTTTAGTTGTGTGAATTGGTATAATGAGGGCTATGATTGATTGTTCTTCATATGTGCTGAGCACAAAGCCAGAAGGAATAGGCTTAAGAGTTAGGCCTAGAGATTTAGGAGGAAGAAAACAGAAATCTTTTTGATAAGGGATATAAAGTAGAATAGTTTATCTAGGGAAATAATGTAATTTCTAGAGTCTCATCCATTTCATGTAATAAAATCAGGAGGATAGCCTAGATGACAAGTCGAGTTCCCTGTGTTTTTGTGCCTGTCTTTTGATACTCAGGGACCTGTGTGCTTACCTGGGAGCCAGAAAGCACTTCAGCCATCTAAATAAAGATTCAGCTGCTTACAGAACCTTGGACTTGGAAAGAACCCAACTTCTGGTCCAACTTCTCACCAAAGCAGGAGTATTTTCTGCAATGCTCCTGCTCTCAGGCCTCCAGGAATATGCTGGGAACAACTCCAGTGCTTGGGAAATCATTACTTTCCCAGGCAGCTCATTTCATTTATGGGTAGCTTTAATTGTTAGGAAGCTCTGCCTTACCAAGAACCAAAATACATTTTATTTCATTTTACACATTTTAAACCTAGTTATTTGTGTTTGAGCTTCACAAAATATGGTTGTTATTTTTTCTTCTTATGGGACAACCACTTAGATGTTTGAAGACAAATACTATATCTGCATTAATCTTTCTGCAAGACAAATTGTTCAGATCCTTCAGTCGTTTCTCCTATCATACTATTTCAGGAACCTACTTCGCCATTGTCTGTAAATATTTCAGTTTTAATGCTTACAGCACTGTGTCCAGAGAATACGGTTTGATCATCACAAGCTACACCTGGGTTAGGATCTCTTGATCTTGGCAGAGGCTTAATGCAGAGAGGCCATATGTGCAGGGTGAGTTCTCGAGTTCACACTCTGAGCACTCACAAGATCAGGGAGGAGGGTGGACTACAGATTCATTTGGCCCATTTGCATGTGAAATCAAGAGGCCACTGGAAGAGAATTGTCCTAGGGGGAAAAATGTTGATGAACACCATTTTGAAGGATAATGGACTCTCAGGAAAGGGTTGAACCTATAGTTTCTCTAAGTCACTGAGTGCTGTAACTTAAGCTGTTTTCTCAGCTTTATTACTGGGATTAAAAGTGGAGATTCAGAAGAATTAAGATATATATGTACAGGAACAAATTCTGCATGATGAAAGTGATCATTATGTATATCCAAAATGTAGCAATAAACTTAATTAATTAAAAAAGTGCAGATTCAGGAGATGTCACAGCAGTTCCCATAGCACATTCCCAAGAGGTACACATCTTCCCAAGAGGGTTGGGCAGGGGCAAGTTGGTGCCACAAAGAAACACTGCTTCATGACTCTTACTGGGACCTTCCCCAGCACCCTTCACTCTCGCTAGCCTGGAAATAGGAGCCATATTCTATTCATTTGTTCAATCTTTTTCCTATTTCTAACAGAGAATTGCATCAGTCATTTTTTGTTTTGTTTAGCAATCATGTCACTCAGTTGACAAAAATACTTTTTTCCCCCTACACAAACTATTACCAATTAAATTTTCCACATATAGCATTAAACTCTTTCAGCTATATGCAGGAGTTTACATTTGTAACTTTACATGACTTTATTGATGTTTTAAAGCTTGTTCTTTCAGAAGTACTTGATTATTCACTACTGATAAGCTAGCCTTCCATTTCTCCCTCAGAGCTTTTGAATATGCCCATCAGAAATGGACCAGAAAGAGAGTTCTGTGGCATGATACTAGAAAATTCCTGTAAGACATCAGCTCTTCAACCAGCTCCTTGAATCCATGTCTAGCCAGCTATTTATATATTCACAGAATAGAACTGTGTTTCTTCATCTTGTTTGAAGGGAAAGCATGGAGGACTACTCAAATAGTTTAGTAACATCAAAATACATTGTGCAATGTCCGATTACTTCTTTCTATTGAATGTTCGTGGGAATTAGAGTTTGATGTGAAACCAGACATGTACTCTACAAGACAAAGACATTACCATTTCTGGGTAATACTGGTATTACCCTTCCAGGCACAAGCATGCCTAACAGTTCCAAGAAGCAACTGCCTCCAACAGCAATGAGTTCAAACTCTTGATGCTGGTAACAGGGCCTTTGTTAGCTGGTTTACCTTTGCATTCTGTTTTCCAGTGTGTTCCCTTCATGCTTCAATTTTCTTAATAAGCCACACTCTTTAAAAAACTCTGACTATTGACACCGTATTTCTACTCCCTGGACAGCTTGCTCCTTTATTTTTGTTTGACTAGCTCCTAACCAGCCTTTACTTAGAACCACCTTCCTTGCAGAAGTAATCCCAGTCATCCAGGGCTAGATTAATTGTCCTATCCACCTGGTCCCTGCCATCTGGGCTTATCTCTGTGGTAGCCCTTGCCACTCAGGTGTCCTTGCCTGTGGAGTTTTTCTCCTCACTTGGTGTAAACTCCTAGAGAGTGGGGACTATATCAGGTACATAGCAGGCTTTCAGCAGCCAATTAAAGATCTATGGGCTATGAGCTCATAGGACACCAAAATATATTATGGTACTCTGAAAATTTGCAAGTTCTTTTGTTTAAGTCATTCACTTTTGGGGGGCTTTAGTTTCCTTATCTGTGAAATAAAAATGATCTCTAAGGCCCTAGGGTAATGCAAAGAGTGTTAAACTGGAAACAAACAGCCCTGACCGAGATCTCTCAACAGATTTGGGCAAGTGTTTAACCAATGTACTCACTTTCTGGGTCTTGGATCTTTAATTAGGTAAAGAGGCCAATATTTGTACAGTGGATAAACATGTAATCAGAGATGAGCAGCTATTGAGCCATTCACTTTGTGTCTCAGTTTGCCTGTTTACAAATCCCTCTTTACTTGGCACTATTCTAGGAAGGACAGGTGAGCTAACCCCACTCAGTAACTCCTGGAAAAAGATAAAAGTATATTGAATATCAATTTTGTGTTGTTTATTCACAATGCCGTACTAATTTATCTTCCCAAAACCTATATGGTAAGTTTTAGAAATCTCCATTTTTAGAAGGAGGAAATGGTTCAAGGTCATACTGAACAATAGACTGGATCTCCCAGTGTGACTGCAGGCCCAGGCCAGTTCCATTTTGCTCTGCAGCCTCTCCCTCATGTGGTGCCTGGCTTGGGGCCCGGCATAAAGGCTGACTGCACTTTTCAGGTCTAAGTCTGGGCCTAGAACATTCTCAGTCCCAGGACAGGAGCTGGTGCTGACACGAGGCTTTCTGGCCTGCAGATGGAGGGAGGGCTGGCTGGACCCGCTGGTGCTGCTGGCACAGCTGGCTTGAAGTCCTGATCACGTCCCCTCTCCGGAGTGGGAGGAGAGGCACAGCGGCGTCCAGGCAGCGTGCATGGTTTATAAAAAGCCATCAGGAGCACCGTCCTGGGACTGCAGTCATTTATTCGCACTTTTTCCTTGTAAAATGTTACTGACTGTTTTACACCAAGGGCAGTTTATCCTGAATGGGATGTATAGCCATTCAGTTCACCTCTACTTTTTGCCAACTCTGCTTTTTCCCCCTTGCTTCTGAAGTTATATATGGTTCTAGGGAGGAAGCCATTTTCTTTCTGAAGGGAAAAAAGAGCTGACAGCTTTAAAGAGAAACCTTCCATCTTAGGAAAGAACATTTGGTTGAGAAGATAATGCCTTTGTTTTTAAAAATGGAATCCTGCTTCAGTGGTATTACTGTCTTCTAAAATTGACCCTGTTTCCAGTTAGATGTTAAGAACTTTACAGAGATGATTCCTATCAGTATACCTTGAGAGGGTGAAATGGAAGATGGATATGATCAGCCCTATTTTTCAAACGGGGAAATTAGAGCTCAAAGAGGTTAAATCACTTGCTTAAGACTGCAATGGGAGGGTAATGGGGCAAGCAGTTGGCCCTAGCAGCTAGGTCAATAATAGAGAGGAAGAGGTGAGGAGAGAGGGAAGGGAGAGGGAGGGTAGGAGACAGAGAGAGAGAGAGAGAGAGTGTGTCCTTCTTCTTCCAGCCCAGGTCTCTTGCTTCTTACTCTCCTCCCTGTTTATGAAATTGGTATTGTGGAGCTCGATTTGCAGATGAGCCTGAGTTTCCGTGACATTAAGGAATTGGCTGAAAGTCACACTTAGTTATTGCAAAGCAGGTCTCCAACCCAAACCTTCTGAGTCCCAGCTCGTTCTCTTCCCCAGACCCTCCAGCTGCCTTCATTAGTATCCTCCACTCGCCTGCCCTGGCTTTTGCAGGGAATCTAAATATAATGGATTGCTGCTGCAGAATGCC
The DNA here is from genome assembly GCF_053883595.1 of Heterocephalus glaber. Taxonomy (NCBI): domain Eukaryota; kingdom Metazoa; phylum Chordata; class Mammalia; order Rodentia; family Bathyergidae; genus Heterocephalus; species Heterocephalus glaber. The sequence goes on along the minus strand of NW_028258406.1, from coordinate 10,707,966 downwards.
AGGATATTTTAATTTATAGAAAAGAATAATGGGGTGCAGGTGAATGCCCTCTTCGGTATATTCTCTTTGGACTGAGGCTTAGCTTTATTGTCCTTTCACTTCCAGTTAGTTCTAACTAAAGTGATTCCATAATGACATATAAACTCAAACATGAGTAATTGATGGCCGCCTCAGGAGCTTGAGCAGGGTAGAACCAGACCGACTAGAATCTCCAGGGTGAAGAATTAACATTTATTGGTTTAGTGAAATGAATTTATGTCCCAATAAAGCCAGTTACGGACTAGACAATGATTTAATGAGGTGCCTTTTCTAAAAGGAACAAATATGAACTTCTGGGCCTGGGTTAGATTGTAACTAGTATGTCACCTACCAAACCGTTTTACAGATATGTTCAGAAAAATCCGTGACATTTTCTTAAGCCATGAAATTTCTGTTTAACCCATATTTGAAAGTTGAAGGGGAATAGAATCAGAATGGAATCCATATCTCTAAAAATATGAACAGCACATTTGCTCATCAGTCCCACAAGATCAGGGCTCCAAGCGCCCCTAGAAGCTTAAAGAATAAAAATGAAGACAAATGCCACCATAAAAGAAAAAAAAAAAGAAAAGAAATACTGAATCTAGATGTGCACACTGCCCTTGAAGTCTAGGGTGTCTGGGAAAGGGGCAGAGGAAATAGTGACCCATCCTGCCTTTTCGGGGTGGAGCTGCAGGCAGTGCATGGCCTGGGGCCTCACTTGGTCACTGCATAGCCCCCATCTCTGTTATAAGCCAAGCCTGTCCCTGCCTTCCACGGCTCCCCTTGATGCTTCATTTAGAGAACTGAAGAACTGGTTATCTTCAGTACCACAATGCTTGGGCCAAACACCTCAGTCATCCTAGACTCTTCTCTTTCTGCTGTGTCCCAGATCTAATCCATCAGGAAATTCCATAGGCTGTACTTTAAAAATTATTTTCAAAAATCAGCTGCATGTGACCATCTCCACAGCTACTTCTCCACTTTAGCCACTGCTCTCTCTGCCCAAGTGGCTTCACTGGTGTTCTGATTGGGCTTCCTACTTTGGCTCCTAATTCTGCCTTGGTGCCCCTGACCCTTTCCCCATACATTGCGGTCTTCACAGAGAAGCCAGAAAGGGACTGCTCTTAATAGAGTAGTCAGATCCTGCCTCATACTACTTCCCACCTGCTGGTGGCTTCCTATCTCATGTGGAGGAGGCCAGGACCTTCCCATCTACCTCACCCTCTGATCTCATCCCTTACCACCACACCCCTGGCTGTTCATTCAGTCTCACCGTTTCTCAAAGGCAGCAGCAGAGGTATACTCCTTCCACCTTAGTGCTTCTGCCTGCATCCCTGTTCTCCTGGATACCCAATTAGCCTTTACCAGCTTCACATTTTTGCTCACTCTGCCGTTCTTCATGAAGTCCCCTCTGATCATCCATTTTAAAACTGTAACTCCCCAACCTCCCAGTTCTCTTGATTGCCTTAACCCACTCTGCTTTTCCCAGAGCATTTACTTGTTAACCTACTGTCTAATGTGCTAATTTATGATTTTTTTAGGTTTATTTTCTGATTTCTTTATGATCCTGTCTGATTTGCAAGGGCTGGAATCTGCCTGTTATATTTATGGAAGCAGACCAAGAATTGAGGATGGTTCCTGGCACATAGGAAGTGCTCAGGAAATTTTTGTTGAATGAATGAATGAACAAATAATTAAGAAGGCTGCTAAACGCCATCTTAAATAGATTTAATACTGAGGTGAGTTGCAGGACTAATTCAATTTTGTCCTTCTAGTCTGATCTTTTTCAGCCCAGTTTTGTTATGTGTTTTGTTTTGTTTTTAACTCTGGAAGACTACATGTATCAAATTGGATTGAAGGTGTATTTTCTATGTCTATGAAGATTTGAGATCTTGTGAAAAAGGCTTTCAATCAAATGAAGAGGATTTTTATTTGAATAATTACTGTTGAGTCCTCATTCAGTCGTTTGGACATTTTGAATTGGAAACTAAGTGCAACCACACTGGGAGAAATGCAACAATGTCACCATTGGCACTGACAAAATATTTGATCAAAGTACTGGAAAAAAACAAAACCCATTGAATGTATGGCACACCCATCTGTGCTGCTGTGAGGCCAGATGTTCTAGTTGTGGGAGTTTTATGTCTCCAGTCCTTCTAATCAGGGATGTCAGAATTCATACATTTAAATTAACTTTGTGAGGAGTAACTGAAAAATGTGGTCAAGAGTAAATAAAACAAAAAGATTGGTTCAAGTGGAAATGTCCTGTAGTACTGGGGATTTTAAAAAAAATACTTTATCAGGAAAAATGTAGACCATAGTTGTCATCCTAATTCACATTCTTAAACAGCACCATGGTGCTTACTAGGCACTTCCTTATAATAGAACACCCCAAGCATATAGTTTCTGGGAAATGATTGGCCAAAACCGTTGTCTCTCCTGGTGCAGGGAGTATATAGGGTTTGGTTTTGCATCTGGAGGCTCATCTTCAATGTTGCCTGGGTAACAAACAATGTTGCCACTAGGAGGAGCCTGTAACTGTGGAGCAGGCAGCTGGACAGCCATGGTGCGGTAATAGAGAGCACAGACTCCACAGCCAGGCTGCCTTATTCCAAATCCAGGTCTGTTTTTTACTTGCAGTGAATATTGGCGCCTCAGTTTCATCATCTGTAGAATGGGCTGAAGAATAGTTGCACTTTATAAGATTGCTTTAAAGATTAAATGACTTTATAAACGGAGAATGCCTAAAACAGTTTCTGGCGCCTGAGAAGATTCCCATACATGCCAGTTGTTAGTATTAAGGAGAAGCAAAAGGACCAGCTTGTCTTCACTTCTCCTTCAATTTTCTAATTCTCTGGTCAGATTGTTTGTAACTTCCTTCTTGAAGTTATTCCTTTGTATAGATAATTCTCAATATTTTTGAAGGATACAACCTTATGAAAATCAGATAAAAACAGTGACTCCTTTAACAATGTACCTATTTATACTTTGTATAATTTTGCTATAGTTTTAGGGAGCTGGTATATTTCTGAAGTCTAGGTCAGGAATATCTTAGTTAGACTATTGTGTTTCCAGAAGGCGAGATTAAACTATCTCTTGTCAAACCATCACATTAAGCTCCTGATGCTTGTGACCACACCGGGAAAAGTTCTTTGACCTGCCACATCTAGAGCACAGTACACTGGGAGGGCAGACTCAAAATGATTCTGGGCTGTTCCCTGCAGGGCACTGAGAAGAAACTTGATGTAGCTGGAAGAGGCACAGACAGGGAAACAAGTGTCTCCATATATCACCTTTCTGTTGTAATCGTTTTCCTGAGGCACTTGTTCTCCCCACCTTCCTGATATGCTCTCCCTTCTGCCTCCTCCCAGGCTCAGTCATCTCTTCCTAGGACACGGGGAAGTGAGCTGCTGAGAAGCAGAGAAAGAAAGAGAGAGAAAGGAGGAAGGGAGAGAGGAGAGAGAGAGAGAGGGAGGGAGGGAGGGAGAGAGAGAGAGATCTGAGCAGAGCATAGCTGGGACTGGAGAGTGATCTGACAAAGGAGCAGCTCTATGAAAGGAGAACTGTGTAATTGGTTGTCAATATATGTATTTTGAAACATAGTCTCCAGGTATCCCAACTTCCCAGGGAGATAAAAAGAATCTTTCAGAATGAAAGCTTGTTACATCTCAAAGAAAGCATGCTGGTGTTTCCCAAGGACACAGAGAGAAGGAAGAGTCAGAAGAGCTACACAACATGGGATTTCTTTGACACCTTGTCCCATCACAGTGAGAGGGGTCTTTAGATTTCTGTTTCCTGTTTCCTCCTATTCTGCAGCTTCCCAGGGTAGTTTGGACCAGATCCACTCTGTGGAGCAATATGCTGAACATACTGATTCTCTCTCTTTTTTTTTTCTGCTGTTAAAAGAGGATAATATTTTTTTCCTCTTAGGGACTAGGTGAAGATTAATTAGACATTCCCTATGAAGTGTTTTAAGCTCTGGCTGAGGAAGGGGCTGAACATTACTTCCAAAGTTAGCCTCTTTCACCCACTCAGTCAATGGGGACCTCCTGTCATTAATGGGAATGTGGAAGGGGTACCTTCCATTCTCCAGAGTGAAAGGGATACAGGGTGTGGTGGTAGTGGGATTTGATGATAGAAACAGCAATCAATTTAATTAGCTTACTTCATGAACACACTGGAAGGGAAGAGCAGAATTGCACAGGCCAGAGTGGGCTGGGGCCCCTCCGAGGCTTCTTGTCTCAGCAGTTGCTGAGGATGGAATGAGGTTCATGAAGACCCAGGTAGCCAGATGTCCTGAGATGGGAGCTTCTACCTGGCCTCCTAGAGGTAGAGGGATAGATTGGGACCCTTGATTTAGAAAAGTCAACTTTCCTTTTTATCCAGGCTGGTTGTCTAAGGTCAGAAATGGGGTTGGGGTTGCCCTAGGTGTGTGGTGAAGACCAGGTGGGAGATATCATCTCTTGAGTTCCCTTCCAGAGTGGAGTGTAAACAGATGTCCATTCTTTTTTTTATTTTTTGGGGGTACCAGGGATTGAACTTGGGTCCTTACAGTTGCAAGGCAGGCAGTGGAACCACTGAGCTAAATCCCCAGCCAGATATCCATAGTTAACAGTGTGCAAAGCTAGTCTGGACTCAAACTCACTTTCATTTATTCACTAAATAATATTTATTGGGAATCAAAAATTAGTCATGGTCCTAAGTACAATGGCTATAGTTGTGATCAGAAAAATCAATGTTTCTGTTCCCAAGGAGCTTACATTTTAGGAGGAAGGACAGTCAATAAACAAATAAGTTCCTCTTTTTGTATAAACCAGAATGTAAGATCTACAGGACAGGTTTGGTTTGTTTCCTTGTTTAAAAAATGTTTTTGTTCATTACTGCATTCTCAAGACTTAGATGGGGTCTTGATCACCTGATATTAGGAGTCCAATAAGTATTTTCTGAATAAATGAATGGAAAACATCAGATAGTAGAATAAAGGAAATAAATCAGAATTTGGGTAGGAGACAAAGATGGAGAAGTAAAGGAGCTGATGGCAGAATCCATTAAGACTTATTTCTCTTATCCCTATGAGATTCCTTTATAATTTAAAAGCATCCTTTTGCCTGTTGGGAAAGGGGACCAAGCTGAAGCAGGGAAATCAGCTAGGAAGCTTCTCCATGGTCAAGAACAGGGGTGGTAATGGCTGTCCAGGCAGGTGGCCAGAAGGTGGGGGAAAGAGTCAGGTTCTAGATATGCTTTGGAGGTAGAACCATGGGATTTGTTAATGGGAGGAATATGAGGGCTAAGGAAAGAGAAGGGTTCAAGGAGACTCCGGGGGTTTTGGTTTGAGCTACTAGATGGATAATGGTGCCATTAACAGAAAGGTGAATACAAGGGCTTTGGAAAGCTGACCCCAGAGTTGGGTGGGGTTGGTCAGTGAGGGGATGTGAACCCTGAAGTTAGTTCTTCCAGGATGTGTCTTGAGCACCTAGACATTTTGGCCAGACTTGTGGATGGGTTTGTACATGAGATCTAAGCTTTGGAATCATAGAATTTTTAAAATTAGTAATAATTGTGCCTCAGATAAATCTCATAGGTTATGATACTGCCACTACATAAAGCCAGGAATCATATTAATTTTATATATTTAAATACTAAAAGATCTTATCTTAGAAATATTTAAAATGATGGTTTTTACCACCTTTCCTTTAAAAGGCAAGGAATCTTAATTTAAATGGAAAACTTAGAAGAAGCCCAATATGTAAGATAACTTAAAATCCTGGCCTTCCGTATTTGACTTGTCTTTTTCCTGCTCATGAAGATATTTTCTCAAAATCAACACAGACATCTTGCTTTCATTCACTGGTGAATTGATGTTAGAAATTGTACAAGTAGAGATTCATCCTTTTTGACTTGGGGTTTCATTCCCATAAAACACAAAGCCCACAGAAAAATTAATGGAAGACATTACTGAGTCCCACCAGTCCTTTAAGACTTTAGTAGAACCAGGTTATGTTTCTTCGACATCACTGTCGAGGAAAGGCTGCTGGATCATGAAGATTCTGAGAGTGAGGAAAGGGGTAAGGTGGCGGGAGTTTCAGCAAGGAGGAAGGACCCATGTGGCTGCCTTCCTGAGGGCTGTTGGATTATGTAGTCATTTTTGCCTTCTAGGTTTTCCCCTCACATCATCTTTAGGAAACTTTCAGTACCTTAACTTTCTGTTGGTTTTGATAGATTTTGCTGACGCTGCATCTTCCTTCCTCTGTCCATGGGCAGTATTTCATGTTGCTGTCTGTGGCAGATAGTTTCAAAAAGACCTGTGCTCACTTCCAGCTAGGTCACTTCTAAGGACCAATGAGACCCTTCTCTTTCCCACCTCCCATATAGAGGATGCAGGAGATTACTGGCAAGCAAAGATTCTTTTATTTATTTAATTATAAACCTCTAGTGGCCCTCTTGGGCACTGCCAGAAGGTTTTGTCCATTATGATCAGGACAGAGGTCTCTAGGAAACAACTGCCGAACTGGTGGTCACTTCACACTGCTGTTACATATTCTGTGTGGAGCTGATGGAAGCTATAGATGGTAAGCTATACTTACCCAGAATGTATAGGCATTCACACCCACACAACATTGTATGTCATGTTAAAGGGTCATGGAACTCTTGAGACTCTACCTCTGGGACCTTGAGGAATGGGTGCAGACCAGGTTAATGACCTTTGAGGGAGTCAGGACCCTGGTGGTCATCACTGCTTCAGAAGCAGTCACTGGTGATTGCCATTGACCTAGATGTGGAAACCCCACTATACTGATTGACAGCAAAACCCAGGTGGACCACAGAAATCAATGAACAAAAAGAAGAAAAGTCATTCACCTCTTCCTTGAGCTTCAGATTCCTCAATTACCAAAAGGGGACAATAATATTTCCCTATGTAGCCCATGCTGGTTATCACAGACATGAAATTACTTTTAAATTGTTATATATTATCATGGAATAAAAATGGTAAAAGCCTCCTGGTTTAGGAATAGGCAAGTAACATGTCTGTTGATTACAGCTACAACTAACTGAAATTTGCACTTTGTAAAATTCAAATTTTATAAAATAACGTGGAGCCTCGCAAAACATCTATGGGTTAAATTTGACTTTGGCCTATAAGTTTTAGATCCCTGAGACATGTAGTACAGGTTACTCTCCTAGCCATCATTTAGTGAGTAGGACAACAGGCCTACTTTTTATGCTTAGAGTAAAAAGCTACTAACATAGTGTGGTTGGAGGGGCTTCTCCTTCAAATACGGTGCCTTTCTTTTTGGATTCCAGCAGCTGAAATCCTAATGAGGAAGGTTTAAGGAGGAGTAAATTCAGAGTGAGTTTTATGGGATTGTGGTTTTATGAAGATGCAAATATACTGTCTACAAGAGAAAACCTATTGATTCTCTTTTGGCCATTAATAACAAACCCTTTAAAACAGTAATCAAAAACTTCTGTAGGCTGAAATTATCTACCCCTTATCTTCAATACTGATATGTGACCACTGCGGATTAGGCACCTTTCTAGACAATGGAATTAAATAGATTAGTGTAACATGGACCCTCTTTCCAAGGCACTTACAATGTAAGGGAAGATTGGAAGGACCAAGGTTATGCTTTCTTCTTCCCCATTGTATACCTGGCGCCTGTGTGCCTGGACATAGGGAAAAGTTAACATATGGAGAGGGATCGACAGTGCTCCAACCCTCTGCAAGGCACCAGTGCTGAAAGTGAGGGGTAATGGAGACTGTGGGTTTATCAGATTAGCTCTAGAAAGGTGAAGGGACAGGGAGATGGACACAGGAAGGGACAGGAGGGGCTGGGGATTGAGGAAAAAGAAGGGCTCTTACTGGGACTCCTCCCCTAACCCCAGGGGGTCTAGCAAGCTTGGCAGGTGGAATCCTCAGGAGGAAAGGACGTCAAAGGAACAGGGGAGCTGGGAAAGAGCTACGACTGGGAGAACCAAATGGAGCAAAGGAGGCTGCAGGAGAGCTCTGAGGGTCCTGCGTGCTGGTGGTGTGATAGCTGGGGGAGAAGGCTCAGCCTGGTGGCTCTCAGGCTGGCTTTCAGCAGGCTCCTGGCCTGGGAGACCTCCCACAGGATGTCCCAGGCAAAATGGCGCTCTATGACACCTGCTGTCAGCCTCACAGGAATCTTCCTTGGGTGCGAGTCCCAGGCATTTTCCTACACTCAGCAATCTCCTTTCCTGACACCTGCAGAAGTGAGTTATCTCTTAATCCTCCCCCAGACTTAAGTAAAAATCTTAGTAACTGCAGGGTTTTCTGTTGCTAATTTTCCCCTGATAACAGAACTGTTAATTGCAGCTCTTATCAATGCCTGTTAGAACAATTTGGTTTGAAGTGAAAACAATGCTTTCAGGTGTGGCTTGGATTCTTTCTCAGGCTTGACTTAGTTCAAGGTCAGAATGTCCTGTTATTGTCTGGAGGTGAGGAGCTAAGTATGACTCTTATGTTCTGTAGGCAGCATTAGTGGTTTTTCCTGGTCTCCACAATCTCACCTACAGCGTTTCTGCCTCATCTCCCGCCATGCCACCACTCAATACAAGGGGCCAGACAGTTCACACTTTCCGAATGTGCCTGATGTTTTTGTACTTGAAACTACTGACTCATTCGGCCTCTTTAATCTCTGAAGGATTTTATTTTCTCATCTTAAAACCGAGGACAATCATATCTGACTCATGATTGGTTTGAGGAAGTGAGGTGTGGTTGTAAGAATATATGGGGTCAGATAACAATTGTTTTGATTTTTTCTCTTGCCTTTACCACATTATTGTGTGGTTTTGAGTTATCAATAGCTTTTTAAGAGTCTTACTTTCCTCAGCTGTATTGGCTTTCATTTGGCACATGGAAAGCAACCTTAGATGAGAGTTTCTTTCCTTTCTTCCTCATCCATATGACTCATTCTTAGTCTTAGCCCTCTTTTGGATGTGTAATGGATATTCATTATAGAGTATTTTAGGTTCCTTAATTCAATTAAAATTTTAACTGATTGTATTAGTCAGCCATTGGTGGACAAAAGAGCTGATACCCACAACTTAAAATTGGGGAGCTTTATTTGGCTCATTATTTTAGAGGATTCATTCCATGGTTGGCTGGCTCCAAGGCAGGGGCATCTCATGGCAGAAGGGTGTGGTGGAGGAAAGCTGCTTAGTTCATGGCAAGCAGAATAGGGGAACGGCACCAGAAAGAAAGGGGCAAAGGACCAGAAATAGATCCCAAGATCACACCTCCATGATCCACCCAGGCATGCCTAGCAGTGTGCTTTACTAATCCTCTGCACAGCTCCCAAGCCACTCAAGTTGGCAATCTACCTTTACCATCACACTGATAGATTAAAAACATAAAAATTATAAACATTTTGAAGTATCAAATGATATGTCCATACATGTATATTCATATAATGTTTAAATCAGGCTAACATATCTACCTCCTCAAACATTTAGTTTTTCTTCATGATTAACACATTCAAAATCCTTTCTTCTAGCTTTTTGAGATGAACCATACATAGTTGTTATATATTGTTACCCTACTATAAAACTGCACACCAGAAATACTTGCTGCTCTCTAACTGTAGCTTAATAACCACTGATCAACATTTCCCTCTCCTGCTTTCCCCAGCCTCTGGTAATCACCATTCTATTCTCAAGTTCTATAAGGTAATCTTACATATGCCACATATGAATGAGATCATGCAGTACCTCTTTCTGTGCCTGGCTCATCTCACTGCACAATGATCTCCAGTTTTATCCTGTTGTCACAAATGAGAGGATTTCATCCTTTTAATGGCTGGATAGTGTTCCACATATTTTCTGTATGGAGTCATTGACTAATGGGCATCTCCTGGCATCTGTAGTTGTCACCTTCCCTGGCTGTTCAAATGCCCATGCACTGGGTCACAGCCAGGCAGGTCTACCATTCCCTCCTCCTATTACTCTGCTGAAAAATGTCCACCCTTCTCCCTTGGCCCACTCCTCCAAAGAGGGCCAGCTTCATGATGTGTTGGGAGAAAAGCAGTTGGATTAAGGGGGTTCATATCAGTGTGTCAATGAGCAATCAACCTTTACTTTTTGCAGGAATATTTTCCTAAAGAAAATTTCCATTTTCTGATGAAATTCCTAATCAATAGTAGAGTCATCCTGTCCGAATTTCTGACTAGAGAACAAAGGAAAATGTAGAATTTCAGGCATTATAGGGAGGCAGAGGGGTTAAGGTTGGAGAGTAGAATGGTGTTTAGTTGTTTAGTTACACCTGGCTCTGAGGCAGCTTGGCTGCCTGCAGTACCAGTATGGAGAACTAACTACCTTGGGCAGTGTATGAAGAAAGAACACAGCCCTTCCAGGTCTAAATTCAGAGGGAGATGTTATCTATCTGCACCTAAACACTGTTCCTTCAGAGATCTGAAGAATTAAGATCTGTTAAAATTATTGTTTAGAATTTGCATGACCTATTGTATTTTCAGAATTCTTTTTATTCATTAATTAGTCATTCATTTATTTAACGCAGTTTTTAATTGTGTGATTATTTCATCTTGCAAAGGTGGAATTATTCAGAAGAACATTTAAAAGAAATTAACAGTATGACAGAGCTTATAATTGTGCTTTAATCTTAAATTAATATCCCTCCTGTTTTCATGTTACCAGGACAATTATCCTGAATGGTACCAGAAGCAGGAAATTATGTATTGCCCTATATATGGCATTCCCTCCCAGAGAGCACACCATTTATCATGGTTTTTTAATCTCTTTTGTGTGCAATGAAAGATAAAACATTTCAACAATATTTCAGTGTATCAAGGAGATTAAAGCGCTTGCAACCATTCCTGTTTGTTTTGTCCACTCCCTGTGCTGTATCGAACTGGGTCAGAGAGTTTAGGTAGCTTTGGATACAACTTCAGGAACGTGGATGTTGATCTGTAGTTTCTGGGGACTCTGAAAACAGGCAAGCAAGGATTGCTAGCAGGAAAACCTGGAAATGTGCAGGATTCTAACAATATTTCTTTCTCCTAGTACTTCCCCTTTTTCTGTCTGTGTTAGCACGTGCCTGGCGACATTAGCCAAGAAGAGAGTGAGGAGGACAAAGCCAGCATTTAGATACTGAGACTGACATCATGAAGCCAGCCTCTTTGGGGGAGTGGGCCAAGGAAGAGGGGTGGTCATTTTTCAGCAAAGGGTTGTAGGAGGCAGAGAGTGGTAGACCTGCCTGACTATGACACAGTGCATGTGCATTTGGACAGCCAGGGATTGTGACAACTAAAAATGCCAGGAGATCCCCATTAGCTGATGAGTGGATATAGAAAATGTGTTATATATTCACAATGAAACTATTCAACCATTAAACAGATGAAATCCTATTTCTTTCCATATTAAGAGGAGCCCCTTACTTCAGGCTTCAGTTCAAAAGCTGAAATGCTGTCCTCACGTTGCCTGCTCTCAGTGGAGGCCTGAGGAAAATGCTTTGGGGTCTGGAAAAACATCATTTTGGAAATTGTGTTACTCAGAGTTCTCCAGCAAAAGAGAACCAGTAAGGATGTGCATGTGACCCAAAAGGCTAATATTAAACCTAACCATTGAATTTGATTTGGTTCTTGTCCAATTTGGTTTTTGACCAGAATCATGGAAAAAATTAAGTTTGTGAACCAAGACACCAGCACGCGCACGCACACACACACACACACACACACACACATATGAAATTGCCTCATATGATTTTGGGGGCTAACAAATTCAAAATCTGTAGAACAAGCAGGAAATTCTAGTAAGATTGGTGTCCTGGTCTTGAGTCTAAAGGTTGGAATTTCAGGCAAAATTTGGTTATTGCTGTCTGAAGGCCGAATTCCTTTCCTTTTGGGAAACTTCAGTCTGCTCTTGAGGCGTTCAACTGTTTGGGGAAACCCATTCACATTATGGAATGTCATCTGCTTGACTTCAAGTCAGCTGATTGGAGATATTTTTTATTAGCACATGTTCATAATGCATAATGTTCACATTTCTAGTGGGAAATCGGTACATAATGCATACAATGCATGATGTATATAATGAATCTTTTTTTTTGGTACCAGGGATCGAACTCAGGACCTTGCGCTTTCAAGGCAGGGGTGGTGCCACTGAGCTAAGTCCCCAGCCCAGCGAATCTTAATCCCTTTTCTTCATGCCCTTACTCTTCCCTCCCTCCCTACTCTATCCATCTTTTGGCCCCCTTCTGGTTTTGTATCTGTTTGCAGCACATAATGTTTACACTCCTTATGTGGAGTTGGTACCTGTACGTGACACATCTTCATTCTTTTTTCACCCCTTTTCCCTCCTTCACTCCTCCCTCCATCTCTTGACCCCTTTCCTTTTGAGGAAGATCTAGCTCCATAATTCCTATCATCTACCTTTTATTTTGTTCTTTATTTATACTCTGGGTTTCTCATGTAAATATTAAACACATATGAATATAGCAGAACCTAGATTTGTGTTTGACCAAACAAATTGGCACCAAAGCCTAACCAGGTTGATACATGAAACTGGCCTTCACAGAGAAATCATCCAGCTGACTGTGGGTCCATAGTGCCTTCACACAGCAGGCAGTGGTCTCCAAGGTGCCTCTCACCGGGCCATGCCTGGGGAGTTAGGCCAATCTGTGGTTTTCTTTGTCAGCTAGGTTTTCCCCTTGGGGTAAAGCCCAGTATAGTCCATGTGGGATGGCTAAAGCTACTTTCTCCTTTGGCATCCCTTCCTCTCTTCTGGCCTGACTCTCCTGACCTCCACTTAGAAATACAGGGCCCTCTCCTCTAAGAGCATTTTTAAAAAGTAGACTTTTTAATGGAAATATAAGGTATATGCACCGACATAAGAGTGCAGCTTGATAAATTTTCACTAAATTCATTATGAGTCTCCTCACATTACCAGCCCCAGTCTGAGAAACAGAGGATCACCCTTCCCCAGCCCTGAGTCCCCTCTGTTCTGACTCCTACACTAGACATGAGCTTGCCATTTAAAAAAATGTATATAATGGGATAACAGTATATTTTCTTTTGCCATATTGTAGTTCCATGTGAAGAAAGGCCACACTGGGAAGTATGCTGAATGGCCCTGTCCCTCCCTTCCATCTAACCTTGCAAACAGCAGGTGTGGCTGATCTGTTACACATGGGACATTGTGCCAGATGTGGACATACCAGTTGCCCAAGAAATGTTGCAAAAGTGCAACTGAGGCTCTGGAGAAACCGGGAGGGGGCCCTTCTCAGCTCAGTGCTAAGTCAGCTGGCTTCAGTCCCTTGCTGTCCTCTCTGGGAGCCTCTTAAGAAACAGCGATAAGAGAGACTAATACTCCTGATTTGCCCTGTGGTGGAACGGTGCCCACTTTGGCTTCATTTGAACTTTCCCTCCTTGGCAGAGCCTCAGGCTGACAATCTGACCCATCTGTCCCAACCTCTCAGGGCCTCTTTGTTCTCAGTGAGCTGGTGGGTTTAATAGTCCACTAGCTGATAAGTATTGTGGTTGATAACAAGTCACCACTTCTGATAAAGTGTTTGCACCTTAATAAGGCCATAAGCTGTGGGACATCTGCTCACAGCCTTATTTGCCTCTACCTACTGATGCCTTCTTTCCTTCCCAGACCCTCAGTAGGGTGTTCCCTGGTGTATCCTTATTGCTCTGTCCTTTGTTGGTTCCTTGCAGACCTCCAATCTGAAGCTAGCGCAGGCCAGCCTGCATTTCCACACCATTCCTTCCTTGCTGGATTCTGCTGATGCCTTGACTCTTGCTCCTAGAATGCCCTATTTCCCTCCTGTCATTGTATCCCCCTCTTATTGCCCTACTCTCTCTAGCCTGCCCCCTATGTTCTGCCTGCAAGATGCCTGCACTCTACCTTCTTCTCCAGTCCCAGACCGCCACACTTACTCGCTCCATCTACCTCTGCTTGCACCGTTGCAAAGGCTGTTCTCCACGCCTCACCGCTCTCCATCCCCACAGTCGCTGAAATCATCATCTCATACAGTTTTGGTGTCTACCTTCAACAATGCTCAAGGTCCAGGGATGACGCCCCACTGCTGTGTTTGGCATCCAAGCCCTCTGTGACCCTTTCTCAGTACTTCATCCCAGTAGAGTCTGTGGTTTCCTCAGGCACCCTCAGTCACAGCTCAGCTCTTTCCACTCCTGTTGCATCTGGCTGCTGTCTCTGTGAAACACAATGCTTAGCACTGGACACGGGAGAGGGACCACATCACACACATGGCACATTGCCCCACTAAGACTTTCTAATGGTCCTGGCAGGAGTGACCATTACTGCCTGAACTCCACCATACTTATGATTCATTTGCCTCTCACATTGTGTTAGAGTTAATTTTGTGTCTGTCTGGATACTTAACCTTCCTGTGATAAGCACAGTAATGATATCTCTCCAAAGAAAGAGAGAGAGAAGGGTTGGGGATTTAGCTTGATGGTTCCTCTGCCTGCCCCCCAAGCGCAAGGACCTGAGTTCAATCCCCGGCACCAAAAACAAAACAAAATGAAAAAACCAAAACAGAGAGAGAGAGAGAGAGAGAGAGAGAGAGAGAGAGAGAGAGAGAGAAGAGGAGAGAGACTATCTCTCTGGAAGATGGGAATATTTTATTTCTTTTAATTAAAAAATTTTTATTCTTAATTAAGTTTATTGGTACAATTTAGATATACATAATGATCATCACATTCATCATATAGAATTTGTACCTGTACGTGGTATATCTTAATTCTTATTTTTTCTCATTGCCCTCCTTATTTACAAAAGTTTTATTTCTATTTTGTTTCTTTTCTTGTTTTTTCCCTTTTCCCTTTCCCCTCCTCCCACTGAGTAACCCTTCCCATTTCACATTATCTATTATACATTTTAGTCCTTTTTTACACTTTCAGTTTCTCACACCAGAGAAACAATGTGATATTTACACATGTGTGTCCAATTTATTTTACTTAAGAGTATGGTCTCTAAACACATCCATTTAGCTATAAATTTCTCAAGTTTATCCTTTTCATCTGAGTAGTACTCCATTGTATAAAAATACCACAACTTCTTTATCCATTCATTGTTTGGTGGGCATTTGTATTGTTTCCAAGATTTAGCTATTACAAACTGTGCTGGTATAAACATGGGTGCACATGTATCACTGGCACGATACTTTTAATTCTTTTGGGAAGATACTGAGAAGGGGAATAGCTGAGTCAAATGGAACCTGTAGTCCTAGTTTTTTGAGGAATCTCCACACAGATTTCCACAGTGGTTGCACCAGTCTACACTCCCACTGACAGTGGAGAAGGGTTTCTTTTTCCCCACAACCCTGCCAGCATTTGTTATTGGTTGATTTCTTGATAGCAGTCATTCTTTCTGGAGTGAGATAAAATTTCAGCATTGTTTTAATTTGCTTCTCTTGAATGACCAGTGATATTGAACATTTTTTCATTATTTATTTGCTCTTTGTACTTTTTCACCTGAGAAATATGTTCATCTCAGATGTCCATTTTTGAATTGGGACTTTAAATTTGGAGGGTTTGATTTTTTTCAGTTCTTTGTCTTTTGTCTGAGGAACAGCTGGCAAATTATTTTTCCTACTCTTTTGGTTATCTCTTTGCTCTGTTGGTGATTTCTTTTGCTGTGAAAACTTTTTAATAAGGTGAGATCCCAGTTGTTGATTCCTTGTGATATTTCCCATGTGATTGGGGTTTTGTTCATAAAGTCTTTGCCTATACCTATGTCTTCAAGAGTTCTGCCTATTCTATCTTCCAGCAGATTTAGTGTTTCTTTTTAATATTTAGATTTTTGATCCATTTTGATTTTAGTTTAGTGCACGGTGAGAGACATGGGTTTATTTTTAGTCTTTGGCATATGGAAGCCAGCTTTTCCAGTGCCATTTATTAAAGAGGCTGTTTTTCTTCCAGTGAAGGTGTTTGACTCCTTTGTCAAAGATAAGGTGGTTGAGTGTGTTTTGAGTTCCTTCTGCATCTTCTGTTCCATTGTCCTTGGGTTTTTTTTTTTTTGGTTTTTTTTGCCAGGACCATGCTATTTTTATTACAGTAGCTCTGCAGTATAATTTCAGGTCAGGGATTATGATACCCCCTGTCTTGCCTTTGTTGCCCAGAATTGCTTTTGCTATTTTGGGCCTATTCTGGTTCCAAATGAATTTTAGGAATGTTCTCTCTAGTTCTGTAAGATATGCTATTGGTATTTTGATTGAAATTTCATTAGATCTGTATAACAATTTTGGCAGTATGGCCATTTTTACTATGTTGGTTCTTCCTACCCATGAGCAAGGGATGTCTTTTCATATTCTGATATCCTCTTTGATCTCCTTTCTCAGAGTACTATAGTTTTGAATGTAAAAAATCTTTTACTTTTTGTTAGATTGATTCCTAAGTATTTCATTTTTTGGGTGCTATTGTGAAAGATGTGGTTTCCCTAATTTCACTTTCAGTGTATTTGTATTTGTGTACAGGAATGCTATTGATTTTTGAGTGTTGACTTTGTATCCATACATGGCTGAATTTGGTTATTAAATCAAAAAGTCTTTTGGTGGAGTCTATGTAGAGTATCATGTAAGATGGGATTATTTCATTACATGGAAATACATGCAAAGAGAAATGAAGGGCTGAGATGGAATTAAGATTGCTAATTACCTCACTTGGAGATGAGAACATGATCCTGGGTTATCTTCATGGACCCATTGTGATCACAATGGTTCTTAAAAGTAGAAAGAAAAGAGAAGAGTCAGTGTCAGAGTGATGTGATGTGAGGAAGTCCCCCCAGCTAGGCTGGCACTGAAGTTTATGGAAAAGCCCCAAGCCAAGGAATGCAAGCCCCCTCTTGAAATTGAAAAAGATAAGGAAATAATCCTTCCTTTAAGATTCCAGCAGTGAATGAAGCCCTTACAACTCCTTGATTTTAGCCTGATGAGATCTGTTTTAGACTTCTGACCTCCAGAACAGTAAGATAATAAATTTGTGTTGATCTAAACTACTAATTTTGTGGTAATTTGTTTAGCAGCAATGGAAATGAATGCACTTTCTAAGTAGATTTTAAGTTCTGAGAAGACAGAGGCATTTTTTCTGCTTTTTTTGTTATTTCCCACAGTGTGAGACACAGTGCTTGGTACACGTTAGGTGCTCAGTAAGTGTTTGCTTTACTGCCTCAGGCCTGGTTCCAGGAAGCTCGGTGAAGAGGGTAAATTGGGCCTTTGGGCCTCCTTCTATTGGGCTATTGGGCCCTCTCAGAGCCCTTTATGCCCTCCTCGGCCCTCATGCTGGGCCCTGGTTATCAACCTTTTCCATGTCCTGTGTAATCTATTAATGGATAATATTCCAAGGTTGAGACTTTTCTAGAGAAATTTGCATTTAAAAGGATAGCACTAAAATTATAAACTCATCCATTCCCAGAGGTAGTAAGCCACAGGGTTGGTACAACTAGGAAGATATTGATGGAGTTGAACAGAGATTCCAACCTTCTCTATCAAGCCAATTAGCAGTTATTGACTATTTATATTCTGGTAGACAAAGAACCCAGAGAAATGGGTCCTAATCTTGCCTTCTCTGTCCATTACAAATATAGTAACCTTAACAGAGACATGGCAGAGGGCATCACAATTGCCAACTTGAAACTATACTACAAAGCTACTGTGATAAAAACAGCATGGTACTGACCTGAGGACCAGTGGAATATATTAGAAGATGCAGAAACAACTGCAGACACACTCAGCTATCTCTTCTTCAATAAAGGAGCCAAACACCCTCACTGAAGGTAAGATAGCCTCTTTAATAAATGGTGCTGGAAAAATTGGGTTTCAACTTGCCAAGGATTAAAACTAGACCTATATCTCTCACCATGCACTAAACTAAAATCAAAATGGATTAAAGATCTAAATATTAAAACAGAAACGCTGAACCAGCTGGAACAGAGGTTAGGTAGAACTCTTGAAGACACTGGTGTAGGAAAAGATCTTATGAACAAAACCTCAGTTGCTCGTGAACTAGCACAAACAATCAACAAGTGGGATCTCTCCTTATTAAAAAGCTTTTGCACAGCAAGAGAAACCACACCAACAGTGTGAAGAGACAACCCACAATGTGGGAAAAAATCTTCACCTGCTGTTGCTCAGACAAAGTTCTACTATCTAGAATCTATAAAGAACTTAAAAAAATCAGACCTCCCCAATTTAAAGACCCAATCCAAAAATGGACATCTGAAATGAACAGACATTTCTCAGATAAAGAAGTAGAAATACCAAATAAATATATGAAAAAATGTTCAACATCACTGGTCATTTGAGAGATGTGAATGAAGACAACGCTGACATTCCACTTCACTCCAGAAAGAATGGCTGCTATCGTTAAATCAACCAATAACAAATGCTGGTGGGGCTGTGGGGAAAGAGGAACCCTGCTCCACTGCTGGTGGGAGTGTAGACTGGTGCAACCACTGTGGAAATCAGTGTGGAGATACCTCAAAGAACTGGGACTGGAAGTCCCATTTGACCCAGCTATTCCCCTGCTGGGTATCTTCCCCAAAGAATTAAAAGAATCATATCACAGTGATATATGTGTGCCCATGTTCATAGCAGCACAATTTGTAATAGCTAAAACTTGGAAGCAGCCCAAATATTCATCAACTGGAGACTGGATAAAGAAAATGTGGGGTTTTAAAAAATAAAACGGAGTACTACTCAGCCATAAAAATGAGAAATTAGAGACATTTATAGCTAAATGGATGCACATTGAGGTGATACTCTTAAGTGAAATAAATAGGACACACATGTGTAAATACTGAATAGTTTCTCTAGTGTGAGAAACTGAAAGTGTAAATAAGGACTAAAAGGTATAATAGATAATATGAAATAGGAAGAAAAGGGGCAAAGGGGAAGGAAGTGGGAGGGCTAGGGGAAAGGAAAGAAGGGAATGGAATTAATAGGAGAAAATGAAAAAATGGAAACAAAGTCTTTGTAAATAGGGAGGGATGGAGGGGTTGAAGGGAGGGCAGCGGAATGGGGAAAAAATAAGAACCAAGAGAGATTATGTAAAGGTGCAAATTTCCAATGATGAATGTCATTATATTGTATACCTAAAACATAACAATAAAATTAATTTAAAAAAATAGTAACTTTGTCACTAAGCTCTTCTTACCTCATAGAATGGCTGAGCTGAGACTCAGACGAGGATGCTCTTGGCCTGCTGTGAACCAGACAGTGTGGAAAGCCACAGAATAAACATGCTGAACCTTCTAGGTTTGTCCATTTTAAATATTATTTTCATATCATAGTAAATGTGGGTACATCCCAGACTCACTGGAGACATCCCTTCTGAGGATTCTGGGGAAGGATGTTCCATCCCCATGCCCCTAGATTGCTGGCCCTGCTGACATTTGCTCTGTCCCTCCTCATCAGAGATGGGCCTTGCTTTCTCCCAGCCAGGGACTGGCAGGTGAACAGCACTGGCATTGGCCATCTACTTCCCCTCTGGATATTCACTCTTCTTCCTTTTCTTCCCCAGGGCTGGTTCCTGGTCCTCTCACTTCACCTCCTGGTGTGACTTCCAGCTGATGTGCTGAGCAATAGTATTTTCCTCCCTTCCTGCTCAGATGCACCTATGTCTTGCCAGGTAAGCAATGGAAGGGGCTTGTGAGACAGGGTTCTTTGCTTTGCTGCCAGCCAGATGAGAGCCCAAAGCTTTTCATTTTCCCTGCCTAGGGTCTTCAGTCCTTCTCACTGAGGCAGAGGGGCTTTGAGTAGTTGGGCTGACAAAATGGGACAGTCAGGAACCACTGCTTAGAATTCCTTAAGGAAACCTGGCTCCTCACTCTGGCTTACAAACACTTTTGAGGCTTGCTCCCTCTCTGGGATGAGGGCTCAGGTTTTACTCTCCTCATCAGATTCTATGGTCTGGCAAGAGTGAATGATATGAACTTCCTAGCACATGCCATATTCTTTTTTATTCCCAGAGCTTTGCAGACACTGTCCCTCTGTCTTCTTTTTTCTGTCTCTGCCTCTCAATCCCTTTGATTCTTACTTTTGGGTTGACTGGGGCGGGGGGTGGGGTGCTAAGACTTCTCTTACTAAGTGGCTTTCTCACTCTCATGACCTCCAGTTCGGTTAGGTGCTATTTTCTTGCGTGCCAATGACATGTAGCCTTTAACTCACTTTTGACTCCATTCTAACAGCCTATCTGAGGCTTCTTTACCCCTAACTCTATAGTCTTCTTACAGTTAAGACAGTTGATTTCTTCCTGTGGAATCCCTGTGCCTACAGCTGCTCTGTTCTGAGTGGTGACTACTAGCACAGGTGCCTACTAAGTACTTGAAATGTAGTCCTCTCAATTGAGACATATGTGCTGGGGGGTAAAACACATACTGGATTTCAAGGACTTAGTGCAAAAAGATGACATAGAATAATTTTACATCGTTCATAATTTTTAATATTGAGTATTTATTAGAAGTCTTAAGATTTGGTGTGTTAAACAAAAATATTAATTGTTGTTAATTTCTTTTAAATGTGGCTATTAGAAAATTTAAAGTCATGTATGAGGCTTGTGTTATGTTTGTCCTGGACTGTGTTGGCCTAGAGCAGTGGTGAACCTATGGCATGTGTGTCTCAGCAGGCACACAGGGCCTGCTCTGGCAGCGTGTGAACCAAGACCCCCCAGCATCACCCCAGAAGCTGAGCATTGGATATTTAGGTTTAATTGCAGTGTGGGTTTCAAGTTGCAGTTTGGGGACTCAGTTTCTAAAAGGTTTGCAATCACTGTCCTAGAATATATTGTCTGCCACATCTGTGGAGTGAATGAACTGGTGCATAGATCTCTATGAATGAATAGGCATCTGTCTTCCCACCTGGGCCTCAGCTCACAGCTTTTGCTCCAGGAGTGACCCCCACAGGCCTCTCGTGGTCAGGGGTCTGAGCAGGGCAGCCTGGCTGGCTGGCTATAGCCTGAGTCCCCAAGGGATAGAGGAGCCTGGGATGGAACACTCAGCTTTAAGCCTATAGATTTTGTCTTGTAAGCATATTGTATAATTGTGTTCGTATTTCCAGGAACAAAAAAATTAACATGATATCCTGAACTGAGCAGGACAGATGCTCATTTTGAACAATTGAAACATCCAGTGATATCATCAAGAGTGTTCAATTTTACGAGTAGTAGGTGAGGACACTTTTCTTACTGGAAGTTTCTCATTTATAATATCTCAATTGTGTAATCAAACAATATATACTGATTATCTTGAAGATTTTCCCAGAAACTTTCTTAATCCTGGAAGAACAAAGAAGTCTTTTTCAAAAGAGGAACTATAACTTTCCTTTGTGTATCAAACTTTTGACTTTTTCCTTGTTCTGTGTTTCCTTGTCAGATTGTGTAACCAAGTTGGGAGAAACTTTGTAGACCCTGCCTATTATTGCCAGGAGTCTTTGAACTTCCATTTATTGACTTGCCATGAGCTTAATAAGGACTTGATCTTTGGAGGGTAAAAAAGCTTTAACTAAGCACAGTGATTGTCTAGACTAACTGACATTTTGAAGGCCATATCCTCAGTAGATAGCAGGTACATTTCTAACAATCATATTCAGCATTTACATAGTGCTTCTATAACTTTCAAAGTGCTTTCACACACTATCTCATTTGGTCTCTATATTTGATGCCCCTTTAAACAAAACTCTTCTCAGAGATGCCTATGTTGAGATCTATAATTTCTTTCTCTTTGTTCCCTGTGGACTCCGTCATCATGCCTCCTCTGTTGACACCATTTTCATAAAGGTCACCATGACCAAGATCCAAGTGTCCCTACATCCTATCTCATTTCTCAGTCTTCTCATCACATCTGATCCATTTGAATCATTCGATACTGTCTATTGCTCTCTCCTTGAAATTCTTTCTTCATTTGGCTTCAAGGACGTCACACTTGCCTGGCTTTCCTCTGACTTCACAGGCAGCTCCTTTCCATCTCCTTGGCTGGTAGCTTTACATCTCCCTGACTTTTAATCTTAGAACCTCTCAGATCTCAGATCTTAGACATCTTTTCTTTTCTTTCAATACTCACTCCATTGCTGAGTTCTCTGAGTTTCATGGGTTTAAATATAATTGCTATGCTAACAGTTTTTAAATATTTATTATGAACCTGGATATCTCCTCTTAATCCTAGACTCACAGAGTCAACTATGCAAATATCATCTCCACCTGGATGTCTGAAAGTCATTTCCAACTTTATATTCCCAAACTAAGCCTCCAGATTTTCTCTCAGAACATGCTCCTTCTTTAGTCTTCTCCACTTCAGCCAGCTTCATTCTTCCATTTGATGGGAGCAAATACTTCAGAGTTTCCCTTGAGTCCTCTCTTATTTCATAGCCCACAGCTTATGTTTTCCTCGGTAACATCATGTGTCATACAGAATGTGGCTGTGTCTTACCGTTTTCAGTGCTGGCACCCTGGGCTGAACATTCATCATCTCCTGTCTTGACTAGTTTAGGAGTCTCTAACCTGGCTTCCATTTTTTGCTTTGGCTCAGCACAGACAAATATCTACAGAGCAGGCAGAGTGCTCCTATTAAAATATACATCAGACCACTTTGCTTCTCTACTCAAATGACTCCCATCTGTCCAGAGTAAAATCTAAATCCTCCCAATGACCTTGATGCCATTATACAAAGTGTCGCTCCCCTGACCTCAGACTACTCTCCTGTGGCTCATTTCATGACTTCCCTGCTGTGTCATTCAATACAGGTGAAATACCTACCTGAGGGCTTTGCATTTCCCCTTCACATAGCCCTATGTCTTCCTCCTTCCCACCTTTATATGTTACTCAGTTGTCCCCTTTTCATGAGGGTTTCCATGATTATTCTACTTTAACATGCAGCACCTACCCCATACATTCCCCTACTTCTCTTTCCTACTGAGTTTATTTCCCATGACACTTAATATCATCCAGAATACTATGTATTTTACTTACTCTAATTTTCCATTTTCTGTCTTAAATAAACTGTTAGATCCATCAGGGCAGGGATTTCTAGTTCCCTAGATATATCTCCCAGCATCTACAACAGTGCCTAACATTTAGGACACAGTCATCAAGTATTTGTAAATAAGCGAAGGAACAATTCTATCAATAAGCATACTATTGTTCCTTTCTCTATTCTATTAATGAAGGAAATGAGAATGCAGTAGGACAAAAATAAAACCAAACATTCACAGAGAGAGACCTATACCTACACATAAAAACCAAAATTTAACCATGCACAAGCATAGCAAAACTAGATTGTTTACCCCAGAGAGAGGGAGGGGGATACTGGGTCAGGATGGGGTATGCACTATTTGTACTTGGCAGTGGTTAGTCTCATCTCCAGAGAGTTATAACTAAGCAATAAACTTAAACAATTCAGGTTAATGTTTTACAAATGTACTTATTTAAAAATAATCTTGTAAACTTTTCATTAAACATTAATTTTCATGGTGACTTCAAAGCAATAATCCTTTGAACTCGAAGTATAGTAGCAAGATTTGTATACACTAAGGAAATCTGAAGCCATATAATACAATTACATATCAACTGAAGTGCAAAACTCTTAAAAGCATGATTAAATCAGAGAAGCCCCGGATCCTCTCCTCACAATATTTCTGGGTCTTTGAGGTTCTAGCTATTGGCTGTCAGTTGCAGCTAGATGGGCACAGGTGGCAGCTCCAAGAGTACCTCTGCTAATGTGATGCCGTTAAATCCAGTTTTAGATAATATAGATGAGAAAATAACATTTCAAGTCTCTCTGTGGGAGATTTTTTCCTCCCACAGAATGACTTTCCTAGCACCCCCAGGGCTGATTAGATGCTGCATTGTAGCTAAAGTTGAGCTTTAAGGGGATACAGCTCTGGTCACACAGGGCCCCACATCTCAAAGAACTTCACACTTGGTTTAACTCTTTGCTATCACTGTCTTAGAATTCTTAATCATTCTTTAACATGGGCCCAGAATTTTCATTTTGCTGTGTGCTTCACAGGAGCTAAGTCATACCCACAAGTCAATGCTGCAAGGTGAAGTTTGTTAAATGAGGATGAGGATGGACAAGCCAATAGCCCTCTTCAGTTACACTTATGTAATTATAGATGAGGTTGAGTTATTTGGTAGTTCTGTAAAATTTATTTGCATAAATTTGGTGCACATGTTTGGCCATTGCTTCATTTAATGATTCATTAAGTTTTGTTCCATTTAAATAGCAGTTTAAAACATGTTTCATTGTGCTCTGATTGTTTTCCAGAACTCATAAATCTAAGTTTAGTGATACAGCATATTATCCTTGGTAATATATTTTAACATTATGATGTTCTCCTGATGAAATAGGGGGAAGTGCAATATCCAAATTGCTACTTTTGTGTGTGTGTGTGTGTGTGTGTGTGTGTGTGTGTGGTACTGAGAATTGAATCTAAGGCCTTCATATTGAGCTATATCCCCAGCCTTTTACAAAAATTTTATTTTGAGGCAAGTTTTCACTAAATTGCTAAGTGGCCCAGGATGTCTAGAATTTGAGATCCTCCTGTGTCAGCCTCCCAGAGTGTTGGGATTATGGGCATGCACCACCATACCTGGCTATTCTTTTATTTTACTTTTTAAAATTTTCTTTGCTTCTGAAAAGCAAATTTTCCAAATTTAGTATCTTAAAACAATAAGTGTACACTGAAAGATCTATATGGACTAGCCAAGGCACTATATAAAGGAAAGAAACGTGGTGTGGTTGGTGTGGACTGTGGTAACTTGTCAAGTGTGTACATCTAGAAGGTTTGATGCTTCTTAGATCCAGCTCATTGTGATCAGGGGGGATGTAGGCTTGGTGTTATGATAACTTCCTTTCTTCTACCAAAGGACCCCCGAACATAGAAATTTATGTGAAATCTTTCAATTTTTAAAAATGAAGGTGCAAATAAATCACCTAGTGACTTTTATTGGAAAGATAATTCTTAACATGATTCTTTCACACTGTCTCAAGTAGCATTGATATATTTTTCATTTCTTTCATCTGATATGCTTTTTTAGATGAAGAAACGATTTTCTAATTTTGTCTTGAGGTTCTTCGGAGATAGTTTCAGTAACATTTAACATTTGTGAAGAAATGTTAAACTTGAAATCTGCTGACAGCAATCCACCTAGTTAGCTAACTTCCTAGAAACAGACATATGATACAACTTCCTATGTTCTGGTAATCTCCAGAAACTTCTCCATCATAGCTAATCATGCTGCTTTCTTTAGTGTAGCACTGTGAAATACAAATACAATGCAAGCCACAAATGTAATAAAAAATTTAATAATCACAAAGTAAATATAGATAAAATTAATTTTAATAAAATATTTTATTTATTTCAAGGTATTTAAAATTTACATTTCAATGTATGATCAATTATTTTACATTTTTTCACCACACTAAATATTTGAAATCCAATGCATATATAATATGTATATATATATATGTATGCTTTTTAGTTTCAACATAGATTAGACTAGCCATATTTCAAGTGTTCCATAGATAGCTGTATGTGGCTAGTGGTTACTATACTGTAAAGCTCACATATGACATGTTATGCTGTATTTTTATGCCCAAAGTTACCTAGCTAAGAAGTTGGTAGATGCAACAGTTTTTGTGCAGTGTTTTGCACTCTTTGCCTTTCTTATTACATTGGCTTCCCTTAAGTATCAAGTACAGAATTTGTACATCATGCTTGGGCTAACATTTGCAGTGTCTTAGTTTGGATTGCTATACCAAAGTACCATAAACTTGGTGTTTTCTTGACCACAGAAATTTACTTCTGACAGTTCTGAAAGCTGGAAATCTAAAATTAATCTTGATAGATTCTGGTGAGGGCTCTCTTCTGGGTTTTGCTAACTTTGCATTGTGTCCTCAGATGGTAGAATGGTAGCCTAAGAGCTCTTTGTGGTCTTTTTATAAAGACACATCCCACCATGAAGGTTCTACCCTTATGACCTAATTAGCTCCCAACAGCCCTTTCTCCTAATATCATTATACTGGGGCTAATATTTCAACATATAAATTTTTTTTGGGCACAAACATTCAATATATAGCACAAGGCTTGAGAAAATTTGGACAGGAAATAGAAAAATCAGAAAGGTAAAAGGAATATGCTATAGTTTGGTTCTGGAATGTTCCTTATAGTCCTGTTTGTTAAAGGTTTTCTCCTCAGATTGGTGCCATTGAGAAGTGGTAGAAACTTTAAAAGATGTGTCCTAGTAGGAAGTTTTAGGTCATTGAAGGTGTGTCCTCAAAGGGGACTGTGGGAAACTGGGCTCTTCTTTTCTTATGCTTTACAGCTGCCAAGAGGTAACACAGTGGAAGTCAATATGGAGACATCTCAAACAAGTAGGCTTAGAAGTCCCATTCAACCCAGCTATTCCTCTGCTGTGTATCTTCCCAAAAGAATTAAAAGAATCATACCACAGTGATATATGCACACCCATGTTTATAACGGCACAGTTTGTAATAGCTAAAACTTGGAAACAACTCAATTGCCCATCAACTGGAGACTGGATAAAGAAGATGTGTTTTATTTATAAAATGGAGTACTACTCAGCCATAAAGAATGAGAAGCTGGAGACATTTATAGCTAAGTGGATGTACATTGAGGCAATACTCTTAAGTGAAATAAATAGGATACACATGTGTAAATACCGAATAGTGTATAATAGCCATTTTTCTTGACTAACTGCTCCCTGGAATTCTGAAAGTAAAAGTGTAAATGAGGATGAAAATGTATAATTGGCACTGTGAAATAGGAAGAAAGCATCTAAAGGAGTAAGGGAAGTAGGAGGGGTAGGGGAAAAGAAAGAAGGGAAAAGAAAAAATATGAGAAAAGGAAAAACATGGAAACAAAGTCTTTGTAAATAGGAAAGGGTGAAGGGGGTGAAGGGAGAGCAGGGGAATGGGGAAAAAAATAAGAACCAAGATACATTATGTAAGGGTACAAGATCCTAATGATGAATGTAACTGTACTGTATACCTAAAATGTACCAATAAACTAAATGGAAAAAAAAAGAGGTAAAAAGTTTGCTCCACCCCACACTCCCTGACAATATGTAATACCTCACAAAAGCAATGGGCCAACTGTCCATGGAGTAAAACTTCTGAAACTGTGAGCCAAAATTAAGCTTTCCTTTTTAAAAGTTTATCAGCTCTGGTGTTTTTTAAAATTACAGTAATGGAAAACTGATGAATGCAGCATAAGTAAATCTGAAAACGCTGCTGTAGTGGTTACTGTGAGTATTTCCAGGTGACATCTCATATAGTAGGTACAACAAGAGTTTGCCTCTATCTAACAGCAAGAGGTGTGTAGGGATAAATATGTACAACTAACTATGGATAAAACAGGTCTTGCTAAGAACTTGGATATTATAACTCAGGTGGTTTGGATATGAAGCAAACAGAGACTTTGGCAATGAGACAGATAAACAAAAAGATGAAGCATTTTGCCTCTGTTTGGAGAAACCAAATTAGTTGGCCTTTGACAGATAGCCAAATGATTTATAATATCCAAAAAATGTGGAAAACTCTGTTATATTTTGGGGTGAGATGAAGAGTATCTCGGTACAGTAGTCAAGAAATGGTGAGAGGAATTTGGGGACAATCTTTGCTTCTAGATTGCTGTGCAGATTCCATCTGCCAGGGTGCAGAGATGAGCCTGAGGTTTGATGTCTCCTGAGTTCATTCACCCCTGGTGGTGGGGGTAGAGTGTTTCTTTTTTTTTTTTTTTAAATTCTTTTATTGGTACATTTTAGGTATACAATACGTTTACATTTATCATTGGGTGCTTGTACCTGTACATGATGTATCTTTGTTCTTATTTTTCCCCCATTACCTGTGTGCCCTTCACCCCCTCCACCCTTCCCTATTTACATAGATTTTATTTCCATTTCTTTTCTTTTCTCATAATTTTTCCTTTCCTTTCTTCCTTTTTCCCTTCCCCTCCCACCACCCCTACACCTTTGAACCTTTTCCTATTTCAAATTATCAATTTTTTCATTTTAATCATTTTAATCCTTATTTACACTTTCAGTTTCTCACACTAGAGAAACTATTTGGAATTTACATGTGTCCTATTTATTTTACTTAAGAATATGGCCTCAATATGCATCCATTTAGCTATAAATGTCTCTAGTTTCTCATTCTTTATGGCTGAGTAGTGCTCCATTTTATAAAAAAACCACATCTTCTTTATCCAGTTTCCAGTTGATGGGCACTTGGGAAAAACATGGAAACAAAGCTTTAGCTATTACAAACTGTGCCGCTATAAACATAGGTGCACATATATCGCTGTGGTATGATTCTTTTAATTCTTTGGGGAAGATACCCAGCAGGGACATTTCTCAGACAAAGAAGTAAAAGCAGCAAATAAATATATGAAAAAATGTTCAACATCAGTGGTCATTCGAGAGATGCAGATGAAAACAACGCTGAGATTCCACCTCATCCCAGAAAGAATGGCTGCTATTAAGAAATCAACCAATAACAAATGCTGGCAGGGGTGTGGACAGAAAGGAACCCTTCTCCATTGTTGGTGGGAGTGCATACTGGTGCAACCACTGTGGAAATCAGTATGGAGATATCTCAAAGAACTAGAGTGTGTTTCTTGACAGAAAGTCTTCTGAGAACTGTTGGAGATCATCTGTCTAGAATTCCTCTGTGGAGTATGTAATGTTTCTCCCCCACCCCAATTAATATTTGGTAACTTTTAACTCTCCTGTTATTTCCTTTCAGGATTTGCATAGGAGTTTGTGTTGGTATCTAATAGTTGCCCCCTTTACTAGTTTGGTTTTGCATTTTCTCTTTGCTGCAGATTGAAAATATAAGTATTTAGTTGAAAATTTTATACTTTGAGGTTTGAATATACCAGGCCATGATGAGATGGTCAAATCTAGGTAGTTTCCAATGTAGGAAATTTTAGAGTTAGAAAGTTAAATTGAGGGTTTGAGTTGGTTGGAGAGCAGCCTTTGTAGTTCTGATGCGAGGATGCGTTGCTAGGGTTGGTGATGGGAGCTTGCGAGGGCATGGGCATAATCATTACCCTGTAGAGAATTCAGCTTGTCTGAGTTCTTTTACTCAGGAAATTTTTCTCCCTTGAAATTCTCTTCCTTTTCTCCAGTACTATTTGAGCAATGTGTGTTTTCTCCAATAGTTGTTAAGAATTTCTTCACATTTTTTCCATTAAGTTTATTGGTACATTTTAGGTATACAATACAGTTACATTCATCGTTGAGAACTTGTACCTTTACATGATGTATCTTGGTTCTTATTTTTCCCCATTCCCCTGCCCTCCCTTCAACCCCTCCACCTCTCCCTATTTACAAAGACTTTGTTTCAATTTTTAAATTTTCTCATATTTTTTCCTTTCCCTTCTCTCCTTTCCCCTACTCCTCTCACTTCCCCTACCCCTTTAGACCTTTCCTTCACATTTTTTTGTTAAGTCTATTGATTCCATGCATGTGTTCATTCATTTATTAAATATATTACTCAGTGTGTAGATATTTATTGGGCACCAAGTGCCAGCACTGGGCTAGGTGCTGGGGATTTGAAATAGATGAGGCCATAGTCTTTATCCTCAGAAAGTTCACCACTGGTGAGTTCTTCACACATTAATCCACCTGGGCTGGGTCACCCTCGACTTCAGTGGTGATGCAATTGGTGTTGTATTCAATTTGTTGTTTTTATTCCCAGCATATTTCCTGAAGTGGCCTGTTATCTCTAAATAACTAGGCATTTTCTTTAGCAAATTTCTCCTTTCTTCTTTCTTTATAACTCATCATAGGGTCTGATACTTTGCACATAGTAGGCACTGACACACATTGTTAACTAAGGGACTGCTTTTCAGTGTGAATGAATGGTGTCAATTGATTACTTATCTACATGTAATTTACTGGTATTGCTAACAGAGATTTCACGGAGATTTGAGGGTAGTTCAGGACATAGTCAATTACATGAAAAGGTTACAGCAACACAGCTTCAATTGTCAATCTGTAGACCAACCACATCCTCTATTGTTCTTGTATAAATCAGATACCTATAAGGGAACTATATTCTGACAGTACTGCAGTATGTTTAGCGTTGGTTTTTAGTAACAGGAGGACTAAATTAAGGCAATAACTATATGGATATCTTTCCTGTGTGTTGCAACTGTTCAAGAAATACACCTTTGGGGAGCTCCCCTAACTAAGTGCATAAATAGGAACTTTCTTTGAATCTGTCAGTGAAGAATGCTGTATTATTCAGGTGAATTTCAGTGACCTCTTACTCTAGAGGGAATACATTTTTATAAATAAAGCACTGTTTGCTTTATGGCCTGGATCATTTTTTTTGTCTTTGAGGCTGTCAAATAACAGGAAGCCTGTTGTTTTTCAGGACAAAGGTATTTGCAGAGGAACTGATCACACTATTATTATTAATAATCTCATTACCGAGGCATTGCAATGCTTTTGTGCATTTGAATCTACCAAAGAGATTAAAGTTTTATTCTGGAAACTATGGATACATACATTAACAAGCAGCTTAGGAGCACAGTAGGGTAGTTGTTCTCTTGGCTAAGGTACTTTTGTGTTGGGGAGAAGTGCTGCCCCATTTTATGCAGAAGAACAACCTCTCCGGTAAGGGGTCTTCCAAAGGATTGGCCACTGAAGCCCTCAAATGTAGTCATGACACCAGGTAACCATTGTTAATGGGTTTTTTTCCTTTTTTATGTTCTTGGAAAAGAAGGGTCAAGAAAAGCTCACTGTAGTCACAGGCAGAGGGTATGAACAAATGACAACAGATTTTGCCCTTTGCTTTGATGGGAATCAGGAGGAAGAGGGGAGTTGAGATGGGATGTAGAGACATGCTCTCCTATCTCTACCCATATTCACAGCATTCAGTCTTAGAATAATGGATTCAGTGTGCCAATTTTCATTCTCACATATGCCCTATGATTTCCCTGTCTTGGACTAGGCATCTAAGAGTGCAGAACATTAGGCCAAAGAGACCAAGGCTGAATTGCTTCTATTAGGGAACAATGAATTTCACAGTCCTCATTTTGTTTCAATAGTAGAGTTTCTAGATAAAAGACAAGTTATATAATTCAATTTAAATGTTAAATAGGCAATATATTTTAATGTAAGTATGTCCCAAATATTGCATTAGGACATACAGTAATACCTTGGTTCGAGAATGCCTCTGTTCGCAAACAATGTGCGTCTCAAACCAAAGTGTTCAACAAAATTTTTCTTCCATTCACAAACTCCATGTCGGGTGATAAACAACTGTGGCCATCTTCCCCAAAGTCATAAAACAAATTAAGTTCATGAACCAAGGCACCACTGTGCTTATACTAAAACTAGTTATTTTTTGAAAGTTCAAATTGAGACTAGGTACCTATATTCGTATTTGCTAAATCTAGCAATCCTACATAGAGCAGAATTTGAGAAACAGGGATTAAAAATACTTTTCTTATCCCCTAACAGCTGGCTGTGAATCACCCGTTGCTGACCTTTATTTTCATCACAGATAGCCATTGGAATAGGTGATGTAGGTGGAAGCTAGAAAGCTTCTGGGGAAGTGTTCCTGTCCTCTCTGGGTCTCTTCTAGCTGCTTTTCCTTCCCACATCCACATGATATGGGAATTAGATTGGCCTGAGAATATATCCTTGGGCGGTTCAACAAATCTATTTCAGTGCAGAGAGTGGATAAAGGTGGCAACAAGAGCTAGGGTGGCTGGGGTGATGTGGACCTTGAAGTTGGGGAAACTGGTCTGGATGAGCCACTCAGCCCTCTGAGTCAGGGAGCTGTGAGGGATACTGGACTGAGGATGCAGCCTAAGGTGACCTTGGATTGACCCAAATGAGGTAAATTTGCCTTTCTCCCTTTTCCCTATGTCTTCTCCTTCCTTTACTTCTATTTATCTACTTGCATTTTTTCTGCCTGCCTCCTTTCCTGAATATCTGAATAAGTGTACCAAGGGCTTAAGATTCTGTTTGGGCATTGGTTTTTAATAACATGAAAATTAAAGTATGGTGATAACTATATGGATCTCTTTCCTGTGTGTTACAACTGTTCAAAAAGTACAACTTTGGGGAGTCCGCCTAAGTGCTCACATTAGCACTATGTTTATTCTGAGAATTTGAAGAGTCTGTACGATCAAGCTATGAAAGAACCCTTCAAACCAGGTCTCTCAAAGTGCTCCCGGTTTGGGACAGGGATGGAGTGGGGCATGGGCTTGCTTTCTTTATTTTGAACCCAACATTAGCATTGATCCAGGCTTTAGGAAATTAAACATGAAAGCAAAAAGCTGACATTTGTATAGTACTTCAAAGCCTATAAGCAATTCTCAGTGCAATATTTTATTTAATTATAACAATTTAGAAATTGATATAACCCTTAGAGGCTCAGTGATCTGGCCAAGGCCACTGACTTGTGAGGGACCCAGTTGTATTTTAAGTTCAGGTCAATATCTTTTTTACTCTATAGGAAGGCAGAGATCACAAAGATGTGTGAAGTAATGGAGAGACCTAAATAAAGCCTGAAGCCCATGGCCGGTGGGGCTGGGTGAGAGAGAAGGCATCCTATTCCTCACTCCCTTGAAGTCTCCAATGCCTGTCTAGCTCACAAGAGGGGCAGGGACAGTGGAGATCAGATGGACTGCTGGGGAGGGAAACCTCTCACCACAGGGCCTCCTTGATCAAGTCTGAGGCAACACCTGGGCCTCAGGGAGCAGGCCTTGTGTCATCTTGGTACCTGCTGTTTGCTTGGAATCTTTCCCTTCCCTACATCAAGCTCTCAGAAGTAAGTGCCACATAGTGCAGAGTACTGTCTAGATTTCTAGGGAACAAAGCCCTGCTGATCTCTTCTTCACAGTGGAGGTTTTGAGAGAACTTGATTTAGAGACAGATACTGTGAGGGACAGGTCTGAGGTAACCTGGACAGTGAGAACCAAAGAGGGAGCTTCACACAGCTCTGGGGGAGAGCCACAGTCTCAAAAGCAAGTCTCCCCATTTTCTCAGGAAAGCAGCCCTCAGTAAAATGAGACAGAATGCTTAAAAGTGCTTCTACACAAAAGACCAAAGTTTGCTTTTCCTTCTTGGATCCTCCAAACTCTATCTCAACCACAAAGAATAAATCAATTCAATGTCTTTCAAGGAAGTAACATGTTGAAAACCCCAGATTTTGGGCTTGATAAAGCACATTTGAGTAAATATTTGGCAAGGGATAATCTGGATCTAAGAGCAGGTCACAGAGTGGGGCTCAGTGACAGGTGTGCATGTGAGTCAGGTACCTGGGTGTCCTGACCCTCCTGGGTTGGGTCATGTGTTCCCTGGCTGCTTCCTCTTTCCCCACAAACTGTCATTGAGAAATCCCCACTGAACACTATAAGAAACCCCTGGAGTTTGTGCAGAAGCAAGTGGCTCCAGCTAAGAGGACAAGATGACTCAAGGACTTGCCTTCTGGCTAGCCTTTCTGTTCCTCTTTGATCCTGCTTTTGGGACTGTGGTACCCATTACCTCTGGCTATTCCTTGGCTCCAACTTTAGCTCAACCTGAAGGTCCAACTACAGTTCCTTGGGAAGCTTCAGTGGCCTCATCTTGGGCAGAAGGTGGTGTTGTGTCCCAGGTGAGGAATCCCCAGAAACCCAGTGAGCTATGTTTGTTCCCTTCCTCTTGCTTTTTGGAGACTTGAATACAATTTCACGGATGGCTGGACCTGGGCATTCTAAAAGATTTATGATGCTTTCTGTTCATTGCAGGTGCCCTGAAAATGAATTAAAACCTGTGTGAAGTAATTAAATTGTTAGGAAGAGAAACAATATCCCAGTTCTCTAGCTGGGGGCTTCAGAGAAAGAATCTATGCTTTAAAGATTATCTCAGTTGGGTTGCACATTAGGATCAGTGGCCAGGTAGATTCTAAAAGTCCATATGCCTAGGTCCTACTCATAGATCAGATGTTTCAAAATTAAAAATATTTAAAAAGCTTTCCCCAGGTGATTATAATATGCAGTATGGGATGGAAACAAGCAAAACTCCAGGAAAGTTCATCCAGTTGATTTGTGTCTTAGAGCCATGCTCTGCTCCCCCATGGTGAACAATAGACCTGCAGAGAGTGACAGTCTCAGTCTTATGGTGGGGGTCCTGGCAGTTTTTCTGCTTCTAGTTTGTAAGGAAGATGGGTAACAAAAATAAGGCAGAAGAGTTATTGGAAAGTGCCACTCCATGTAGACATTTCCTGAGGGAATATTAATGATTTTCAGTTTTCCTTATAGGAAATCCTTAGAGCCATTTCTATGGCCAGCAACTTCAGTAACATGCCATACCAACAAAAACCGTGCATTATGAAGGGTGAGTCCAGTTGGGAGCCCTGTGTTGGATGCATAGTGAGCCCAGTTCCCTGGGTGATGAGTCCTCTTTGGGTCTTCTTTAAAGAAATGGGAATAGGTATCGAGGAAGGGAAAGGTGAGAGGGCAAGAAACAGTCACCCATCCTGGGTCAGACTTGCTGCCATGTGACTTTGGGAAGAGGACCCCAACGCCATCGAAGTTCTTCCCTCCGCACATCTAGTCTCTTCTCTCAAATCAGGCAGGTAGATATTCACATGAGCATGTCTGAATGGAAGGGAAAATGGGAGAAGAGGAAGAAGAGCCTTTTTGGGGGGCTTGTTTTCCTATGTAGTATCAGGAATATGTGGATCATGAAAATGTGGCGATTAACAAACCATTTGGATAGGACCTAGCTAGAAACCATAGCGATAATATTCACTGTGTGCCTAATTAATGTTGGGACGAGGTTAAGTACAAAAATTAGTGTATGCTGTTTAATCTTAAGAGGCAAATAAATTAATAGACCTATTTTATTTTTGTTCTTTTTCCAGTTTCGTTCCTTTATTCTTTTTTTTTTTTCACTCTTTTTTTGGTTGGTTGTACAGATTAACGAGGTTTCATTTTGGCAAATTTGTGCATTGACATGGCATATTGTGATCATTTCACACCCTGTCATCACCCACTTTCTCTGCCCCCCATATTGTCATGTTTCTTGGGGGAATTTCAGTGCATATAATGTATTTTGTTCAAATCTATTTTCCTATTACCTCCCTCTCCCTTAGTTCCTTTTTCTTGTGAAATAATAGTTTCCTTTCTACTTTCTTGTCATCTTTTTAAGATTCCACATATTAGGGAGAACATGCCATATTTGTCTGAATGGCTTATTTCACTCAGTATAATGGTCTCCAGATCCATCCATTTTCTTGAAAATGACAAAATTTTGTTCTTCTTTCTAATACTGCATTACATATAAATTGTCCCACTTTAGAGATATTAAAACTAAGGCTTAGTGAGGTGAAGTCATTTGTTGAAGTCACAAAGTTGGTGAACTGTGTAGTTCAGCATACAGGTTTGGGCATGCTAGTTTAGTTATTTCACTCAAGTTTTAACTCATTTCGAGGTTGTGCATAGCGAACACCATCTCTCTATATGTAATTTTCTATTTCCAGGGAATAGAGATGTACATTAAAGGAGAGAAAGTTTTGGAAATCATAAATATGCACAAGGATTCTTTGTAGTTAGAAATCAGTTGTATACTTTCGTCCCATAATACTGAAAAATTCCTGGGGACAATTAGAACTTACTGACATTTTTTTATAATGGAGTTAACAATAAAAATTTGTTATGGAGCTTCATCACTAGCTAAGTTCGAGTGAGATCATCAACTAAAATAATAGAAAATAAAGTAGAGGTTAAGAAATAGAGAAATTCCAAATGTTGATCATCTGTTAAGAAGACAAATATTTAAAAGGAGATAAGGAATGGTAGTTAAACTGTACTTAGAGATTTCCTTCCTAGTTTACTTATCTCTCTCTTGTGAGCCAGTATCATAACTCTAACCTCTATGTTTTTTTTATAGTGGACTAGATGTCAATCCCACTATAAAACTCATTTTCTGAGTCTGGCTGTCAGCTTGATGAGCTCTTTGAAAAATAGTGAAAAACCCTTTTGTAACTGTCATTAAGCAGGTTCCAAACACATCATTTTCTGTACTTTGAAAATGTTGAGTACCATTATTTTATGCCTTAAATCTTTGTGGGCACTTAGACTTGGCTGCTAATTAGAACCAATTGCAACCTTAAATCACAAATGTGAGTTGTACCTTCGGCTGTAGTGCTCAGAGTACTCTACCTGTCTTCAAAGAAGGGGCCCTTCAGGTCCTCATTTCACAGACAGGGAAAAGGCTCAGTGCTCTGCTCCACACAGTAACTGAAACTGTACAAACCACAGAGCATGTGATTTTGATGTCAGGCTATGGAACTGGTTGGAAAAAAGGAAAAAAAAAGGAAGATACCCCACTCCCCAAGACTTTCATAGTGACAATGGGTTTAATTTCTAGGCAGAAATTGGTTTTAATTGTTTTCACATGCCAGAGTCTGGTATATTGTAGACATTGGTAAATACTAATTGATCATAGGCTGAGTGGATACCTAGGTGTATATGATATTTTGTGAAACATTCAGGGTCCTATTTGCCTTCCATAAGGAGGATCATATATCCTTCCAAAGGCCAAGGAGACAAACATTTGTCTTTGTCTCCCATTCCCCATGTTACACTCATGTAGAGTTTAAGCATTCACCACAGAGACAGACTCATCACCATTAGCTTCACTGTCTTTGAATTCAAGGAGCAGAAATATCTCTAAGGGGAGACACTGATCAAACTTATGGACCATTTTGATGTCAGCTGAGCACAGTGGGCCGATGATAAGCAGGGTAGAAGCAGGGAGTCCACAACACTGGGACCAAGACATTCAATCGAAATCTGTGGAATGGCTGTCAGCAGGGCTCATAATTATTTGCCTGTCTTTCAGGTGAACTTCAGGACGAAAAGTTGTTAACTAGTAGTTCCTTCTTGATTGTCTGGAGACTGCTTGATGATATCCACTGTTTCCTGAGTTGACAGAGCTTTTCAGAGAACTCTAAGAATGGTCCAACCCTGTCTTGTGCAGCTAATTAACCTCCCCTTGTCAATTGCAATGCAAGATTTTTTCTTGTTTTTGCTAGACAGTTATTATAATAAGCTGTTTCTTCAAAAGACTGTGATATGTGGGCCCTTTCTGTAAAAGACTTGGCATGCTTTATGCAGAGTTTTTCTATCTTTAGAGGGAGTAATAGGGCTGGGTCCTAGAAAAGCCGGCCTCTCTGACTGGCTGCTGCTCTTTGTTGTTCAGTTCTTACTCATCCCTGGCAAAGATCTTTCTCCTTTAACCCAACCCACTTCCACCCCATGTTCAGCATAAACCTGCCTGTCCCACCTCCTTTCTGTCTTATTCCTACAGGTGTGGGGATGTAATTGAAAAAGAAAATTGAGGTCAATGTTAAGAAGTTACCTGGCATGGAGGGTTTTAGGTACACACATTTTCTTTTCTCTCTACTCATCCTAAAGAAGCTTAGGCTAAACTAAGAACAAAAACCAAAAACCACAAAACTTAATTGCAAAAGCCTTAATTGGCTCAGAGGTCACTGATGGCCAAGAGGTCTTGATTACAGGAAGCATCTAGGCCCAAGTTGTTTGTGAGTCTTGAAGATTGGGAGACGTAGAGCGTGCAACCCCAGCTGTAGCCAGATGGCTTGAACTTTGAGAGCCACAGCCTGAGTCTCTTCATAGTTTTCTGTTCTCTCCTTCATAGTTTCATAGAACCCCTCAGCCTACTGCTCCACAGGTGAGCTTTAGGGTGGCCTTCAGATGAGATCTTTAAAAGGGACAGCCATTCGGCTGCCAAGACTTACTGTTTAAGGCAATAATAGTAATAAAAAAATGTTAATTGTGCCAGGATCCCCTTGGGGTAGTTCAAAGGGGACAAAAGAAAAACAGGATCTTTCAAACCTGTCATTTTAAAATATGCAGTGGCACTAAAGTGTGAGTCTGAATATTTTAAAGAAACATCAAATATTTTAAAAGGACTTTTCTGCAAGTGATAAGCTGGAGAATTTTACTTAAAAAAATTTGCACAAAACCTCCAAACTCATTCACTACTTAGTTTTTAGCAAATGGTTTCATTGTTTCCATTTTGAAAATGTTAATTACACAATTTCCCATCCAAGGGGAGAATATGAATTTGCATTATATTTTTTTCACCATAGCCCACATCCTATAGGTTTTTCTCATTCCAATAGTAGAATCTGGTTTGAGGCTGCAGTAAAGGTTAGGGAAAGAAAATGAATAATAGAAGGAAAGAGGAAAGTGAGAGGAACTGGTTAGTACTATGTGCTGGGTAACATTACTTGGTTCATCCCGAGGACGAATCCTGTGACCAGGGAATCTTTGTTTTACAGAAGCAGTAACTGAGATTTAAGGGAGTGTCACATAGAGTAAGAAGTAGAATTGATATTCAAACTTAGAACTCTCATCCTGTCTCTATTTCCATCTCTTTGCAAAGAGACAGTAAGAATTTCCTTGAAGACTTCTCAGGAGTGGAGAATCAGGAGTGGTAATAGCTTCTGATTAGAGAGAGCCTTAGTCCAACAAGTTGAGATGCAGGTAAACTCTGTGTAGTTACCACCTCCTGAAAACAGAGAGGTTTTAGCTTGTTCCTATTCATTTATGTTTTGGGCTCCACTTGCTTGCCTCCAAGGTCTCCTTTGACAAGCCAATTCCTGTCACTCCTGTTGCCAAAAGGGCTCACTTTGCAGCTTATTACTAATGCTCACCTTTTTATTTACAGCCATTTTCCAATTTCACCGGCTCTGTGAATGACCATGGGATCTGCCAGTGCTCCGTCTCCATGCCAGACACCACCTTTCCCGTGGTCAGAGTGGAACGCTTGGAATTCACAGCTCACATCCTTTCCCAGAAGTTTGAGACAGAGCTCTCTAAAGTAAGTGTTTTCAAAAAATGTTCTGATGATAACACACCAACAAGCAAAACAAAGCACATTCTTATTCAGGACATTAAAAACATTTTGTTCTTTACTGTAACAAAGATGGCATGTTGTATGGCATGGTGACTGAAATGTTTATTCTACAGCATATACAGTGGGGAAAAATGGGAACTCAACAGGAAAGCCGGGTCGAGGTTACTTACCTCAATCAGGGAAGTACGCATTCCAGGTTTGTGGTCCTCACACAGTCAGAAAGGGACTGTGAGTTTCCCTTGCAAACCTCAAGCCTGCTATTTTTATTTGGTTTTGTTATTTCTTCTTTCCTTTGGTTTTCTGCTAGATCTTTCCTCCAGCATTGCTTCCTTTTCTTTTCCCTTCTCCATCCTCTTTAGTTCTCTCTTTTTTATCTCACCTTTTATTCTGTTCCTAATCCATTCCTGCTTCCTTTTGTTTCTTACTCCTTTTGGCTCAGTCTGTCCTCTTGTGCATCCCTTCTAATTTTTCTTTAACTTTCCTTCTCAATTCTTAATTTTCTTCTTCTTCCTCTTTTTTGTTTTTTGATTCCTTTTGGTTGTCTCTTACTTTTATATGGCCCCTTCTCCTCCTTCTTTCTCTTTTCCCCCTTCTTTTGCCCCAATATCTTCTCTCTTTCTCTCTCCCTCTTTCCCTCCCTCTTTTTCTTTCTCTTTCTGTCACTGCCACTCTCTCTCTATGTATACATATTTACAGTTTGTTTTCTCCCTTCTTTTTCTCTTCGTCGCTTTCTTGGTATTTCTAGTCTTTCAGAAAGAGTATTTCATTAGGTGTGTCCAGCATTAGACCAACATTGAAGGTTTCACTGGGAATTTGAATCAAGACTAATAGGTCTTTCAGCCTTGGTTAAAACCCCAACTCGAACCCTTTGCTTATTGGCTTTTTCTAGCCAGCGGAGGTTACCCTAAAGAGTTTGTCTATTTTCTGAGCTGGCAATAGCAAAGTGATTTAGCATTCCAATTTTGACCCCTTTTAGTTTTTTAGCCAAGTTACAAATCAATTAGAAAGCCTCCTATTTTCTGCACAGGTGAAGTCCAAACTAAGGCCTAATTGCATTATGCATTATTTAACAGAATTTCATTAATTTACAAGGAGCTCTGGCTTTACTACAAGCTTCAAAATAAGTTTTCCTGAGAAATTTAAGTTTAGCCATCTCAACATCCAACGTAGTTATCTTTTAAAACAAAAATTATAGTGAGGCTGATATCCTACTTTCAATCTGAATTGGTAGATAAATATTCTTCAGTTTAAATGAGCATCCAAGAAAATGTGTTTGACTACTCCAGGAACCTAGCTTCTTAAGAAATAAAATGTCCTTGAATTAATCAGCAGAAAAGGCACAGCACTAAATTATAAATTCCAATCATTAATATTCATAGCTTTATTCTAGCATAATCAAGTACAGATAAGAAGTTATGCATAAAAACAACAAGTAGAGGAAAATCCTAGGTAAAGATCTTTTCAGTTGGAGTCCTTTGCTTTGAAATGGTGGAAGCGACTGATTTGCATGTAGTCTTTGCTGCTAGGCATGTGAAAGGTAGTTTGAAACCCTATGCAGCTCCAGGGAGGGTATTCAGCTTGCCAGGCTTGTGAATATGGGGACATTTAATTCCAGTCCTGTGGGGGGAGGGGGCAGGTGGCATTGGCTTTGCTAATTGGTAGAGAAGAAGGGCAGAGTAGGTGGGAAAGCTTTTACCCTGAAAGGTTCAGCAGCTGATCCAAAAAAAAAAAAAAATTGTGTTTGAGGCCTGAAAGAATTTACCTGCCAGGTGGGATTTACAGAATTGATTTGGTAGGACAGGGTATAATAATGATGACAATAATAGCAGCTTTCACTTGTGTTTTCTAAATGTTTCCAGCTCTTTTTTTCCTTGCAAGCCAGTCTTTAAGGCAGATAGACCGGGTATCCTCCTCCAGGTGTCACAAAGGTAAAGGGGCTTCCCCAAGGTCATTCCTCTTTTGGCTGGTTGAACCAGATCAGGAATTTGAGTGTTGGGAATCATCCCTACTCTCTTTCCTCCTGACTAGGCTATTATCAACCTCTAGTACAGACCAAAGAAGAGATGCAGTAGATCACTAACATCTTCAAACCAGAAGTTATCTCTTTAGCTGAGGACTTTTCTATTTCCAGGTGAATTATTGTAGCTGTCCCTAGATAGCCTTGGAAATCACCATTTATCGAGGGGCCTGGGGGAATGTCCATTTTGGGCAGGTCAGTAGAAAAGGATTTTGACTGCCTTACATTGATTCATCATCTGTCAGTACACAGAGAAGCTAGGGAACTGCCTCTGTGTAAGATGCGGAATGACTTTTATACTTTTCTGTTGTTTATGACATGTCTTTCTGCGGCTGTGCTAGGAAGGGGACATGACAAAGGGCAGCTCAGGACTTTTTCTTTCTCTAGAGGCTTATGGTCTTTGGGGCAAGTTATTTAATATGACACATTTGCTAATAGATCCTCATGCATGAGAAGGCTGAGGCAACCTGGGAGACATTTCGGCAACTCATAAACAAACAACATTGATTGAGCAATGTTTTGTGCAGTGAAATATAATAAATTAAAAGGTCAGATCAGAAAACACTGAAATCACTGCTTCTTTATTAATTTCTATAATTTGTAGGACATCCATTAGCTAGGCACTTAATGTACATTATCTCTAGCCTTTATAATAATTTTATAAGCTTGATACCATTATTAATGGTTTGGGAAGAAAACTAAGGCTTAGAGAAATTAAGTGATTTCTCCACTAAGAACTGAAGTTGGAAGGGGGAAAGGAAGGAAGGGAAAAATGAATAGAAGGAAAAAATGGAAACAAAGCTTTTGTAAATAAAGAGAGGAAGAGGGGTTGAAGGGAGTGGAGAAGAATGGGAAAAAAAGAAGAAAACAGTTATATCATGTACAGGTACAAATTCCTCGTGATGAACGTTATCATTATGTATATCTAAATTATACCAATAAAATTCATTAAAAAAAGAAACTGAAGTCAGATTTGAGCTCAGATTTGAGATCTAGAACTGAAGTACTCTGTGTTTTAATGGTTACTTCAGGCTCATTTAATTTAGCTGCATTTATTTTTAAGTAATGTTGAGAATAACAGTTTGTTGAAAAGTCCTTCTTTTAAGTAATCTGGCCATAGATATGATCACAGGCTTTGAGAAACTGACAGAAATATGAACCAGAACCACACTAATGCTTTAATTTAATAGCTAAATTA
Organism: Heterocephalus glaber; assembly: GCF_053883595.1. Lineage (NCBI taxonomy): Eukaryota > Metazoa > Chordata > Mammalia > Rodentia > Bathyergidae > Heterocephalus > Heterocephalus glaber. The sequence goes on along the minus strand of NW_028258406.1, from coordinate 10,665,827 downwards.
AATAGTATCATATAAGATATAATACTTTACTACAGGACCACATTTTGTTTATTTATTTATTTATTTGTTTTTGGTACTGGGGATCAAACTTGGGACCTTGCGCTTGCAAGGCAGGCATCGGAACCACTGAACTAAATACCTGGCCCCACATTTTATTTTTGTAAAAAAATAGCAACCACCTAAAACCTGACCTCTAAACAAACTTTGATTCTTTATGACTAAGTGCATAACAGATAAAATAAAATGGCAGCTCTGAACGTTAGCCTAGTAGTTTGAACACACATGATGCTCTTGAAATGCTCAAATTTGTAGTCATGATGAACTTGGAGGGAAGACGTTGATACAGCTATATGTCCACTCAAGATGAGATCCATATTCTTCCTAGAATGTTTTGTAGTATCCCTGGCCTCTAGATGTCAGTAGCACCCTCCCCCTGCCCCCCACCTCCTGGTTGTGACAACCAGTGTGTCTTCAGAAATTGCTGAGTGCTCCCTGGGAACAAATCCCTACTGCCGCCACCACCACCACCGCCTCTGCCACCCTGTTCAGATCCACTGCTCTAAATCCAAGTATTTTCTTTAAAAATGGAGAAATTAAGTACAATAAATGCCAGGAAAATGGGGCTAGACACATCCCTGAGCAAATCTGGCTGCCTCTGTGGGGCCTGTATCTCCTAGGAAGAGCAGTAATATTCAGTATTACTCATGCTATCCAATGTAACTGATCCATACATGTGAAAGATTGTTGCTAATAATCTGCTTTAGTTAGTAAAGTTCAAACTGGGAAATTTTTCAGGCCCATCCATCTTCAAATTCTCTCTTGGCTTCTATAATTCTGTAGATAATTCCTTCTATAATTCTATGGATAGTTCCAGTTTTCCTGAACACCACTGAGCTTTCCTTTAAATGTCAGCTGAAAGAACCTCAAAAAAAATTTTTTTTGTCCCAAATAGATTGTGCGATCTTTCATTTGTAGCTGACTAGGGCAGGCTACATACCTTCTCACAGGTCACAGACTCCAGGCTATGCTTTGATTTCCTGTATGAATCAGGGAGAGCCACATTTTACTCAGCAGAGTTGACAGTTGAATCATTCATTTTTGCAGAACAACAGCTGTGACGTGCCACCAAAATGTTCCAGGAAAGCTGAGAGGGTATTTCATTTGTTCCAAGAGCTGCCAAGGTCAAATGTCAACCAGTGCATTCATTTCTCAAACTTCCATTTCTACATGGACTGGCACTCTATTATTATTATTATTATTATTATTATTATTATTATTATTATTAATCATAGAAAAGGTTTTAGGCCCATTTTTGTAGAAATTAAAACCTGGCTACCTTATATCTCTGTGTATATTTTGGAGAGAAAATTGCTTTGTTATACACTCCCCACACAACTTTTTAAACCTGTTTATCCATCAAAATATCACAAGCCCTAACAGCATCCAAGTGATGGCACATCTGATGGCAGTGAGCATCAGTGGCCTGAGGAGATACACTCGCAGTGCCAAGGGTTGTATTTTCAACTTTCATTAAAATTCTTTTTGCCTGAAGCCCTAGCCCTTCAGATCTGTGGCCTGTGAGTCTACTCTAATTTGCACAGTGGGGTTAAGTGGAGGGCTAAAATGACAGAAGTTAGGGCTGCCTTTGGAAGGATTAGAGGTCAGCATGTGTCTCTGCACTCATCCAGGAGCTGTGGATCAGCTACTTGACATTAGTGCAGTTTGGGGAGAAGCATCACTTGTAATCAGGCTTTTGAAAAGAAAGTAAAACCAGTAACTTTTAATGAGCAGTTTCTTTAAAAAGCCATGACATTTCTTCTAGAGATCAGACATAGAAAATACCACCAACTGTTTATTGAAATATCCATTTGGAGATTCCAATTATACACCAAATCACCAAGGGAATTTTTGAAAGTATTTTAACTTAATGATCAGACATTCAAATATATGCAACAAATGTGTAATTTAAAGGTCTGATTGCAATAATCAGTTCTTGGAATAAATGTGAATATACTTAATGAAATGTGCACTTTACAGTTTCACACACACTCATACATTGTGTAGTAAGTTGGGTCTTTATGCCATTTTGTAAAAGGCAGGCTCAAAACTCATTGCACATGATCATCAAAGATGGAATTCTACTTAATAATTTCTCATTTTTCTATAAAATCCTTAAATTTAGGGCAATGATTCTAAACAAAGAGGGTGATAGTGACTTGGTCCCCAGAGAACATTTTACAATGTCCTGAGAGATTTATGCTTGCCACATCTGGTGGGTAGGAGGATGCTAGTGGCATATGGAGCAGCTGAATATCCTGTAGTACACAGCAGAGCCTCCCATAAGAGATCTACCTAAAATGTCAGTAGTGCGGAGATTGAAATACCCCAATGTACAGTAAATGTATTGAAAAGAAGAGGGATAGAAAGAGACTCCGAGTCAAATCAGTTTAGTTTTGGGAGCTACTGTTTTCAAATGTTAAAACAGAGATTGAAATATATTCGGTAAGTGCAATCTTGGCCCCCAATTAAAGTAATATTTTCCTTTTAGTTTGCATTTAGATGGTGAGGTAGTCAGCTTTTCCATTGCTGTGACCAAATACCTGAGACTAACACTTAAAAGTGAAAGGTTTACTTTGGCTCATGGTTTCAGATATTTCAGTCCATGGGCAGCTGGCTCCATTACTTTTAGACCTCTGGTGGGGCAGAACATTACGGTGGTAAGGTGTGGAAGAGAGAAGCTGCTAGTTTCATGTCAGTCAAGAAGCAGAAAAAGAATAGTTAGCAAGAGCCTGTGCTAGCAGCCTTCCTCCTCCTGCTTTTGTTCTATCCAGGCCACTATCCTACTGGATGGTGCTACCTACTTTCAGGGTGTGTCTCCTCCTTAGTTTTCTGTCCCACATGCCAAATATCTGGAAATACCTTCATACACACACATAGAAGTGTGCTTTACTAATTCCTAGGTGTTTCTTAATCCAATTAATCAATTAATTAAGATTAACCATCACAGATAGATTTTAAGAACTTGGCGAAGTATTTTTGGTTCATTGCTTTACAAAACAAAAAAAATGATTGATGATTTACAGGAATCCAACAGTGTTCAAGAGTTTTATTGTGAAGGAAGACTCTTCAATATTACTTTGGGAATTGAATCAAGGCTTTTGATTCCCTTTCAGGTGAAGGAATATGTCCAATTAATCAGTGTTTATGAGAAGAAGCTCTTAAACTTAACTGTCCGAGTAGAAATCATGGAGAAGGATAGCATTTCTTACACTGAACTGGACTTTGAGCTGATCAAGATAGAAGTGAGGGAGATGGAAAAACTGATCATACAGCTGAAGGAGAGTTTTGTTGGAAGCACAGAAATTGTTGACCAGCTAGAAGTGGAGGTAAGGAGTGAACTCACTCATTTAACAGCATATTGATATTAAACTCTTTTCAGTGACTATGGGAAAATGCTAGACTTGGAGAGAAATCTCTCTTTCACCAATTCTAATACTATCACTCCCTCATGACACACGTCACATCCATGTTCTGCTTTGGGTAGATGTCTGTTTTTGTGTAGTAAGTTAAGCACATTGGGAACATGTTGACTGAGGAGCAGGTGTTGTTTAATGGTCAGAATCCTGCCCCATAACCAAATAGTCCTTCAAGTTCTTCAGAAAGAAAGTGACATGAATCTAACCAGCTGTCCATGGCCTTGCTATATCAGGTGTTGTTTCTGCTCTGGATTTATCCTAATGGGTCTAGAAATCCACAATATACCTGAATGTGAACATGTCAGAACACTGTTTGTCCTTTTGAATGGACGTCTAATCTTGATCCCTCTTGGAATTCTTCTCCCATACTGGTAACCTCATTTAAGAAATTTTTTTGTGAGTATGTTTTAGTGAAGGCTTTTAAGATCTGTGGTAAAGACCATCATATTAACGTTATGGTTGGGTAATTTACATCAATGAACATTTACTTGCACAGTCATGACATGGGCAATAATTGAGAATTCTAGTTACATATTTTAGAATTTAAGTTTTCTTGAGCCCTCATCATTCATTAGAAACTTAATTATAATACAACATGAGTAAACATGAGTTTATAGGGGGAGGTTATTATAAATGAACTTTAATGGACATTTATGGATGCCTAGAATGAGTCTGTGCTCTATTATTGAAGCTGTTAAAATATTTGCCATTTTCTTCTTGTTACACACATCTGCCTGAGATCTGACAGGCGTTCACACTAAACCATAAAATGTATTCTTCCAAATGAAACCATTCAGGAGAATCTCTGGTGTATTCTGCAGCAATGTTTCACTAAATGACAAATTCAGCCCTGGAATGTTTATGAAAGAAATTGCACAATAATATAAAGTCACTCTGAATTTTTATTTCCTTAGATAAGGAATATGACTCTCCTGGTAGCGAAGCTGGAGACATTAGACAAAAACAATGTCCTTGTCATTCGCCGAGAACTTTTGGCGCTGAAGCAAAAGCTGAAGGAATGTGAGGCTTCTAAAAGTGAACATGCTCCTCTCCTGCCCCCTCCTCCCGCTCCAGGTAAGCACACCATATTTTTATGAGCCATGAGTGGCCTGGGAAAGGGATTTGGGATTGTAGTGGTAGAGGTAGGGTAGCATTTTTATTAAGTTTACTCTTCCATATTTTAAATCCCCTCTTCCCTCCTAGGCCCCTTGATCTTCTTCAGAGGACCTTTCTCCCTCCTCGGGATAGTTTCACTATCATATTTTGGGGTTCATAAAGAACACAAACAGCTGATTTAAAACAAAATCCACAAGTTACACATATTCCGTTTGCACTTACTAACAGGGAAAGCATCTCTATGGTGATAGAGGAGCTACCAGGGGCCCTGGGGAAAGCCTAAAAAGTCTTTGCAGCATCTGCTTTCCTAAGGACAGTAAAGGCTGATTGGCTCATTTATCTGATGAGCTGGGTGTGTGGCTGGATTCTGCTGCCATTCCTCTCTCCTGGCCTCTCTTCTTACTCCTCTTTACTTTTCCTGGTATTCTTCCCTTAAGTGGACGTTGAGCTCCTGCTGCAGTGTGTTGTGAGGTTCAGTGAGGACAAAACGGATGGCCCCATGTTGTGGTCTTTCTGGCTGTGTTTTGCCATCTGTCCAGGACTGTGAGTCTCTGGAGGGCAGTGCAGCATCTCATTCTTTCACCAGTTCTCCTGGGGTTAACCATGTCTGGAACAGGGAGTTCTGTGAATATACCCATCAAAGGAGGCATCCAAGTGGAGGCCTCAAGAGCACAAGATGGCAATCCTGAAGACCTGAGCTTCCCTGCTATGTGGCTATGAGACAACATCCTTAATTTCTTCACTTGTAAAATGGGAGAATAATAGTACCTACGTTGTAGGGTTGCTATGGGGATTAATAAAGCAGCACTTGGGGAGCTCAGGGCTCTTTAATCAGCACCTATACCCTGCAGATGGAAAATATTAGTAATGATGATAATTGCAGTGAAAGCCTTGCTATGAACAGAAGCAAGGCTAGAACCTTGCATTGAAGCACATCCCTCCCCAGGTAGACTAAAGGCAGCCTCTTGGCTGCAGCATTCAGCCCTATCCTTTGGAGACCCCTGTCACAGGCAACTTCTCTCTATAGGCTGTGAGCATCTCAGATGCAATAGGACTGTCTCTTTTCATCAGATCATACAGCCTTTGTTATACTTATTCATCCCATTCCTCACAATGTTTTCTTTTGGACTGTGCATTTCTGGTTCCTTGTTAGTGCAGCTGATTTGTTTAAGATATCTATTAGATATGACCCTACATATAAGCCGCTTAATCTTGTTCAGGGGATACTTTTCTTGCCTACAGCTGGGAAGCTGGCCTGGTGCAACATCAGAGGATGTTTAGGGCAAAGACCAGGTTCTGTGCTCTGTAACAAACTAAAGCTAAATTTGGTCTTGGATCAGTGGTGTAAATATGTGCTGGAAGTGAGAGATGGTCTTTTGGACCACAAGGGCTTGCTGAAGCAGAAATCAAGCAATATGACAATCTCTGATAATCAGCAAACAAATGTCTCCCTCCCTCAGAAAATATCCCTCATGGAATGGGTGTTTTTTTTTTTTGTTTGTTTTGTTTTTGCATAGTCTTCTATAAGTATCTTAGAATAAGGACAGTTTAGGGCAAGAAGGGACATTTGGGGCCATTGAAATTATCCCATCCATGTCTTAGAGAGGGGATTTGGGTAGCAAGGATGTTGCTTTGCCTGAGGCCACACAGGTAGCTGGTAACAGAGCTGAGTTGAAATTCAAGGGTTTTCATTATCTGGTCATCTAGGACTCCCTGACATTTGAGAGTCAGGTGTTAGTAACTCAAGGGTGATTGTGAGGGACAAAACACTCTGCTTAGTGACTAGGGAGGAAAACAAGTGAGTCTATTGGAATTTTTCCAGGATTTCCCCCTCAGCCCTTACACTTAGACTTCAGCGAACCATCTCAGCCCTGCTGTGTTGTTTAAGCGAATTGAACCCAGAGTTCCCCTCACACTCCCACAACTTTGGCTGTACCTGGGGCCCTGCCAAGCCACTTGGCCCTCCTCCAGCTTTGTTCATATTATATTTATGATGTTTGTACTAAAGTGACTTTTGTCCTGCTTTTAAATCAATTTCTTTCACTTGCTCTCTTTCTGTTTGGATTGGTTGATAATGCAGAATTGGAAAATCCCCAGGCACCACAAAGTTGTGAGCCCGTGGAGACTTTAATTAAAGTTACTCACTATTATGAGACTTTAAAATCTGGCCTGTCTGCTTTTTTTCATTGCAGAGTTGCACACAACAAAAAGGACTGTGTGCAAATCTCAGCTAGAAAGTAATTCTGCATATTCTGGGGTCCTCCCTTGCGGCTGTAGTTTGTTAACTCTGTGGTCAGCTTGATCTTATAATCAGTACATGTATTTTGGGTTTAAAAATGCACTTTATGTATATATTTTTGCTGCAGATAATATCCTTTTCTGCTTCAATTGATAGAACTATCTAATTTAAAATAGTTGGGCTTCTCCTCATTAACCTTTTCCCTTAAAACAACTGACTTCACTCGCTGTTTTTCCTCTGAATCTAAATAGCTGAACATTGGCAACATGTAATGGGAATGCTTTAGGATCAATCACCATTTTTCTTGGTGATGTTGGGTTCTGCTGGTACATAGTAGCTGCTCAGTAAATGACTGGTAATTGAATGGGGTATGAAAAACAGGATGACCTGCTAAAATCCCAGCGTTAGAGATGTCTGTTAACCAGCAGATTTCCAATAATTCAGAGTCAATTTAGTCTTACTTATTTTACGATTATGATGATTTTAATTGCCTAATTGTTACAAATCAATCATATTTTATCTCCCTTTGGTTCAAACAAAGTTTAGTTGCCCAGGTGAGAGAGTGCATTTTTAGTGCATTGACCTAAGATTAAAGTTTTGCTTCAGGTATAGAATTTTTGTTTTTGTTTTTTTAAAAAACTACCCATTTTTGTTGTTGTTGTTGTTTTTCGTTTTTTTTTTTTTTTTTTTTTTGAAATAGAGTCTTGCTATGGAGATCAGGCTGACCTTGAACTCACTATGTAGCTCAGGCTGGCCTTGAACTTGCAGTGATCCTCCTGCCTCTGATTCCCAAGCTCTGGTATTACAGGTGTGCACCACCACACCCAGCTCCGTGATAGTTTTAAAAAGCCAAAAAAGAAGATAGTTTAAATTCTCACTGCTGTGGCTTCCCTGGATATTTTCAGAATACCAGGGGAAGATCTAGTGAAGTGCATGGGGAAGAGATTGCCAACCAATACTGCACCTGTAACTTGTTCCTCGTGTTATGTTCTGTGGAGTGCACAGTAAGCTCTCCGGAAAATCAGATGTGCAGCAGGGTGGGGAGCTAGGGCTTTGTACATGAGGGTTAGCCAGAGTCTAGGTGATTTGATTAGTCTTCTGTTCCTTTATCCCACAAATATAATTTGGTGCCGTTGTGTGGCCCAAATACTGAGTACTGGGGTTACCGGAGTGGACAAAGAAACCACAAGCCACTACCAAGGAAAGGACACAGTCATGTAACCCTTCACCTGTAATGTGATAGGATTATAATGATGATTGTTGCCATTTATTGATATATTTTACAAACTTTCTTTTCTTTCCAACAGTCTCAGAGTATTATTTTTCTTTAAAATGAGGAAACAGGCTCAGTACAAAAAATAAAATTATTGGTATAATAGTAGTAGTAGTAATGTTTGAGAAGTTTATTTTGGTTCCTTCAGATTTCCACATGTGGAGACAAAATGGTTTATCTTTAAATGCATAATAATGCTTGAATGAGTTATATACATTATAAAATTTCCTGAAATACTTTGTTACTGTTGGTTTGTGATATTTTCTTTCTAGAAGGGCAAGACTCAATGAAGCAAACAATTCTTAAACCTTCCCACCTGAAGGAGAAAAAGTGACTTTCTTTCATTTCCTCACAGTGAAATGCAGTTGAATAGCTAAGTTCTCAGAAAGATATTTTAACTAAAAAATCCAGTTTATAGCATATGGAAACTGGAACAGTTATTGTTCCCATTAAAGTGAACACACCACTAACTTTATTTTAATAATTCATGCATTGTTTCATAAACAAAAACAAACAGACATTCATCTGAGAGATCACTTTTAGGAGGAGAAATAATAATTTATAATTTTATTTATTATTTCTTTAGTGGAGAGCAGTCTCTTGGCTGAACACATGTTGCTCTTTTATTTATGAAATGGTGCATGCATTATTAAAATAAACCTGTGACTGTGTTCTGTTTAATGATATGCAAAATTATTTGAGGTTGGGTACAGAGTGGTTTCATTTTTCTTCCTGTTGTATGGTTGGCTGGCTTTCCACCAACTGTGGATATATGAGAGCATTTAAGGAGCACATATTTAATTTTGAGACCAAACAGTCCCTGCAGATTGGAAAAATAAAAGCAAAATTCTATGAATGGTTTTACCTCTGAGCAGTTCTTGATGACGAGGAGAGAGGAAAGCATGTAACAAGGAAAGGAATGGGTCTCTCCATATTGGACAGAGGCAGAGGCTCAGAGACAAGTGCTCTGCTCCCTGCATCTCCACAGTGCTAATCTCAGGCAATTCTTTGGAGCTCTGCTTTTGGCTCCAGCTCACTTATGTACCTTCTATAGCTCCCTGATTTCCTCCAAGCATTTAAAGTCAGACCCCATGATTCAAATTCTGTTCCTTCCTTCCCTCACCTTTTCTGCTCTGAGCAGCAGGATGAGAGAAAATGATCTTTCATGTACTTGAAGTTGGATTTTGTTTGTTATCAATAAACCATATCACCAGTTTTTAAAAGGAAATGGTATTGGTTAAGATCCCAGAAAAATATATATCAAACTCTTTGTTTTGTTATTCTAAAAATACTGGAGGAATTTTATTTCATTTTCTATAGCTCATAAACGCTTTGGGTTTGCAGGCATTTCAGAGGGACTGTAATGTGAAGGGCCAGTTGCCCAGCCTGAGTCATTTACCCAAGTGTTACGGGGAATGCAGATTCAATGGACTGGTGCATCTGGTCCCACTTGATCGTACATATTGTGACAATGACCGTATCAGAATATGAAGGAAGTACATGCCTGTCATTCCATGACACAGCAGCATATGGGTTATGAACAGCAGGACTCGACTCAACTCACAGCAAGATGGTCACCCAGTGATTTATGTGATGGGCTGTGCACTTGGCACAGGACAGGCATTGCTGCCCTGAAATAACTTCCTGTCTTCTCAATGTTGAAATCCCACCATTATGTGACCGTCTTCCTGGACCTATAAAATGCTGTATTTAAAGCTCCCTCTTCTGAGATTAGCTTGGCGCCTTGTATGCATATGTACTCAGGCACCCTGGGAAGGGCATGGAGACTCAGCCAGAACCATTTTCTCCTTCATCACAATTATCCCTGGGGCTGACTAGCACCTTCTGACTTTATGAAAATAGGATAAGATTCTGGGGTGATTGTATTTTCTTTATTTCTGTATATGAAAAATGAAGTAAGATAATATTTGCAAAAATGCTTTCTGTTAGAAGAAAGTATATTAATTTACTTAGTTTTCCCCATTTTTTGCTCTCTGGGTTCTCTAAACCTTTGAATATGGCTCTTGGCATGTTCATTATTTCTATTTCCCAGACTGAGAGCTCATCCATGGAAACAAAAGGTGGTCCTCTGTAGGTCTGACAGTGGATTCACATGAGATTAAAACCAAGAGGGCTTTGTGCTCTTCTCCATCTGAGCTGTTGTTGGCATTGAACCTTGACAGGAAAAGTATTGATGGATGCTCTGTTTTGGGGATATCACATTGTTTGTATCCTGTTGTTCATTTTCTCTAAGAATGTCTTTTTGAATTTTTTTTTCTGTATAGGCAGCTGTAGTCATGGAGGTGTGATGAACATCAGCAGACCATCTGTGGTTCAGCTCAACTGGAGAGGGTTTTCCTATAAGTATGGTGCTTGGGGTCGGGCTTATTCTCCTGAACATCCAAATGAAACACTGTATTGGGTAGCACCTTTGGAAACAGATGGGAGGGTACTTAAATATTACAGACTCTACAACACATTGGATAACTTGCTGTTGTACACACAAGCTCGAGAATCTCTAATTTCCTACGGCCAAGGTAGTGGTGCAACAGTTTACAACAACAACATGTATGTCAATTGGTATAACACTGGGAACATTGCCAGAGTTAACTTGACCACCAACACCATGGCTGTGTCTCAATGGCTCCCTTATGCTGTCTATAACAACCGTTTTTCATATGCTAATGTTGATTGGCAAGATATTGACTTTTCCGTGGATGAACGTGGACTGTGGGTGATTTATGCAACTGAAGCCAGCACTGGTAACATAGTGATAGGGTTACTCAATGACACCTCACTTGAGGTGCTAAAAACTTGGGTTACCAAGCAGTATAAGCCATCTGTTTCTAGCACCTTCATGGTATGTGGGGTTCTCTATGCCACCCGTACTTTGAATACCAGAACAGAAGAAATTTTTTACTACTATGACACCAACACAGGTAAAGAAGGTAACCTGGCCATTATTATGCCTAAGATGCAGGAAAGAGTACAGAGTATTAATTATCACCCCTTTGACCGCAAACTTTATATCTATAATGATGGTTACCTTCTGAATTATGATCTTATCTTCCAACAGGAACCCAAATAAAGTATCTAGGTGTTAGAGTGAAAAAGAAATAAAATGTTTGTTGTAAAAAGTCTTCTCCTCTTATTTAGATATCTGCAGGAGAATCTAGAAGTATTTTTCTTTAGTAGTGATATTTAGGTGCACAGTCCTGAACACTTAGGATATTTGCTCTGATTTGATTAGTTATCTTGGTAATCTTCTGCTCCTTGAGATATATTTCCCAGTGGAAGTAAAGTTCTTTCAGGGTGGAATTGCTAGAGGTGAATGGGCACAATGCGTCTAATGGAGCCTACAGTAAGGAGGCAGGTGGAAACTAAGAAACTTGAATTAGGGAACTCAGTATAGATTCTGTTGGTCCTTTGTACAAGAAAATCTGTTCAATGAACAGTCCTTGTTTATTGTAGTCCTTTCCATGCCTAAAAAGAACTTGGGGCTTAATTTAGCAGATTAATATCTGAAGGTGCTTGAGTGACTGAATCCCCAACTTTGTTTTCTCACTAGCTCTTAAAATAATGCTATGTAAATACTAGATAAGTAAACTTGGCAGTCTTTGTGATATCTGTGAAGTTCTCTGAGTTTTCCAGAGAAAGGACCTTTTATACATTAAATTGTATACTGCCAATCAATTTCAGAAGGATCTTCAGATGAGGCACTTAATTTTGTTTTCTTTCCTTTTCTACCAATTTAAGAGTCAGTAGAACACTTTGTAATTTAATTTGAAAGGCAGGTCAGGAAACTAGAATCAGACTTCCAGTCAATTCTCCCAACCCGTCTCTACTTCCGGCATGGTTTTTTGGTAAACAGCAATAACAAGAACAATAAACATTAGCCAATTTTCTATGGGATAGTCGTAAGGTAAAAAAATTAATTTTCTTTTGTCTCATCATGAACTTTTATTTAGATGGCTCTAGATAAAAATAAAATCAGACGTTAGTGATAAAATGGTAGCATTTATGATTATAGAATAAATACTGGGAGCATATGTGGGAGTTGTTTGTATCAATTGTTTCATGTAATTTTTGTCTTTGTTTAAACCTGGAACTTAGAAAAAGTGAAAATTTAATTTTTTCATAGGAAGAGATATCAAAAATCTATGTAAAGTATCTGATAAATCAATGCAGGAGTTGAAAAATCTTACAGGTTTAGGTGGTTCTGTGCTTTTGGATGGCTTTATCATCTGGTTTTAGCTATTTTACCTGATGTTTAATTCCTAGTCTATAGGACTAGCTATTTTAATGCTATATTCCTCTTTTTTTATGTAAATGATTAAAATGTGCTTTGGAAAAAACAATTGTCTTTAATTTATTTTTTTTAATTACAAAAAAGATCCAACAAAGTCTTTTATTTTTTTTTTTTACAAGAAAACATTTTATTTTAAAAAACAACTGAGAAAACTTTGTTAATATGTTTAAAAGGGTAGTCTACATCTTGCTATAGAGAATGGCTTCCTCCCAAACACCTATGGCTAGGATATCACACACCTAATGACATAATAGCCATAACTTTAAAAATGAGTCCAAGGTTGCGCTACCGTTTTAGTTCTCATTTTTCTTAAAGATTCATTCTTTCTGGCAGCTGTTATACTGGACTGCCTTGTCATCTTTTGGGATATGACCTTAGTAGTTATTAATTTGCATGACTGATCTGATTATTTCCAATGCTAGACCATATTTGTGTGCCTTGTGTTCCTTTTCCAACTGAAATACTAAATAACATAGATCAGAAGCCTGTGGCTCTCCCTCAAGCAGGAGGTCTTGGACAGAAATTAAAAGGACTAACTGCCTACATCAAGAAGCAAAGTACCTTTACCAAAGAGAATGTGTAGGGGGACAAGTGGCCTAGATGAGAAGAACAGATAGACGAAACTGATGTAATAGCATTCCTACTGAAATACTTATTTTAAATCCATGCCAAGCTTTTTGAGGCAGCTGGAAGTTACAATGTTTACTATTTTTAGCAAGGTTTTTCTTCTATTATTTATGAGCTACCTGTAGAGATAGGTACGGCCTTCAAAATGCAACAAGATATGAAGCTAAAGACATATGCATTATGTGAGACATAGGTTAAAAACAATGATGTTATATTTAATCTGGCATAAGACAATTTTCTAGATGAGTGTTTCTACCAAGTACACAGTATGTCCTCTGAAGAAGTGGGAAAGGAGACAGGGAGCTGAGGTAACCCCAGCAATCAGCTTCTTATTCCAACTACCACAGAAGCATTTGCCTGAACCTCCCTCCCATTGGCATAGTGTCAGCCTGCAGTGGCTACCTGCAGAAAATCTTCCCCTGGGAAGGTTGAATTACCAAGGAATTCAGGTTCCTGGGTTTTCTGCAATGCAGTTACACAGTAAACAATTTAACTCAAGATTTATCACCTAATGATTGCTTGAAATATCTATCTATCTATCTATCTATCTATCTATTTATCTATCTATCTATGGTTTATTGAAATACACTTTACATATGATAAAACTTGCCAATTTTTAGTGTAAAATTCAATGAGTTTTTAAAAAAATTCTTTTATTGGTACATGTTAGGTATACAACACTTTTACATTTCTCATTGGGAATTGTACCTTTACATAACGCATCTTGGTTCTTATTTTTTCCCCATTCCTAGCCCTCCCTTCATGCCCTCCACCCTTCCCTATTTACAAAGACTTTATTTCCATTTTTTCCATTTCTCATCATTTTTCCTTTCCCTTCTTTCCTTTCCCCTGCCCCTCCCACTTCCCCTACTGCATTGGACCTTTTCTTCCTATTTTGCATTATTGATTGTTCATTCTAATCATTGGTACATTTTGGGTATACAATATAATGACATTCATCATTGGAAATTTGCACCTTTACATAATCTCTCTTGGTTCTTATTTTTTCCCCCTTCCCCTGCCCCGCCTTCAGCCCCTCCATTCCTCCCTATTTACAAAGACTTTGTTTCCATTTTCTCATATTAATTCCATTCCCTTCTTTCCTTTCCCCTTTCCCTCCCACTTCCCCTTCCCCTTTGCCCCTTTTCTTCCTATTTCACATTATCTATTAGACCTTTTAGTCCTTATTTACACTTTCAGTTTCTCACACTAGAGAAACTATTTGGTATGCATGCATGTGTGTCCTATTTATTTCACTTAAGTGTATCACCTCAATGTGTATCCATTTAGCTATAAATGTCTCTAATGTCTCATTTTTTATGGCTGAGTAGTACTTCATTTTATAAGAAGAACACATTTTCTTTATCCAGTCTCCAGTTAATGGGTATTTGGGCTGTTTCCAAGTTTTAGCTATTACAAATTGTGTTGCTATGAACATGGGTGCACATATATCACTGTAGTATGATACTTTTAATTCTTTGGGGAAGATTCCCAGCAGGGGAATAGCTGGGTCAAATGGGACTTCCAGTCCCAGTTCGTTGAGGTATCTCCATACTGATTTCCACTGTGGTTGCACCAATCTACACTCCCACCAGCAGTGGAGCAGGGTTCTTCTTTCTCCACAGTGCCCCCCCCCAGCATTTGTTATTGGGGATTTCATGATAGCAGCCATTCTTTCTGTGGTGAGGTGGAATCTCAGCGTTGTTTTCATTTGCATCTCTCAAATGACCAGTGATGTTGAACATTTTTTCATGTATTTATTTCCTATTTCTACTTCTTTGTGTGAGAAATGTCTGTTCATTTCAGATGCCCATTTTCAGATTGGGTCTTTAAATTTGGGAGGTCTGATCTTTTAAAATTCTTTATAGATTCTAAATAGAAGACCTTTGCTTGAGGAACAGCTGGTGAAGATTTTTTCCCACATTGTGGGTTGTCTCTTCACACTGTTGGTGGTTTCTCTTGCTGTGCAGAAGCTTTTTAATAAGAAGAGATCCCACTTGTTGATTGTTTGTGCTAGTTCATGGGCAACTGAGGTTTTGTTCATAAAATCTTTTCCTACCCCAAAATCTTCAAGAGTTCTACCTAACTTCTGTTCCAGCTGATTCAGTGTTTCTGTTTTAATATTTAGATCTTTAATCCATTTTGATATTAGTTTAGTGCATGGTAAGAGATATAGGTCTAGTTTGAATCTTTGGCAAATTGAAACCCAATTTTTCCAGCACCATTTATTAAAGAGGCCATCTTTCCTCCAGTGAGGGTGTTTGGCTCCTTTATCGAAGATAAGATGGCTGAGTGTGTCTGGAGTTGTTTCTGCATCTTCTAATCTGTTCCACAGGTCCTCAGGTCTGTTTCTTTGCCAGTACATACTATTTTTATTACAGTAGCTTTTTAGTATAGTTTCAAGTTGGGAATTGAGATACCCACCACCATGTCTCTGTTACCTAGAATTGCTTTTGCTATTCTGGGTCTCTTCTTGTTCCAAATGAATTTTTGGGTTGTTTTCTCAAGGTCTATGAAGTATGCTGCTGGGATTTCAATTCGAATTGCATTGAATCTATATAGCAGTTTTGGAAGTATGGCCATTTTCACTATATTAATCCTTCCTACCCAGGAGCAGGGGATGCCTGTCCATTTTCTGGTATCATCTTCAATCTCTCTTTTTAGAGTGCTATAGTTTTCAGAGAAGAGGTCTTTGATTTCTTTTGTTAGGTTGATTGCTAGGTATTTCAGTTTTTTGGATGCTACTGTGAAGGGAATTGTTTGCCCTATTTCTCTCTCAGTGAGTCTGTTGTTTGTGTAGAGGAAAGCTATTGATTTTTGTGTGTGGACCTTGTATCCAGCTACTCTTCTGAATTTGGTTATTAAGTCTAGAAGACTTTTGGTGGAGTTCTTGGGGTCTTCTATGTACAGTATCATGTCAACTGCAAATAATGACAATTTGACTTCTTCATTTCCTATCTTTATTCCTTTTATTTCTTTCTCTTGTCTAGTTGCCATGGCTAATGTTTCCAAAACTATATTGAACAAGAGTGGTGATAGTGGACATCCTTGTCTTGTTCCTGATTTTAGTGTGAAGGATTTCAGTTTGTGACCATTTAGTATGATATTGGCTGTTGGTTTTTCATAGACGGCTTTTATCAGTTTGAGGTAGAGACCATCTATTCCAATTTTTTTGTAGGTTTATTTTTTATCATAAATGCATGTTGGATTTTGTCAAATTTTCTGCATCTATTGAGATCATCATATGGTTTTTGTCCTTGACTCTATTGATATAGTGTATTACTTTGATTGATTTGTGTATGTTGAACCATCTGTGCATCCCTGGGATGAATCCCACTTGATCAGGGTGTATGATCTTCTTGATGATCTTCTGCATTCTGTTTGCCAGTGTCTTTCTAAGGATTTTTCCATCTATGTTTGTCAGTGAGATTGGCCTCTAGTTCTCTTTTTCTGTTGGGTCTTTCTCTGATTTGGGGATCAAGGTGATGCTTGCTTCCAGGAATGAATTTGGGAGTATTGCTTCCCTTTCAATTTCATTGAAGAGTTTAAACAGGAGTGGTAGTAGTTCCTCTCTAAATGTCTTGTGGAATTCAGCAGTGAAGCCATTAGGACCCAGGCTTTTCTTAGTTGGTAAGTTTTAAATTGCATTTTCAATTTCATTGGTTGATACTGAGTTGTTTAGAATTTTTAGATCTTCTTCATTCAACTTTGGTAATTCATATGGACCTAGGAATCTGTCCATTTCTTCTGTGTTTTCCATCTTACTGGCGTATAGGTTCTGGAAGTAAGTATTGATGATCCTCTGTATTTCTGCTGGGTCTGTTGTACTTTCACCCTTTTCATTCCTAATTGCATGGATTTGGGCCTTTTCTTTCCTTTTTCTGATAAGGTTAGCTAAGGGTTTGTCAATTTTGTTGATTCTTTTGAAGAACCAACTCCTGCTTTCATTGATTTTTTGTATTGTTCTCTTAGTCTCCATTGCATTTATTTTTTCTCTGATGTTTATAATTTCCCCCCTTGTATGAGCTTTGGGTTTGTCCTGCTCTTCTCTTTCTAGAAGCTTGAGGTTCAGCATCAGGTTGCTTAATTGGGCTTGTTCTATTTTCCTAATATGTGTATTCACTGCTATGATTTTCCCTTGTAAGACTGCTTTCATTGTGTCCCATAGCTTCAAATATGTTGTATTGTCATTGTCATTTAATTGAAGGAACTGTCTGATTTCTTCTTTTATTTCCTCTGTGACCCATTGGTTATTCAGAAGTGTGTTGTTCAATTTCCATGTGTTTATGAAGATTTTGCAGTTCCTTTTGCTATGGATCTCCAATTTCATTGCACTATGGTCTGATAATATACAGGGGATAACTTCAATTCCTTTGCACTTACTTAAACATGTTCTATGTGTGAATATGTGGTCTATTTTGGAGAACGACTCATGTGTAGCTGAGAAGAATGTGTATTTTGATTTTTGTGGGGTGGAACACTCTGTAAACATTTGTTAAGTTCATTTGTTGAAGAGTTTGATTGAGTTCTAGTATTTCATTATTTATTTTTTGTCTAGTTCATCTATCTATTTGTGACAGTGGGGTATTGAGGTCCCCCACTACAATTGTATTAGTGCACATATGACTTTTCATGTCCATTAGTATTTGTTTTATATAGTTGGGTGCACTAGTGTTTGTTGCATAGATATTTATGATTGTCATCTCTTCCTCTTGGATTGTTCCATTTACAAGGATGTAGTGTCCTTCTTTGTCTCTCTTAATCAGTGTTGGTTTGAAATCTACTTGATCTGCAAAGAGGATAGCTATCCTGCTTTTTTTCAGGTTCCTATCACATGGAGTATTGCTTTCCACCCTTTAACTTTCAGTCTGTGAGTTTCCTTTTGAATTAAGTGTGTTTCTTGTATGCAGCATATTGTTGGATTTTGCTTCTTGACCCATTCTGCCAGTCTATTTCTTTTGATTGGTGAATTGAGACCATTAACATGGATTGTTATAACTGATACATATTGAGGTAACATTGTCATGACTTTTTCTTTTGGTTGGATTCTCCCCCTTTACATTTAATTTCTTGTCACACCCGATTGGTTCACTCTGCTGTGCTTCCTGGGTTTGTGATCCTCATTGTATTTTCCTAGGATATTGTCTAAAATTTTTTGGAGTGCTGGTTTGGTATTCATGAAGTTCCTAAGGTGCTCTTTGTCGTGAAAGTATCTTATTTCTCCATCAATTTGAAAAGATAATTTTGCAGGTTACATCAATCTGGGTTGGAGGCTGTTTTCCTTTAGGGCTTGGAATACATCACTCCAAGCTCTTCTTGCCTTGAGGGTTTGTGTTGAGAAGTCTGCTGTGATTCTGATGGGCTTTCCTTTGTATGTGATTTGTTTCTTTTCTCTAACTGCTTGTAGAACTTGGTTCTTCTGTTGAGTTTCTGGAATCTTAACAATTATGTGCCTATGTGTAGATTTTTTTTGATCAAGGCTATTTGGAGTCCTATATGCCTCACTTGTCTGTATGTCAAATTCCTTTCCCCTTCTTGGGAAGTTTGCTGCCATTACTTCTGTGAATAGTTTTTTCATGTCATCTGCACTCTCTCCTGTTTCTTCATTGACTCCTATCCGTCTTATGTTATTCTTCTTTGCATCATCTAGCATCTGCTGGATTGATTTCTCATGGTCCCTTACTATTTTAAAGAGTTTTTTCTTTTCCTGGTTACTAATTGCAATCTTATCTTCTATATCTGAAATTCTGTCCTCACATTGGCTCATTCTGCTGTGTAGACTTTCAATGGAGTTTTTGATCTCCTGGAAATCTATTTGCATCTGTTTTATAGATTCTGTTTGTTTCCTATGTTGGGATTCCATCATGTTCTTCAGGTCCTGTCTAGATTTATTAATCATGTCTTTCACTATGAGCACAATCTCTGCTGTTATCTGAGAAATTATTTCTGATTTCATTTTTTCCAGATCCTCTTTTGTTGCCAGTTCAGGGAGTCCAGGTGGTTGAGTATTAGAGTGTTCCATCTCATTTCCCTTTGGGGTTGCTGTAGGTGATCTGGAAGTCTGGTTTTGAGACTTGTTTACATGTCTTCTCATTTCGGACTGGGAGCGGGGGGTGGGTGCTGTTAACACCCACACAGCTTACCTCCTCTGAGCTGGGAACAGTGGGATAGTGGCTCAGAAGCCCATTCCTCTGGGCTGGGTGCAGCCGGATGGATGGTGGCCTGGAAGCCCCTTCCTCTGGGCCAGGAGCAGGGGGATGGACAGCAGCCTGGAAGCCCCTCCCTCTGGGCTAGGAGTGGCGGGTATGACAGCAGCCCAGAAGCCCCTTCCTCTGGGCTGGGAGTGGCAGGATGGATGGTGGCCCAGAAACCCCTTCCTCTGGGCCAGGAGTGGCAGGATGGACAGCTGCCCGAAAGCCCCTTTCTCTGACCTGGGAGCAGTGGGACAGCATCTCAGAAGCCCCTTCCTCTGGACCAGGTGCAGCAGGATGGACGGCGGCTAGGAAGCCCCTTCCTCTGGGCCAGGAGCAGTGGGATGGCAATTCAATGAGTTTTGACAAATGTACAGTCATATAAAGTCTACCACAATTAGAAAATAATACAATTTCATCATCTCTAACATGTTCTCTTATACCCTTTTGCAGTTAATTCCTACCCCACCCTCCAGCTTCTGGTAGGCACTGATGTGTAGTTTCTCCCTACACAGCACTTTTAATTTTTTCAGAACTTCTAGACATGGAATAACTTAGAGTGTAGCCTTTTAAGTCGAGCTTCTTCAGCTTTCCTTTTGAAGGAATCAGCAGGTTCAAATCACCTCAGAAGATAACTGGACACTTCTGGGTGATCTTGGGGATCCCTGTATTTTTTATTATTTTTCTTGCATGGGTGGTTGTTGAGAGCTGTGGTAAACTACTGCCCTTATAATTGTTCTCCAATGGTCTGGAAGTGCCATGAAGGGGAAGGGTCTAGCTCTTGGCATCAGTCAGACTTATCAGGCAGCACTTGCAAAGCATGGATGGTTTCTTGCTACTAGCCATGTTCAAGGTTTGTTTTCCAAATCTCTACCCTATGTCTCAAGCATTCCTACCAATCACTGATGCACAGAGTGGTTGTAAGCAAAGGATTCAATAATACAAAAATGGGTTTGACTCTTTTCACTGCTTATAAGTGAAATGGTTTGGGGGGGCTGCCCTTAACTTTTCTAAAACTCAATGTCATTTTTTATGTAAGATGGAATAAAATCACCTAGCTCAGAATCCTATCTTGTGAATTAAATGATACTAAGTATATAAAGTGTCTAGTAAGGTCACTGGCACACGTTCTGCCCTTAACAAAGAATTATCAGTTTCTTATTTGAAATTTCTGGTTCAGAGGGATCATTGAATTGACAAGATATAAAAATAACTGGGATTAGAGTTTACATCTTCTCCCTATAATAGTTGTTGCAATTAGTGACTCTTGAAAGCAGGTGCATTTTGGCCTTGAGGAGTTCCAAAGAAACATCATCTCAATTGATCCTCAAAGCTGATGTTTCTATACTTTGACTCCAAAAGACAGGCCAATATGAACAGAAGAAATAACCTATTGCCCTTTTCTTTTTATCTTTCCATCCCTTTCTGTAGATAAGACTAAATTAGATACATATGTTTTCCTACTTTCTTTGCTATAGTCAACAAGAGTTATCAGTCTTTCGAAGAGGAATGGATACTTATTTTGTACTCCGCTTTTAGTAAAATGCACTTATCTCTTGGGGTTCCTTTACATCACTAACCTTGATAGTGTATTTTCCCCTCTTCTTGGTTTGTGGACTACTGAAAAGGGAAGTCTGGCAAAGGAGGGAGGAATGACTATGTGTTGCCTTCAGGATGACATAGAGAGGTTCTGGGTCTGAGACTTTGCTCATCTCAAACAGATGTCACTCTATGAAGGGCAATTGGCCTCCTGTGCTCCAGAGTGTTCCAGAACAACAAAAGGGTGAATTGTGACACAATTCAAAAAATGAGCAGATTTCTAAGGCACGCTCCCAGTCAGTGGAACAGACAAGCTGGCCTGGCTTGTGGGTGAGAAATGCTATTTGAGTTGTCAGTTCAGTTGCCAGGCCCCACATCTGTAGCTTGGGATGTGCCCACTTGTCTCTGAGATCTGCATCTGTTCCTGGAATTCATCCAGGGGGAGCAGCCCTTGGAATCAATGTCCACAGTGGGGAAAGGTGGTTTTCAGTCCATCCCAAAGAAAGTTTTTTTCTTGGGTGTCATCCCTGGACTGCTTGGAGCCAAGTTCCTCTGTGAGGATAGTTTCCCAGATCTCAACTTCCTCCAAGGAGTAATATAGTGAGATCTATGGTGTGTGTGTGTGTGTGTGTGTGTGTGTATGTGTGTACTTCCAAGTGGCTTGGCTGGAGCTTACTGGATGTAGAAGGAGGCAGAGGATGAGGTTGGAATAGTGGACAGGCCAAAGTTTATCTGCCACCAAAAGAATTTCGTTCCTGTACCTTTGCCCAGAGAATTTATTATGATGCAGGGTCTCTCAAATATCTTTTTTCTTCAGTGTTTTTGAAAACAACAAGTAAAAAATGTATGTCTTCAAAGTGCAAAACTTTTATTACATATCCATTGTGAAATGATTGACACTACTGAGCTAATTAACACATTTGTTGTCCCACATAGATACTAAATCTCTCTTTTTTTTTAAAGTTGGATTCTGCCAACTCATGTGTTCTTTTTCACTTGTGACAAAAATTTTTTTTTGTGGTAATAGGAATTGAACACAAGACTTTGCACATGCTATATTCTCAGTCCCTAATAATGCTTTCTGCATCAATTTTACTGGTGATTTATTCTTACTTTGGTGACTATTTCAGTTACGGTTCAGTGTAAGAACAGAAACAACTTCTTTTAACTGTTATTCTGCTAAGTGCTGTTAGATAAAGGTGATTCTCTTGGTGGCTTATCCCAACAGCAAGTTTTTTCTCCCTAAACTGATCAGGGTCCACTGATTTAACACTGTGTCCTTGTTTCTTTTAACATCTCACTCATTCCCAACACCTTTTGTCTCCCCTTTATATCCAGTTGTCATTTTGTTTGGTGCCACTGTGATGGGAGAAACCTCTTCCAAGATGCCTCTATTCCAAGCAGTGATTCAGGACCCCAGACTCATTCCATTTTGCATCTTCACCATGTCCATTTATAGATTACAAGGTCACTGTGCTCATGATGCAGCTGGAGGGTAAAGAACATGAAGGATTTTATGTGGTCTAAAAGTGGTGTCCAACATTTTGCTCACAACCCATTAACATAGGGCTCCACCTAGCTGCAAGGACACTGGGAGCCATAATATCTAGCGGGTGTGCAGCAGAAAAGAAAATGGGCTCATGAGCAACCAGCAACTCTAGGTATTACAAGAAAAGGATTTAACACAGAGAATTAAGTGCTTAAAAAATTGTTGAAAAGGCTGGAAGTGCAGCAATCAGAGGCTGCCATCTAACATTTGCTTTTGAGGTTACACCACTACCTACAATCCAAAAATCAAGAGATCTGGCACTGGTTGTAGTGCCATTCCCACATCCTCCACACTGGTACCCAATGATAACATGTGAAACATGGAGTCCATCTGCTGCAAACACTCACCTCTGCTGGTGCCTCCTCTCCCTGTACCTGCAGAAATCCTTCCATCTTCCAAATGTAGCAGGAGTGGATCATGTTAACTGAATCTAAAACACTACTGGGACTGTATCTACAAAGAAGACTGGGACATAGAGTTTTAATCTTCCTTCTCTTCAGACAAGGAAGACAATAGGAGAGCTTGGAAATTGGTGCCAGCACCAATAGACAATACCTGGCACCGCAATTTCATTGGTGACTACTGCTTTCACCCTTACTGATGTTTTGTCTTTGGTGACTGCTTCTTTATTTTCTAAATCCTATTTATCCTCTTAATCATGCAGTCAGTTCTGTAATAAGTATATCTTCCCTAACATTTGTTTAAAGCTGTAAAAGTTGATAATTGACCAGTGAAGTATGGTTTCAATGCTGTATGCACAGAAAAATCACCCAGAGGTTTATCCTTGTCTAGGCCTATAGCCTTACTAAGAGATGCTGATTCCCTTGATTTAGGTGAGGCCCAGTCACTGATACATAAATTTAAATTTTCTTGTGTAGCTGAAGTTGGGAAAACCTACTAAGCTTATTAAGCAAAGATAGAAGTTTTGATTCAAAATTCTTGAGTCAAAATCCTTGGAAACCATCCAGAAAGGGTGGGGCTCAGAATCTAGATGGGGTTTGGTGGATTTCTATGTGTCTGCTTCCAATCCTAGGCACAAGGTGTCTTGATAGTTGAGATTGGGACCTTCCCTCCAGTGCCATAGTGGGTGGGTACTTCTTTTAGCATCTCATTCATCTTTCGGTCATTCATCACTGTGGATATTCTTCACCTTACCATGGAATTGTGGCTGAGTAAACCTGTGGTTAAATTAAAAATATCAATTTGAAAGGGCATCAAATACATCTAGCCTACAGGACATAATGGATTATTTCTCCTCATGCTTACATGACTGGCTGGGAGCTGCAAGTCACTGCCACTGCCCAGCATCTCCAGGGAGGATTGTGCTGAATATCGCCAGCCTGGGGAAAGATCCAAATGCAAAATTTGAACTATGGTTCTGCTGCACTTGGATAGTTTTGCATCATCACAAAATCAAAAACTTGTACATTGAATCATCTTAACTGGGGGCTAATATGTATGTGGATGTATACATATTTTTAATGTTCGAACTTCAGTGGTAGCTTTACCCGAGCCCAAAATAGAGAGAGGGAATTTCTCCTCCAGCAGTGATGTTTCTGGATGAACTTTTGAAAAGGAGATGACTTTTAGAACTTTGTATCCCCTTTGTCATGCTCCATCTGAGACAAAAAGTGCCATGTGGCCAGTCACACACAGGCAACCCATCAGTGCTCTAGGAGAAAGTCAGGCATCTCAATTCTTTCTTACCTCTGGAGCCACTCAAAAATTTTCACAATTTGGTGTACTCCATGTCCCTTGCATTCCCTTTGTTAATCGCTTCTGACCTTGGCTGACCTCTGGGGTCATTTAGCTGACAAGGGGCTGCTCATGGGAGGGTTCACTCAGAATCCTGATGTGACACTGTGGTTGGAGACCATCACAGATCCTTAACAGGCTCCATGTCTGCCTGAGGAGAACCCAGGTAAGCCACAGAAGGAAACATTGAGCTTTTCAGGTGATCCCATGCAGTTTACTGGCTTTCTCAGACCCATGCTAGGTGGGGCGGCACCACAACGAGCCCTGTAGCCCTCACCAAGATGATCTGCCACTCACTGGCACAGGTTTCTTAGCAGAAGCTGAGAAGGCAATGAGTGAAGGCAGAGCTGCCCTGGAGAGCAGGAATTCTGGCAGCATAAGCTCAGGGAATTAGTTTGGGAAAGAAAGTTTGTAATAACAGTGTTCTAGTTCCTGCTGAATAAAACATTCAGAGAACTTTCCTTCTCCCAGCAGAAAAATAAAGTACAGTACTCTGGTGGCAATAAGATGGTTGTTCTTTTTTAAATGTTGTTTTTAATAAAAATCAGATGGCTGCAATCACTTGACCTTGACACTGCCCTCCCTCCTGATCCTGCACAGGGCATTTTGTGTGATGTGAGAGGATGTGTCTCTGGGTTGTACTGGGTGTCTCTCATTTCAGCAGATGGCAAAACAGCCATCTCAATGACTGGGGCATGAGCCCAGAGAAGGTACAACCAGCTGCAAACAGACTAGTAAATATGGTTGTTACACATCTGGTAGGTAGTTCTACAGCAAAGCAGCTAATGGTGCTGATATTTAAATGGTCATTAGTAGACTTGAGATTCTGTGCACCCAATTAAGAAATACCCTGGAAGCTCTCTTGGTGTTGTTCTGTTGTCATTTAGACTGCAGACAGAGCCAGCAGCAGACCCCTCGTCTGCATGGCTCTCGCTGCCTACAGGGAAAAAAACTTCAGTTTTATCAACAGGATATAGGGGATGCTAGAGCAGGCTCCCTCATCCAAAGGGCATCACAGAAGTCTATGCCGGCACATCATGCATCCCCAGCGTCTGTCTCTCATTAACCTTCTATTGACTAAGCCTAGAATCAGTTAATCCTGGGGATTCATTATGCATAAGGGCCAGGTTATTCCCTTTAAACCCTCTGGCAAAGTTAAGAAGGGGGAGGTGCTTTTTCATTATGAAGGGACCTCACAAGAGAACTGAGTAGGCTTCTGCTTACCTGGTATAGACTCAAGGTTGCTGAGAATAGCTCCTTGACCTTAGGGATTTGTTCACAGTTAAAATGCAAATATCTTTGGCAAAGAGAATTTATTCAGAATAATTTGGTTTTTAAAATGATGTTTGAATCATGCAAAGCAAAAAGACTTCAAGGAAGAAGGCTGTGGGATGAGGGGGATTGGGATGGTTTAAGGAATAGGAAAAGAGAGGACAGGCAGGAAAGACATAATTCTTCTACTTTGGCTTGTTCCTTTTCTCCAACCCTTCCCCTGGGTGGAGGAACTCTTGACTGGTTTCTTCTTGCTTTTCATAGCTATTATTAAAAGCTCTAACAGCATCCAGGGCTACCTCCTGATACACTAGATGCAGCACAGAAAAGAGTAAGGATAAGGAACTGGATGTCTAAAACTTACCTGCTGCCTAGGAAGGGTGATATCTTGGCTTGTGTGGGACAGTCGGGGTTGTGTTCATTGTCCTGGCATAAATATTGATCATGGGCTCCTTTCCATACTCAGGGAGATTCAAGTTTGACTCATAAGTCATGTAGTCACTCTAACCATAGCCCCCTCCATAGGAAGAGGTCATTTGTTTTGTCTTTTTATCTCTTCACTGTTTTTGGGATCTTGTTTGGGAGAAGTTACAAGGTGACATATGACTTTTACTTTCATAAGTTGGGATAAAAAGACAAAGCAAGGCAGGCCTAAATCAGGCTGTGCCAAGAAATGTAGAACTCAGTGGAACATGTGGTCCCTGGGTCCCTGATTCCTCCTCAGCCCCTGAGGCTGGCTAAGGTCACTGCTCAGCACTAAAACTACAGTGCTGTGGCAGCAGAGAGAAGGCTTTGGAAAAATGGCATAGTAGGCTTATTTCTTTATGGCCCAGTGGCCTGATTGGAACTTTTTGGGTTCAATGTGCTGAAGATGCAGATATGGGGCTGGGACATCATGTGACAAAGGTACTCAAAGGTGGGGGCAAGGATACAGTCACATCTTTTCCTAGCTCCAGCAGTAAAGTGAAAGGTGATAACTTATCTTGACTCCTTCATTGGGAGAGGGACTCTTGGAAGTAGGGAAAGGTGGACAGTGCATGTGCCTGGCAGTTTGCATAACTAGACTGATTCGTGCTCAGATTCCAGGGTTCTCAGAGATATAAATCCACACAGACACAGACATAATGCCACAGACATCCAACATAGGAATGCGATATAATAAAAACACCAGGTTTTAGGAACATTCAGGGCAATGTGAACCTGAGTTCACTTCCTCCCAGAGTTATGATTTACTAGCTGTGTTACCTTGGTCAGGATTCTTAAACTCTCTGACTCTCAGTTCCCTTGACTGTGAAGTATAGTAGTTGTGATGACTTATTGATAAAATATGTTCCAATTTTGGTATCTTGTCTGATCTATAACATTAGTCACATTTCTCCTCATCCTGTCTTTGAGTGTAGTGTTTAAGAATGGCCTTGAGTGACATCCCAGCCCACAGTCATATATATATGTGGTCTTGCTAAGTTGATAAGTTACCCAGTTTGTGCTCAAATCTGTACTCCTTCTGCCTTAGCCTCCCAGAGTGCTGGAATTGCACTTGCGTGTCACTGTGCTTGGCTCAGTTGATACAGTTTCAGTTTTCAAGTTTCTTATGGGCAGCACTTGGGTCTGACATCATCCAACCTGTGCAGTCCGTAGGACCTAGCATGTGTCAATTCTTGGCACACTAAATATGTAATTATTACTGCTACTGAGTAAAGTTGAATAAGGAAGGGGGTAGGGGATTGGTATGCCATAGCTATGCAGCTTAGAATTCTGTCTTGGTTCTTTGAAGTTACTGCAGGTAAATTCTGAAACAATTAGCATGGGTGTTTGTCCTTCAAAGAGCCCATTCCTCCTCTTTCTGATCTTGGCTATCCCCAAACAAGATGGAGGTAACAGGACCCATCCCTCAGTAAACAGCCTACTCTTAGCCTGTTTCTATTGTATATCATCTGTGTTTGGCCTTGAATCTCCTGTGTGCTGCGTTGTGAGGAGAATATCAATTGGTGTGCAGGAGAACAAGCCAGGGACTGCCAGCTAGTGCGTGAGTGCATTGTCAGTGGGGAAATCAGGCTACATGCATGGGAAATAACTTCCTTTTTTTCATTTTATAAATTAGTTTAGTGATCCTTGGGATTACGATCCCTGAATCCCACAGAAAATGGTTTAAAGGGGGAGGGAATCATAAAGCAGTGCTCTTAGTAGTTCCAGAAAGAAGCACAGGTAGGAATTGATTTGGCAACTAGAGCACCCCATTTCCCATCACATTCTTGCTAGCACTATTGCCATTTCAGCTGGTTTGTAGCAGAAAGCTGTGTTTAAGACCTATGATTTCAACTGGGGCATTCAGGCTAGGGAGGAAGGCAGGGGGCCTGTTTTCTAGAGGAGAGAGTTCATGCACAATGTTAGATTCCTGTGTCTGGGAACCTATTAGCCCTATTAGACATAAGTTTATCCTCTATATTTTAATTTATCACAGACCCAGAGATCATCAGAGCCAGAAACTTCATGTAGGCCCCTTTGCTCTATAATAAGGTAACTGAGAGCAGAGAGGGTAAGTGACCTCTCCCGAGGTCCTCATGCAGCTGACAAGGGGCTGGACTGGACTTGTGCCCAGGTGAGGACCATTATACTTCCCACTCATTGCTCTGCCTATCAAAGAAACACACTTTGTGTTCCCAGGGGTAAAATGGGCAGGTCTTTCTCATTTTATTTTATTCCAAAGTAAAAAACACATTCTTATTTGTTCTTAATCTATTTGTAAACTCTAATAACAAGTTCTAGCATTAACTACTTAACAGTTTACTTAATTAGCTAATAGTTAAAAACGGAAAGCTGTTTTCTTTGACCTTTTATAATCTATAATCGTTCTACTGCAAAGAAGTTTCGAGTCATTTGATGTTGTGGTGACGCTGGCATAAAAGGTAAATTTCTTGGCAGGAAACCAAAGTCTAGTTCCTGAAGGTCATACTTTCCTCTACTGAGCATCCTATACTGCCTGAAAAGTAAAATGTCGAAGGAAAAGAGGATATTTTTAATTAAAAGCATTACACACATGTATATTTATTTATAATCAGGGGAGAGTTCATGTAATAATTAGGTGTCAAGAGACTGGGGCCATTGGATTTACTTTGAGTTTGATTTCTACTCTTTCCCATCCTGGTGACTTTGAGCAAATGGCCTCTCTAAGGCTGCAACCCCTCAGGTGTAAAATAGGTGCAGTCATTTTGCCTGTTTTGTAATTGTTACGAGGGGGTGATATATATGTAAAGATTATAGTACCTTACCTGAAAAGTGGTAAATCTTCCATAAATGTTTATTATTATGATTACTGTTAATACATACTTACCACAGAAAAATCTGAAAGCTCATAAAAATATGAAGAAAGAAACAAACACTATCTCTATTCCATCCTTCCAACACTATTACTCTTCCCATTTTGGACAAAATGACCAAAAATATAATCATATACACATATTCTATCATAGTGTGCTAGTGTATATATAATTTAGTAGACTGTGTTTTGTAAACAATGTCTTGTTATTTTTCAAAAACACAATGGGGGGGATGCGATGGTTGTGCAACTTTGTTGCGGCAGTAGCTAATGAATACAACGCCTTCATATCTTCAGATTTTATGTCATTGAGAAGGATGATTTTTAGTTCTACCTAGTATTCCAAAGACTACTGTAGTTTATTTAACCATTGTCCTATTGCAATTTAATTTGTTTTCCCTATTTTTCCTTTTTTCTTCTCTTTTCTCTCCCTTGTTTCCTTTCTTGCTCTTCTTTTTGGGGGGGTGCCTTTATAAACTTTCTGGCGTATAAATCCTTGTCTGCACTTTTGATCATTTAAAAAATATATTTTAAAAAGTAAATCATTGAATGATGAACATGTGTCAGAATCTTGATCCACAATACTAAGTTGCTTTGGATCTTTATTTTGGAAAATTCATTCTCCAGAGCTGCATACAATGTTTTCTGCTAGAATGTTTCTGTGAAAGGGGTAGTCAAAGTCTTAACATGCTTGGTTAGTAAAGTGTCAATTTCTTCCTTCTCCTGGGAAGCATATTGCAGAGTTGGAAATGACCCTGATTAGAGGATACTTTTGGAATCTCTAAAGGAGGCCCCATGTGCACTGGTTTGGAGAGTTATCCCAAACAGCTTGACCTCTAGGTCTTAGCTAATCTAATCCAAAACCTCCAAGTCAGTGCAGTGACATCCTTTCATGGCCATCTCTAAAATCTTTCAAAGCAGTCCAGCCTATAAATACTTTGCTTAGTCTATTGTGTGGATAATACTTTTCCTTTGCTGGAAAACTGCCCTGGAATCCTTGACCAATTTGGCTCTGGGAAGCAGAGCTTTCACATGTATGTCTTCCCTCCACAGCAGTGAGGGTGTCCTACCACCATCCCACCTGTAGGTAGGTGTTGACCTTTCTAGCATGCTTGCTCTGTGGCTTGGGTATTATTAAGCTTGTCCTCAGGCTTCATTTCCTTGAATTCCAAACCTTCACTTTTTTTAGAGTCATCCTTTCTATTCTCATGCAGCTACACTGAGTTCAGGGCTTCCATTCTGTTGTTCCTCAAGAGCTGCATACCTACCTATTTGCACTCTCTGCTGGCAAATTTTTCCTCTGACCTGGTCTGAACACATTTGTCAGATTAATTTTCTTTTAGCATAGTCCTGAGGCTGCTACCTTTCACTGACAGCCACATTAAACACATTCTCAAGACCATCACTTGTGCAGTTTCTGTTTCCTGGTTTCCCATCACACTCTCTAGCCAAACCACATCACTTGCTGTACTCCACATGTACCTGATCCTTGTCAGACATATTGGGTTTTTTTTTTTTGCCTTAATTGCCCTCTATTCCCATGCTCCTCTATTGAAATTTCATCTATCATTGCCCATGTCAAATACTGCTGTATGAAACCTGTCTTAACTTCCTTCATCAGAAAGAAAACTTACCTTTTATAAACAGCTATTGCATATTCTTACCTTTTCTTGCTTGCCTTATATGTGAATGAATTTTTTTGTGTTTAATCCTCCCTTTATCCCAGGCACTAGAGATAATAAACTTCTGGAGGGCAGGAGTAACCTGTCCTGTCTCCTTATCCATTGAATCATGTTTAGAGTGCTTTGTGCATGATGGACACTCAGAAGTCCTTAGACATAGCCCTCCTATGGTTGCCAAAGAGTAGAGG
Source organism: Heterocephalus glaber (assembly GCF_053883595.1). Taxonomy (NCBI): domain Eukaryota; kingdom Metazoa; phylum Chordata; class Mammalia; order Rodentia; family Bathyergidae; genus Heterocephalus; species Heterocephalus glaber. The sequence goes on along the minus strand of NW_028258406.1, from coordinate 10,635,295 downwards.
CAGCACAGCTGCCTGTATTTATTGTTTTTCCCAGGAGAGGCAATTATAACGCTTTAGCTTCCCCTTTTGGCTTTCAGCCAGTGGCTCTGCACCTAATCTCTAATTTTTTGTTATTGTTGTTGTTTAAAGTGATTTTCATTCTACCCAGCCAAAGCAAAAGGATGATAATAATAATGCAAGTTGCCACTATTTACTGCAAGCCTACTATGTGTTAGAACTGTGTTTTACATATGGAATCTCACTTATTAATCTTCACAAGAATTTTATAAATTAGGTATTACTATCCTATTTTATGGAAGAGAAAAACGAAAGCTCTGAGAAGTTGAAAACAGTACAGAACAAAACAAAACAAAACACCTTGCACCAAAATTGTTGGAGTAGTGGGTTGGACTGGAGTCAAGCGTTTAACCCATATCTATTGAGCTAGATCCTTTCCACTAAGCTCGCTAGGAAAGGAGGACTGGAGGGTGAGCTAGATATAAGGCTCTGGCTCAGTTTTCCTGGATCTAAGTCCTTGAGGTTTTTTCAGGATGAGGAAGTGCATGCCTCTTCTAGCTTAATTATGTTAAGCCCTTGATTCCTCTGCATTTGGCGGAGGGCCTCGGAGAAGACGGAAATTGAGTTGATCCCTTGCTTGGGTCTGAGTGCTGTTGGTGAGTAGTGAGTAATTTATAGGACCCCAAACATACTTGATTCTACACATACTCTGTGCTCCTCCAGAAATCTCCAGAACTCCAAGACCTATTATGGTACCAATGGGCAAAATGTACTCTTGATGTCAAATTACAGGAAGTCTGAATCTTTTCTAGATTATCCAGGTCATTTACTTGTTGGGTGAAGGCAGTTGAGAATGGGTGTAGTATATGCAAAGATTAAAGAGATTTCAAATGTTGTATGTTAGGTATCAAAATGGCTTTGATGGGAGAACTAGATGCTAATTTTTAAAGAATTCTAAAAAACAGCACCTAGCACAATACTTGGAGTAAAATAGCTATTTAATAGACATGAACTGAATAAATGAAAAGATAAATTGAAGATAATATATATGAATAAATTTTCAGTATTTTTCTATGGCAAGCAATGGGAAATAATGGGTAATGTAGGATACACCAATTATTAGCAGTGTCACATTAGGTAACATTCTCTTTGAAGTTCCATTTCATCATGTGTAAATGATAATGCTAACATCTATTGAGAAGAGAACTAAGAAATGTCTGAGATTTTTACTGACTATCAAGCTACCATATTAGCTTGCCATTGTTTCAAAGATACTAGCAGGACAGAGGAGAAGGCTTCCGGGCTGGCGTGCCACCACTCCCAGTGCAGAGGACGAGGCTTCTGGGCCACCATAGCACCATTCCCAGCACAGAGGAGGTGAACTGTGTGGGCTCCAGAACCATCACCCCCTCTGTTGAAATGACAAAACATATAAACAAGCCTCAAAACCAGACTTCAGATCACCTAGAGCAACAGCAAGGGGAAATGAGATAGAACACTCTGATACTCAAAAACCTGGACTCCTTGAACTGGCAACAAAAGAGGCTCTGGAAAAATGAAATCAGAAATAATTTCTCAGATAAGAGCAGAGATTGTACCCATAGTGCAGGACATGATTAATAAATCTAGAGAGGAGCTGAGGAACATGATGGAATCCCAACATAGGAAACAAATGGAACCCATAAAACCGATGCAAACAGATTTCCAGGAGATTAAAACTCCATTTAAAGTCTATGAAGCAGAATGAGCCAATGTGAGGACAGAATTTCAGATATAGAAGATAAGATTGAAATTAGTGACCAGGAAAAGAAAAAACTCTTTAAAATAGTAAGGGACCATGAGAAATCAATCCAGCAGCTGCTAGATGATGCAAAGAGGAGTAACATAAGACAGATTGGAGTCAATGAAGAAACAGGAGAGAGTGCAGATGACATGAAAAAACTATTCACAGAAGTAACGGCAGCAAACTTCCCAAGAAGGGGAAAGGAACTTGACATACAGATAAGTGAGGCATATAGGACTCCAAATAGCTTTGATCAAAAAAAGTCTACACATAGGCATATAATTGTTAAGATTTCAGAAATCCAACAGAAGAACAAAGTTCTATAAGCAGTTAGAGAAAAGAAATAAATCACATATGAAGGAAAACCCATCAGAATCACGACAGACCTCTGAACACAAACACCCAAGGCAAGAAGAGCTTGGAGTGACGTATTCCAAACTCTAAAGGAAAACAGCCTCCAACCCAGACTGATGTACCCTGCAAAACTATCTTTCACAATTGATGAAGAAATAAGATACTTTCATGACAAAGAGCACCTTAGGAACTTCATGAATACCAAACCAGCACTCCAAAATTATTACACAATGTCCTAGGAAAAGACAATGAGGATCACAAGCTCAGGACTCACAGCAGAATAAATCCACTGGGCCTGACAGGAAATTAAATGCAAAGAGGGAGAATCCAACAAAAAGAAAAAGTCATGACAATGATGAGTCAATATGTATTAGTAATAACTGTCAATGTTAATGGTCTCAAATCACCAATCAAAAGAAATAGACTGGCAGAATGGGTCAAGAAACAAAATCCAACAATATGCTGCATACGAGAAACACATTACTTCAAAAAGAAACTCATAGACTGAAATTTAACTGAAAGTTAAAGGGTGGAAAGCAATACTCCATGTGAAGGGAACCCTCAAAAAGGCAGGAGTAGCTATCCTCTTTGCAGATCAACTAGATTTTAAACCAACATTGATTAAGAGAGACAAAGAAGGATACTACATCCTTGTAAAGGGAACAATCCAAGAGGAAGAGATGACAATCATAAATATATATGCACCAAATGCTAGTGCACCCAACTATATAAAACAATTACTAACAGACATGAAAAGTCATATATGCACTAATACAATAGTAGTGAGGGACCTCAATACCCCACTGTCACAAAATGATAGATCAACTAGACAAAAAATAAGTAATGAAATACTAGAACTCAATTGAACTCTTGAACAAATGAACTTAACAGAAGTTTACAGACTATTCCACCCCACAAAATCAGAATACACATTCTTTTCAGCTACACATGGGTCATTCTTCAAAATAGACACACACTCATTCATAGAACATGTTTAAGTAAGTGCAAAGGAACTGAAGTTATCCCCTGTATATTATCAGACCATAGTGCAATGAAATTGGAGATCAATAGCAAAATAAACTGCAAGAATTTCATAAACACATGGAAATTGAACAACACATTTCTGAATAATCAATGGGTCATAGAGGAATTAAAGAAGAAATCAGACAGTTCCTTCAATTAAATGACAATGACAATACAGTATATTGGAATCTATGGGACACAACAAAAGCAGTCTTACGAGGGAAATTCATAGCAGTGAATACACATATTAGGAAAACTGAATGAGCCCAATTAAACAACCTGATGCTGAACCTCAAGCTTCTAGAAAAAGAAGAGCAGGACAACCCCAAAGCTCATACAAGGGAGGAAATTATAAAGATCAGAGGAGAAATCAATGCAATGGAGACTAAGAGAATGATAGAAAAAATTAATGAAGCCAAGAGTTGGTTCTTTGAAAGAAAAAACAAAATCAACAAATCCTTAGCCCAAATCCATGCAATTAGGAAGGAAAAGGGTGGAATTTCAACTGACCCAGCAGAAATCCAGAGGATCATCAATACCTACTTTGAGAACCTATATGCCAATAAGATGGAAACACAAGAAATGGACAAAATTACTAGATATGTATGAATCACCAAAGATGAGTGAAGAAGACCTAAAAATTGTAAACAAACCAATATCAATCAATGAAATTAAAAATGTAATTAAAAACTTACCAACTAAGAAAAGTCTGGGTCCTGATGGCTTCACTGCTGAATTCTACACCTCATTTAGAGAGGAACTTGAAAGGGAAGTAATACTCCTAAATTCATTCCTGGAAGCAAGCATTACCTTGATCCACAAAGCAGGGAAAGACCCAACCAAAAAAGGGAAGTATAGGCCAATTTCACTAATGAACATAGATGCAAACATCCTTAATAAGATGCTGGCAAATGGAATGTAGAAGATCAGCAAGAAGATCATATGCCCTGATCAAGTGGGATTCATCCCGGGGATGCAGGAATGGTTCAATATATGAAAATCAATCAATGTAATACACTATATCAATATAGTGAAGGACAAAAACCATATGATCATCTCAATAGATGCAGGAAAACATTTGACAAAATCCAACATGGTTTATGATAAAAACCCTACAACAAATTGGAATAGATGGTCTCTACCTCAATCTGAAAAAAGCCATCTATGAAAAACCAACAGCCAATATCATACTAAATGGTCAAAAACTGAAATCCTTCTCACTAAAATCAGGAATGAGACAAGGATGTCCACTATCACCATTTCTGTTCAATATACTTTTGGAAACATTAGCCACAGCAGTGAGACAAGAGAAAGAAATAAAAGGAATAGAGATAGGAAATGAAGAAGTCAAAATGTTGTTATTTGCAGATGACATGATATTCTACATAGAAGACCCCATGAACTCCATCAAAAGTCTTCTAGACTTAATAACCAAATTCAGGAGAGTAGCTGGATACAAGGTGAACACACAAAAATCAATAGCTTTCCTTTACATGAACAATAGACTCACTGAGACAGAAATAGAGCAAACAATTCCATTCACAATAGCATCCAAGAAACTGAAATACCTCGGAATCAACCTAACAAAAGAAATCAAAGACCTCTTCTCTGAAAACTATAGCACTCTGAAAAGAGAGATTGAAGACAATATCAGAAAATGGACAGGCATCCCCTGCTCCTGGGTAGGAAGGATCAACTTAGTGAAAATGGCCATACTTCCAAAACTGCTACATAGATTCAAGGCAATCCCAGTGGAAACCCCAGCACCATATTTCTCTGACCTTGAGAAAACAATCCAAAGATTCATTTGGAACAAGAAGAGACCCAGAATACCAAAAGCAGGGGGTATTACAATCCTAACTTGAAACTATCATACAAAGCTACTGTGATAGAAACAGCATGATACTTGCAAAGAAACAGACCTGAGGACCAATGGAACAGATTAGAAGATGCAGAAACAACTCCAGGCACACTTAGCTACCACATGTCTGACAAGGGAGCCAAACACCCTAACTGGAGGAATGATAGCTTCTTTAATAAATGGTGCTGGAAAAATTGGGTTTCAACTTGCCAAAGATTAAAACTAGACCTATATCTCTCACCATGCACTAAACTAAAATCAAAATGGATGAAAGATCTAAATATTAAAACAAATGCTGAACTGGTTGTAACAGAGGTTAGGTAGAACTCTTGAAGACATTGGTATAGGAAAAGATGTTATGAACAAAACTCCAGTTGCCTGTCAACTAGCATAAACAATCAACAAGTGGGATCTCTTCTTATTAAAAAGCTTCTGCATAGCAAGAGAAACCACCAGCAGTGTGAAGAGACAACTCACAATGTGGGAAAAAATCTTCACCAGCTGTTCCTCAAACAAAGATCTTCTATCTAAATAGTAAATAAATACATGAAAAAATGTTCAACATCACTCGTCATTTGAGAGATGCAAATGAAAACAATGCTGAGATTCTACCTCACCCCAGAAAGAATGGCTGCTATCATGAAATCAACCAATAACAAATGCTGGTGGGGGGGGCACTGTGGAGAAAGAGGAACCCTGCTCCACTGCTGGTGGGGGTGTAGATTTTTGCAACCACTGTGGACATCAGTGTGGAGTTATGTCAAAGAACTAGGACTGGAAGTCCCATTTGACCCAGCTATTCCCCTGCTGGGTATCTTCCCCAAAGAATTAAAAGAATCATACCACAGTGATGTATGTGCACCCATGTTCATAGCAGCACAATTTGTAATAGCTAAAACTTGGAAACAGCCTAAATGCCCATCAGCTGGAGACTGGATAAAGAAAATGTCATTTTTTAATAAAATGGAGTACTATTCAGCCATAAAAAATGAAAAATTAGAGATGTTTATAGCTAAATGGATGCACATTGAGGTGATATTCTCCAGTGAAATAAATAGAACACACATGTGTAAATACCGAATAGTCTCTCTAGTGTGAGCAACTGAAAGTGTGAATGAAGACCAAATGGTATAATAGATAATGTGAAATAGGAAGAAAAAGGGGCAAAGGGGAAGGGGAAGCAGGATGGTTAGAGGAAAGGAAAGAAGGGAATGGGATTAATATGAGAAAATGAAAAAATGGAAACAACTCTTTTGTAAATAGGGAGGGATGGAAGGGTTGAAGGGAGGGCTTGGGAATGGGGAAAAAAATAAGAACCAAGAGAGATTGAGTAAAGTTGCAAATTTCCAATGATGAATGTCATTATACTGTATACCTAAAATGTACCAATAAAATAAAATTTTTTAAACAAAAGATACTAGCAGAACATACAGATTTATAGGCCATATATATGGGCTTTAGTATTCATAGTGCAGCACAACATGAATGTCACCATATTTATAAACATTCTCCTTGCAACTCAGATGGATGCCTGCACACAGAGTTAGCTCTATTAAAGATGAGGTGCCCTGAGCGTAGGTATCCTGAATTTGAGATGGACAGTAAGCATACTTGCTCTTTCCTGTGGAAGGAAGATACTTTCTCTAATTTCCAGTTGTTGGCTGTACACATGTCCTTGAGAAGATGCAGTATTTGGGAACAAAGGCAATTAGTGTTGTGCTTGCAAGACATACAGGAGGCATGAGACCCAATAAGAATTGTCTCCCAATACCCTCTTCTTGGATTTCTAAAAAATGAAACTTGAATGAATTGACACATTTTATCAGTGATTTAACCTTTTATCAGTATATACCATGCCACTTGGAGCAACAAATGACTGTCTATGTCTGAATGCCTTAAACCACCAAAGATTTATTTCTTGCTAAGGACATGTACTCATGGGGAATCAGCCGGGGACTCTCTTTCAGGATTGTCCTCACTCTAGGGCCTAGGTAAAGGAGGCTCTGTCATATGGCACCCTGCCATGGAAAAGGGAAAATAAGTGTGCAAGATACCATGCTGGCTCTTCAGACTTCACTGCAGAAGTAATTGGCATTACTCCTGCTCATATTTCATTGTCCAAAGCAATCCATGTGGCTAAACCCAGCTTTGGGGGCGTGGAAAATGTGTCCAGAAGAAGAACTTGAAGCATTTGTTTGGTGGACAGCCCAAATTACTGCTACATAGATGCAAAGTCGCTACCCAGTGGTAGCACCTTAAAAATCATTCCCTCTTTGTTCCCACTCCTTCAGTCATGACTCTGGGCAGCATCAAAAGTGTGGATCTTAGGTTTAGAGAAAATCTATAGTGGTCATGGATTTAGATTGTTCTCTGTCAGTGCCTGTGCTCAAGCAAATCTGCAGAATTTCCAGCACACTATGGCCCAAGTTTGTAAATCAAGTTAATCAATACTAATTATTACTATGCATTCAAGATCATAAATTTGTTGGTCAACATTAAAAAAAGAAGGAACATAGAATTTCTCTCAATTCCCAATTATTTCACAGAGATAATAACTAGATTGAGGAAGAAAAAGAAAAATGTTGATTTATTTTCATTCATGATACAATGCAATCACAGATTCCACAGCTGAAATACTTTCTGCCTTTAACTGGTCACTGCATCTGACTAGAAATCATTGAATGCCAATAGAATGGAGTAAATATTACTGATCATCACAGCCTTCACACTTCGAAGTTTAATACCACCAGACAGGTCATTAATTCCTTTCTGCAGTCACTGGGACACTTTATCTGTCAGGTATTATACTAAAGATGTGAGTACAGAGTTCAGAGCAAAACTGACACAGTTTCTAACTCCAAAGAATTTAGTCTACAGGGGAATATGATAATAGTAAATATAAAACTAACATTTATGTCTTGCTTACTATAGACTGTGTGATATGTTCACATTTCCTAAAAGAGTCCACAGCCTTGTGTGGCTTATTACCCATGATGCTCCTGTGGAGACAGTGGGAACTATGGCTTTGACCATGTGTTGTCAATGCTAAGAAAAATTATTCAGCATATTCTTGGAGACCAGAGAAACTTGGTCAGAATTCGGGTTTCCATATTCCAAATTACAGATGCATCAACACATAAACATTTTTGCTAGCTTGTATCACGAGATCCAGCCTTCTTCATAGGCCTTACATCACTCATCTCCAGACTGGGCCTTCTTTTAGTTAATATTCCCCATCAATGAATGAATTATTCAACAAATTGATTACACACTGATTTGGTGGCAGACACTGTGCAAAGTTCCTACTTGTACCACAGAGTATACATATATTACACAATTTGTGCAGTTATCTTGGAATGTAAGGATGGCGGTCATTACTTTACAGATAAAGAAACTGAGAATCAGAGAGGGTCAGAGACTCACCTGGCATTTTCAGGGCTCAAAAGCCTGGGCTCAGTCAAGCTATGTCTGAGTCAGAACCCTCCCCAGGAGCATAAAGTTGCCCTGTGAACCACTAAGGTCTGGCCAGTGGATACTCTCAGCCCTATAACCACGGCTCCTGCCAGATATCCCTAAATCCCCCTGCAATAACACTGGGTTATGAAACTCAGGCAGCCAGTAGAAACACAGTCATTTTGGAAACACCTGCCTCTTCTCATTGAAACAGGGCAACTTGCTGCTTTTCCTCACCTATTTTAATGAATTCAGCAAACACTGACTAAATAGCCTCAATGTAGCAGGCCCTGGAGGCTACGGGAGTGAGTCCAACAGAGTGCTGCTCTCCAGGGCCTGAAAATGAAGAGTGAGAAAGAACCTTAGAACCACAGCAAACATAATGCAAGCAAACTTAACTCAGGGTTATCACAAATAAAACGCAACAGGAGAACAGGGAGATGGAGAGGAAGAGGATCTTATCCTGGGAAGACCCCGGGGGGAGTGTGATTTGTCAGTGCCTCGAAGGATAGGCAAGAACACTTAAGTGCTAGAGATTGTGCAGGGAGGGGAGTGGAAAGAGTGAGAAGTAGCCAGTTCATGCAGGCAGAAGAAGCTGCCATTTCTTCCAGAGACTTATAACTTGGAAGCAAAATTGTTTACTCAAAATTTACGAAGTCTGTGTTGGTTTCACAGAGCCCTTTGGGGAGGAGCGGCTGGCGGGAGCCAGGTGCAGTCAGAGAACGGCCTGCCTCAAAGGTTAGCCAGAAAGAAACGATGCTGTGGACACTTAAAAAGCCTTATCTGAAAGGAAGCCATCTGGTGCTCAGGACCAAGCAAACTTCTTTTTATTATTTTCCAGGCTTCTGGGCTTGGGTGTCTGACATTCCTTCCCCATGGACTTTATAAGGGTGGGGGCTAGTGGTGGCTCCCTGGGCTGCTGAAGAGCTGCAGCCCATGCCTGGAGCTGCCTGACCTAAGCCTCCACACCTCTGCAGACTGAGGTCCCTGTGGGGAGCTGAGGAGTTGACAGCTGTGTCTTTAGGGCCCCCTGAGGTCTCTGCTGCTGCCACATGAGTGTCCCCTTGTAGGAGAAGTATGGTAGGCTTTTAATCCAGTCCAGTCAGATCTGGGAAAACCCATCCAAATGTTAATCCACCTGCAGAGACAACGAATCCATATCTTCTGCTGCCTGTATCTTTTGTTTTTCATCTCTAGATCTTTAAATCTAATTATGAAGCCAGAACGAACCCCCTGCAAGCTTGTCTCCTACCTTTCAGGCAGCCTTTTAAGGATTTCTTTGTGCCTGGTCTCCTTATGCTCCTCACCAACAGAGCTCTTTTCATCTGAATATGGTGTAGCTCTTTAAATAGCTAAACAAAGCCTCACTACACCCCCATGAGGAAAGAAGTGATCATAACTTGCTTTACCACGCCAGGGAGGAGGCGAAGGAATGAATGGTCGGTGACTTGCTTAAAAATTCCTAACTACTGAAACTACCTTCACACAACAGGAGCACCAGCCACAATGTTCTGCCTTTGTCTCCTTACACAGGAGTGGACTCAAGTGTTAGCACAAAAAACATGAAATAAAAAACTTCTTATATTCCTTCCTGAACTGGCTTCTCCTCTCACATGCTATATTTGGGAAACTGGTATCAAGAAACCACTCTAGCCTGGAATTTTTAACTTCCAAGAAGGTAGGGGCTTGCCTGAACTCTCAGTGGTCACATCCCTTCTGCCTCTTCTCTGTCTCTCACTCTCTGATATTTCAGGGAGCCCTGCTTGCCTGAATTCCTCCCACAGCCTACTCTCTGCAGTCCTTGTTTCTACTGTGTTTCTGCCTAATCTATTCCCAGGCAGCTGTCAGAATAATTGTTTTAAGGACAAATTTAGTTAAGGTCTGCCTCTGCTTAAAGCCCTTCTCCTATTGCATAAGACATGCTGGGCTCCACTTAGTCTAACCTCATTTTCCGCTTGTGTCCCTGCCCCTTCATACTCCATAACCAGCTGTGGTGAGCCACTTCCTGTTCCCTGTATGATGCTCCAGACCTGTGCATGTGCTTCACATCCTAGCCTGACCCTTCTGTCAGGGGAAATCTTACTTGTTATCAAAACCCAACTTAAGAGTGGTCTTCAATCAGATGATGCTGACCTCTTGTTCCTTGTTGACATGTATCTTCATTGATTTTTTTGTTAGAACACACAGTAAGACAATCATACTTATTACTCACTTACACACTCTTCCCCACCATGAATAGACTGTGCATTTCTCCTAACTAAACTAATGCTGTGTCTTATTCATTTTAGCCTTGGCAGTACCCAAGACAGTACTTGCAAATAGTAGTCATTCAATAGGGTTTGCTACTGAATAGAACCATCACATCTGCTTATGGGAAAGCCAACACTAATAGATAGGGAAAATGTAGCTAAGGATTTTTTTCTGATTCTTGCTGTTAATTAAAATACAAATGCAACCACTAAAACTCAAATCCTTGGTTTGCTGGGTCATTACACTCCTTTAGCTCCTCAAACCAAGGAATCTAAAAATCCTGCTTTAAGAGAGAATTTATATTCACCTACATGTTACAGACAATATTAATTTATATAGTCAACCAATATTTTTTGATGTTTAGTGTAAGCCAGGCAGTGTGCTAGATATTGGGGTTATAGAAGTGAACAAAACAGAAAATATCTTTTTCCAAAACAAACATCTACTTGGGTAAACAGACACTAAACAAATAAAAAGTACACAAGATTTGAGGAGAGTAGTCAGAAGCTAGATCATCAGACTTACTAGATTTTACTCTAAAGAGCAACAAGAACCCATGGTGGCTTCTAAGGAGGGAGTTTGATGGTTGAATGGACAAGAGTTTGGAATAGAGTAGAGGAAACGACAGGAGTTAGGAGTTACTGCAGTGTTTCTGGAAAGATATATTGGTGGGTTGAACCAGCAGAAGTGGAACAGAGTGGACTTACTTGAAATTTGTATTAGAGATGACTTGCTAGTCCTTGCTGATGGATTGACAGTGGTTAGAGTCCTTCACTAAGGAATGGGCTTAAGCCATTGTTCTCATTTGCCTGCCTCTTGGTATCAAATTGATGAGTGAGGGACATTCTTGAGTCATTGAGAAATTTCAGCATTTGGTCATCACTAGCTATTTTTGCAAACTGCCCCACAACATTTTTTATTATTGAACTTGTAATATGAAATTTATTATGTAAATAATATAATTGAAGCTTCCTTTAGAGAGCAGACTTGTACCTTCTCAGACCAAGGACAAGGGTGATAGGCCTCTAGTCCTTGGCCAGTCAGACCTTGTCACAGGGCTAGCACAGTATAGAAGGAGCTTAGGACTAGAACCTGTGTAGTCTTGGTTTCAAGTTCTTACTCAATACTGACTAGACATGTGACTTTGGGAAAAGATGATTAGCTGCTCTGAACTTCAATCATCTTATCTATAAAATTAAAGTCAAGAATACGTATCTCGCAGAGTTGGTATGTCATAAATTAATGACAAAATAAAGCACTTACTAGGCATTTTTCTCTCCAAGAGTAAAGGGGAAACAGAAAGCTCTAGAAGGAGAGGAGGCCTGGTACTATCTCGGGCCTTGAAGTAACTGTACCCCAAGAATCAGAATCTTCACATTCCTAGATGGGGCTGACCTAGTTTTAGGGAAATTTTTTTCCCTGTTGATTGTGGAACTCTGTGGAGGTATAGTATGGAACACAATGTATGGAGCACCAGCTGGTAGCTTGCACTTTTTTGTCCCCAGTGAGGATCACAGCAGAATAGAATTATGGCTGCATGAAGAAGATGTCCATTTTCAGCCAATGCTGCGGTGTCCCTGGTGTTGATTCTGGACCCAGAGGTGAGGTGGACACTCCTTTTAAGGATCCTTCTCTTACTGACATGCACATGAATGTGTAGTTTAAAGTTGATGAGTAGAGAGGGGCACCTCTGTAGGCAGATGTTGGCTCCTAGACTATAGATTGTCCCAGGCAGGTCATTCGTTTGGAGACAAGGTGGTCTTCAGTTAGGAAACTAAACCTCAGAGGCTGGCCTTGGGCAGACAAGCAAAGGAATTCCTTGTCTTTCTCTGAGCTTTGCCCTTTTTGATTACGACTTTGAGAACTCTAAAGTAGGAACCACAAATTGGTTTAAATGATTGATAGTTGATACTGAGTACTGAGGGTTAGGATTAAGATTCACTCAGTCAGGAAGAGTGGCCTGGTTGACTAATGATGTTAAATGTGACCTCCGCCACATAGAGGCAGATAGTACTGGGCCAAGGAGGTTTCTCCACAAGAGGCCACTTGCTATAGATGGATAAACTACCCTGTATAAACCTAATGATCTAGTTGCTTGTTTTTTCCTATCTAGTTTATCTTTTTTGATTCCCTAGCCATTAGTGTAATCTTAATGTTGTGGTGAAGTCTCTGAAAACAATGGTTCCCACAGTGGATATCACCCAAAGGACCCAGGAGAATGTGAACCCACCCAGCCTCTTCTCACATATGGATTTCCCCTGCATTGCTAGCTACAGGTGAGCTTAATGCTGCTTCTCTGTAGATAGTATTTCTTCTTTCAGCTTCACCTGTTTCAGAAATTTGCTTTCAACTTTTGCCAAAATTGTTAATCAACCATATCAATTTTAAGTTACACTAGGAAGAGAAATACATACAGGATGAAAACCAGGACACTCTTGAATTGAATACTGTATTTACCAAAGGGTTTTGTGTATTCTATCTCATTACAGTCCTATGAAATAAGTTCTATGGTCACCATCTAATAGATGATAAAACTGAGGTTCAGAGAGGTGGATGAACAGACCCCAAGTCTCCAACTCAGCAAAGAGTGGAGCCACTTCCCCTAACATTGGCTTCTAGTCCCCAGGCCACAGTGCACAGTGCCTTTGTCTGCCACCTGCCCCTGGTGGAGTACTGGACTGGCAGGTGGTCGTGATAGAGCTTGCTGAGAGAGGTGGGTTCTGAGGGCCAAACCTGAGCAGGTGGCACTGCCTGGGGAGGCAGAAGAGGGCTGGGATGTTCTATGCTTTTTCTTTTGTTCTTTTAGTGTAACACAAGTAGATACTAATAAAATATAAAACAAAACTCTTCTTATTTCTATGAAAAAATAATTTGGTTTTCATTTGTACTACTAGTTTCTTTTGTTCACTCAAAATAAAGTTTTGTCTTTTTTTGTTTTTTCTTTGTAAGAGAGTCTTTTTTGTTTATGTTTTGTATTCTGAATAACATTTTGGCCATTCTTTTAAGATCATGGTACACAGTGTATTAATCATTGTTATTCTGTAGTCATTTTGTTCTGTGATTCTTCAGTCATGGAAAGGAAGATTCCCTGCTGGAGAGGATGCCATGAACCAAACTGTCTGCAGTATCCGTGAACAGCTGAGCCCATGGGAGACTAAGAGGCCAAATGACAATGGGTTCTGGGCCTCCTCTCTGGTCCTCTGTGCTAGAAATGGTTTTAACCACAAGATTTGTTCCATGGATTGTTTTTTTTATTAATAAAAGTTTCAAAGCACTGCATGGAATGTTAGCTATGTGAATTTCATTGATTAGGAATGGAACTGTGTTGCTAAACCACCAAACAAGGTCACCTTGAGCTCTCTCTTTCCTACGTTTCTGTTTCCCTCTCTGCCTCCCCCTCTCCTGTGTGGGGGTGGGGGTGGGAGTGCAGGGGTGGTAGAGTGATAAGGGAGTACAGATTTAACTTGCTATGACTGTAAATTGTTTCAGAGACCTTTGGAATACAATTATACTATCTATACTTTGGGTCTAGTGTTATTATGCAGTTGATAAAATAGTGCTAATTACAATAAACAAAGGACTTCATTTCTCTTTAAAAAAAAGTGTCTGCTTGAATCAACCCCAAACTCCTACTTGAATTAAAAAAAAATTCCTAAAACAGGCACCCCCAAGACAATTGTTATCACCACTACATCTGTATAGCTTGAAAACAAGAAAGCCTCTCTTTATACCTTCTGTCTGAATGTAGTGGCAGAGAGATTAGAGGGTTTTTGTGTGCAAAGTTTGAACTGAAGCCTGGATTTTGTGTGGCTAAATAGCAATGCTTACTCCAGCACTGTTCCCTTCTGTTTTCAGTGTATAGACAAAAGCCTGGGGATTTTTCCATGAGTTAGCAAGAAAGGAGGTGAGATTTGCAGGCTCCTGTTTCAGACAAGGAAGTGTGGGGCATGAAGAGGAGCAGGAAAGCACAGACAATTCTGCCAGTTTGTGTGTGGGTTTGGGGCTGAGTCCTTTGGACACCAAGAAGTGGTAGCAATGTTAAAAGCTGGACTATGGCATTGGTGGAATTTTAGCTTTACCATATACAGTAAAGCTTGTAACCTGAGGCTTGTCCCTTACCTCTCTGAGCCTCATGTGCAAAATGTGAAGAAAAACATTGCAGCTTTGTTATGAATGAAGGGAAAGCACTTAGAACAGCATTTATATAGGAACTGTTTATGCAGTGCTGGCTATTATTTTTAAAATGTGCTTAATAAGTACATGGTGGGTGAATGAAAAATATTTGTTCTGATCACAAGATGTTTGGGGCAGCCTTTTCAATTTTAAGTTATGTCAAGAAGAAAGCTTAATGAAGCGCTAGCCTCACTCAGGAACCTTGTAACTACTGATTGTCTCCACTAAGGATGCCTGCTAATCTCCCGGTTTAACTGTGGGTATCTGCACTCTGCAGTAACAACAGCCAGGAGTTTTTGTAGGAGCGGAAGCAGAATTAGGCCTCGGCCAAGATAGCAAGACCCAAGGGGGCTGGCAGGCACTACTGGAGCTATATATAGCTAAAGTTCCTGGAAGTCTTGCCATTTGACAGCACTTTATGCTCAAAAGAGCAATCCTACCAAAAGACACTATTACTATTCCCATTTTACAGATAATAACCCTGGGACCTAGAGGTTCGCCTAGGATGCTTCTCAACGTCCCACAGCTCATCAACTGCAGAACTGAGATGGAAGCTCAGCCCCCACAGTCTGGCTCCAAGCATTGCCTGTTGCCCACTCACTCTGTTGCCTTCCCTGAGCCTGTAAATCCAAGGCACCTTGAATGTGATCTATGTTATGAGTCAGGATATAGATTGGGAACAGGGATTGGTTCTCTGCTCCACGGAAGCTCTGCTAAAACATGTGCTCGGAGTAGATAATCCAACTAGTGTGATTTAAATCTCTCTCTCTCTCTCTCACACACACACACACATATGCACACATGCACTTGCACTTGTGATTGTTCTTAAACATTGCCGAGGGGTTAGACAGGCAGGCAAGAAATAGTAAAAAGAGTACAGGGCAACACTGTGTGACTAAATAAAAGTATTTTGGAGACAAGGGAAGAAATAGCTATCCAAATCCTTCATGCTTGCTGGAAGAGCTCTCACAGTTTCATCTTATTTTCATTTACCCTTAAACACTTTCCAGGCCTGCTTATCTGGGCTGAAGATAAAGTCACAGTCCTCCCTTGTGTGTCTGCTTCCCTTAGGAACTCTCTGCTTTCAGGGAGGACAGGTGACAGTCACTGAGATGGTAATGGACAGCCAGACAGCTCCACAGTGTGCCCTGGGGTCTACACACTTGCCTGCCTGCTGTCTCCAGGGAACAATGGACTGTGTAAATCAGTCCTGAGAAGGGCTTGGCAATTAAGAAACTTGACGCCTGCGGGATTACTCCAACCTCAATGGTTTCCAAACCTTTTGGGGGCATGAATTTCTCTGTTCAATCACAATTCTAGATACCCTAGGTGAGAGGCAGCTAAAAATGGAGCTTCTGTGGTGGAAATTGGGAGGTCTCTCAGTGCAGCCCCCACACCTGTGAGGAAGTTCTGGGGACAGAGGAAAGTGGTTTGAAAGCCCCAGTGAGCAGCCCTCATAGTTACCCTTTATCATGGGGAGGCCAGCTTGTCCCTGCCCTCTCTCTCTTTTCTTTTCCCTGGTGTCTGTGACCTACTGGTTACACACAGACACAGGTGGACTGCAGGCAGGACCTGAAGGTGCTTCTTGGGGCTGGACATAATCATTTGGCTCCAGTCTCCCCTAAGAAGTGAGGGATGGTAGTGGCAAAATATTTCTGAAAGGGAGGGTGGTTTAGAGATTAGAAACATGGATTTAGGAGTCAGATTGTCTAGAGTCAAAGACCAGCCACTTACTAGCTGTGACCTTGGATGATTTTTTTTTAGCCTCTCTGTGCCTCAATCTGTAAAATGGAAATTAAATAATAGCAAAGTATCTCATTGAGTATGGTTGATACATATACTAAACATTTCATAGGCTTTCATGGAGGGCGGACAAATCACAGAAAAAGGGGCTCATTCACCAGGGAAGACACAACCCTCTGCTATCCCAAGCCAATCTCTATTGGGTCTTGAGCAGTGGAAAAAATGGGGATGTGTTGTATATGAACCCAAGGGAACCAAAGTAATTGGAATTTTATTTAACAGATTTGCTTTATGAACCAGCTCTACCTCATCCAAACATTTTATAGTAAGTCGTTTCCTTTCTTTTTCTTTTGGAGTTGGACTCCCTTTTATTATTCGAGATGCTGAGATATTTTAGGTTGGTAACCCTACTCCAGGTGCTAGGCTGGCAAAGCATCACATGTTCTGGCCAGGAGACTTCCTGAGGTGTTGAAGAAGGCTGCAGGGCACAAATGCCAGGTTACTCTGGAAATCTAGCTTGCTAAATATAGCGAATGATTATGCAGTTATTCTACTGCTTTTCTTTTTCCTAATCACAGTTTACTGGAAGCCTTAACCTTTAGAATTCTTAACAGCAGGAGGCCTAAAAAAGCTCCTCTGGTGTCTTCTCATAATACACACCTTCAAAGAGTAAATAGGGCAATGTATTGTTATCTTGGCTGTGGAAACCATCCCCAAGGTGTGATTGCATCGTGTCCAGAGCCAGGGGGTCAGAAATAAATGGATGTGAGGTGAGCTGGAACAGGAGATGGGTGGGCCCTGGAACCTGGAACCTAAGACCCAGAGTGCCACTGATGGAAGGAGGGTAAGTTGGAGGGCATCATCCATCTATTAATCGTACAATTTTATACAAGCTGGGAGCAACAAGGGTTAAGTCCAACATAAGGCTCTAGTGTTGAAATCAAAAGAAATATTGGGATTGGGTAATCAATCATAGGATGTGTGTACAATCATATAGAGGGCAACTATAAGACATGCAAGTATATAAATACAGGATATCATAGGAATAATCAGTGTTGAAGGATATTGTAAAGAAGGTATGGTGACTTGAGACATATTTCCTTTGTGTCCCTTACAATTTTGACTTTTGACAGCACTTTGATTTCAGATTCCTAGGCTAAATAATGTAGTTTACTGAGGGCACCTGCGGGGAGCTGCAGCTACACATGTGGTTTGTTGACACTGACTCTAGGAGTTATCTTGGCCCTGGGCTCACAGAGCAGTCTAGGATCAAGCTCACCCCAAGTATGTAGTGGACCCCAGAGTAACCAAAGAAAAGGACAGATACTGTATGTTAGAGAAAAAAGGAGTCCAAAAAGCATACTCTACCCCTCCAACCTCCCATACTCCTAGGGTCAATTGTGGGAGAGTAAAATTGGAATTTTACTCTCAGAGCTGCTTTGAAGGCCTTCTGAAAACTTCTAGTTTGTAATTTTAAAAAATTCAACAAATATTTGTTGAGTTCCAAGGCAGTGCTTTGAGTTTGAAGGATGGGGAGTGGGAAAACAAAAGTAAACAGACACAAACCTAAGTAGCAAGATAGGAGATTTGGGGATAAATAACACAAAGCAAAAATGGGGAAATGGGCGTAGTTTGAAAGTATCCAGACTTAGTTTTTAAAATTGGAGCACTAGGGATGGGGTTGCCCTTTAAACCTACTGTGGTCCCATGGCCTTTATTGGTGTATTTACCCACCTCTCAGGGCAGAGGATAGATTAATAGAGGGACTGTTATTAAGCCTTATCTGATTTTAGGTTTTGTTTTGTTTTTATCTGGATGTGGGAGACATTAATCTCTGTAATAATTTGCTGTATTTCTGGCTATAGAACCTAAAAAATGAACTTTTCAGCATCTTTACTTTTGTCCCTTTGGGGGACAAGAGGTACAGAAGAGCAGAAGGGCATTTAGAAGCCCAACTGCCCATTTAGTCCCTCTCAGCATTTGTTCTTGGGAAAAGGCAGCCAGCCCAGTTAATTAAGAGTCAGAATACTGATGGAGGTACTTTGTTCAAAGTTCAGTCATAGTCTGGGATGGAGAACTCTGAATGCTCACTTCCCTTGTTAATAGCTTTGCTGACCTTCTCCAAAGAAAAAGTTATTAGAATGTTGAGTTATGATCTGTTTCTTGTAAAATTGTACCAGTCCCCCATTTATAGCTCTGTATTTCAAGCAATTCTAATTACCTCCTATAATATAGTTCTCAGCTCTTGGAGAAGCCCTGATCTAAGCAATCAAGCATATTTCTTGGTTAGTAAACTGATTGTGACCTGACATGCATGTCATAAGGAATGTTCCTCTCCTTCCCAACAGCCATATAATCCTTATCTATAGGAATCTCATGTCACATGTCATTTGGTTACTTAATCTTGGAAGATGACCTTTCATAGAGGATGCTCTATATAGGGGAGCTAACAAGGAAGAGCAAAACATTCTTAAATCCCTTGCAATTATTTTCTGCATCGCCCCAGTGAGCTTCTCTCTTTCCTTCCTATTACCAAATGTCATTGAAGTTGGTGGCCATCTTCTTAACCTACCTCTGGAGAGTGGGCTGGTGAGTTCAGAGTCCACTGGGGGTCCTGGGTAATAGAGCTTTTGCATTGTTTTCTTCTTTATCTACATAACTTTTTTTTTTTTAACTCAAGTTAAAAAAAATCACAATCCCTGTTGGCTGGTTTAGGAAGTTCCTCTATACATCTTAAACTTGGCTATGTCCAGTGGATTCCACTCACCTCATTTACCTTATTTAATCTATTAGCTTCTACCATTTCAGACAGTTCAAATAACTGGAGGATTTTTAGAGATTTCTGTTCTTTTTATGCTTTAAATGAGACTAAAATCACCAGCACTACTGAGAGGAAACATTTTTATAGACTTTCCAAATCTTGCCACTGCTGAGAAGAATTTATAAAAGAAGAAGAAGCATTTCTCTTGTCTCTTTATTTCTAATCACTTTTTCCTTCTAACGGGACTGAAGCACCATGAGAAATGGCACTCTTACGGCAAGTACTCATTTGCCCATAACGAACACTGAGCACAAAAGCAAATTAAAAAAAGCCAACCCTATGCTTAGAGAGACCATTAGGAACAATTTGACATTTATTGAACAACAGATGGCGATTAAAAGCATAAAAGCTAGATTGCCTTGCTAGAAACAAAGGGTAGTTCTACCGAGGAAGTCTAACGTTTCAATTAAAATACCTCTCAATGTCAATTAAATCATATGAAGATAAGACTGAAAATGGTTTCTAGCTGCACTATCATCAATAGTGCAGTTAAAATCCTCATCAAGAAGCACCCAAGTTTTTAGTTTGACAGTTTCCTAAAAGATTAGCCAGAGCTTCAGGAAACCATTTCCTTCAGTATAGGGTTCAAAAGGTAAACATTTAACCAGGAGTGCTTCACATGTATTAAATAGATTTATTTCAACGATGAGGAGGAAGCCTCATTGCCTTTGCTTTGTTTCAAATCTCATCCACTATTTAGTAAGGATTAGACATTAGTGAGGGGTGGAAAAATAACCCCATTATTTCCACAGCAAGAATTTCATTTTAATGAAGCCCCTGTTCTTTTGGGAAATAGCAAGTTGGAGTGGAGAGGTGATTTTCTAGTGAGACAGACCTAGGTTTGAATGACAGTGTGGTCACTTTGAGCAAGTGTCTTAAATGATCAGAATCTGTTTTTGCCTTTGTAAAATTGCCATAATATTATCACTTCCCT
This sequence comes from Heterocephalus glaber, assembly GCF_053883595.1. NCBI lineage: Eukaryota > Metazoa > Chordata > Mammalia > Rodentia > Bathyergidae > Heterocephalus > Heterocephalus glaber. The sequence continues at coordinate 10,614,903 of NW_028258406.1, read as the reverse complement.
AAATGGTCAGTGCATTCTCCAGGGTCAGTGAATGAGCCCCTACCTTAGCCCTACATTGGCTGAGCCTCTTGATACATGAAATCTTTGCAAATCTTACCAAAACTGAGCTTAGTGGGACACTAGTTCTGCTACACTTTCCATGACGAATATGTTATAGATTAAATTATTTTCCTCACAAACTCCTGTGTTGAAGTCCTAACCCTCAATATTTCAGAATATGCTACCATTTGTTGGAGGTGTAATTAGTTAATTACTAGAGTAGCATGGTCCCTAATCAAACATGACTGGTGTCCTTATAAAAAGAGGTCATGTACCAGGGTGAATGCACGCGAACCTGAAAGCTGAGATCAGGAAGAATACACCAGCCAAGGAATGTCAAAGATTGCCAGTGGATTACCAGAGGTTAGGGGATGGTGACAAAACATTCTTGCTCATAGCCCCGAAAAGGAACCAAACATACTTGATTTTGGTCTTCTGGACTCCAGAATAATGAGACAATCAACTTCTATTGTTTAAACCATTTTATGATACTTTGTTTCAGCAGCCTTACATAGCTAATACACTCTACCAAATGCTTTTGGTAAAAATTGGCACTGACTTTGTTTGAAAATTCATAAAGCAATTTAAGTCTCATAGAAACCTTGCTATTAAAAGTTACCTATACCTCCATTTAATTCAGTATTTCCCAAAAATTGACCATGGAAGACTTTTCTTCCCTGTGTAAATACCTAGTTGCTAACTTTGGGAAAGAGTGCTCAGGAATGTTTTGCCCTAAACCCCACCTCCTAACTTATATCATCTCCATTCCCGAACCCACCCTAGGGCTTTCACTCTAGCTCTGTCATGTGCCAACCAGACAACGAGCCTGTGTTTAGCACCATCTCAGGGTGACAGTTGCCTCTGATTCACTCCGTGGTTAGGCCACTCCCTAGGAGCTCTTACCCTCTTTTTCCATATCTGGTCTCCTAAGCAGAATTTAATGAAACCAAATTAAACTGTAGTACTTTTCAAGATGAGTCTCCACTGCTGCTGCTGCTGCTTAGCAAGCCCTAAATTCTTATAGTGTTGCACACACTCTTTCATACATGCATCATTCCTCCTCCTGTGCCTGGCCACTGTGAGCTCATTCCCAAGCCAGTCACTGGTCAGAGTCTCAAGTTCCGGTCAGATGTGAGGTTATTAGTTGTGAGGGAATAAGATGTGAAGGTAGGGAGGAGATAGACATATAAACACTACATGCTAAGACACCTGCAATGCTACCTTTCTTGTTAAAATATACCCCAGAGAATCCAAGGCTTTTTAGTGGAGAGAGGGCTTTCAGGTAAGGAAGAGCGGCAGCCTAAAAGAAAGATTGGTAGTAGAAAGAGGGTGTGAAGTTGAGGGATTTTGTGTGTGTGTGTGTGTGTGTGTGTGTGTGTGTGTGTGTATGCATTACTGAGGATTGAACCCAATGAGCACTGAACTATATCCCAGGTTTCTTTTGTTTTATTTTGAGAAAGGGTCTAGCTAAGCTACCCAGATTGGCCTTGAATTTATGGTTCTTTTGCCTCAGACTCCTGAGTAGCTGGGATTACAAGTATGTACTACTATGCCTGGAAAATTGAGGTATATTTAAATAATAAATAACTTGAGTAATAGAGAAGGATCTTGTGTGACTCTCAGGTTTCCAACTTTAATAACCCTAAGTAGGAAGGAATTTTCTGAGTAAGAGAGTGGATTGAACACACTAAAATATGTTCTCAAGCTACATTCATAGAAATGATGCCTGAAACATTTTAAAAGTTAAAAAAAAAAAAAAATCTTTACCTAACTACAAGAAGAGAACTGTCCATTGCTAGAAACAAAAAGAGAACCCAGATGGGTAGGCAGGAAAAAAAAAAAATCACCCTGCTTTGGGAGGCCTGGAACCAGTAGAGGCCTTAACAGTCATATTTTGACATCACTGTGGGAGCATGGGTAAGTCCATAAACCCCACGGTAGGGTGGGGGCAGGCTTGAAAATGTATGCTCTGTATGTGGGTTTTGGGCTACAAATGTGCTTTCTTTCCTCACATAGAGAAAAGAAAAACAATCACTGCCTACTGAAGCAAGCTGCTACCTGACAAGTACCAGGAAGTCTCTCCAGGGCAAGGTCGTGACTCAAGGGTTGTGTCTTGTGTAGGTGTAGGGCCCAAATTTATGGCACCTGTGTGGGCTAAAAATTCCTTTGCGACCATAACCTAACTTAACATCTGGCTTGCAGCTGGTCCCACCCATAGTGCCTGGGTAAAGCAACTGTAAAATTGGCCAACTGGGAGACTAAGAAGTAGAAAAAATATAAATGCATAGATTCATAGATAAATTCCACACCTAGAACATTTCGTAGTGCAAGTGTAGAGTATCAAGTATAATGAAAAATTCTAAAAGCCAATGGAGAAGAAAAATGAAAAGGTTCACTATAATATCACAATAATAAGATTGGCAACTTACTTCTCAAGAGCACAATTGTCCTTAGTGAAATACAGTTTCAAAACCTTAAAGGCAAATAGTTGGGGATCTAAAAATCTAAAATGAGTCAATGTATTGTTTAGGAGTGAGGATATTTTACGCTTCTTGAATATATATCATGTGCTTATTCTACCTGCTCTAAAAATTAAATAGAAGAGTGAAAGTAAAAAAAAGACATTTTAGGCCTATAAGACTTAGAAAGTTTATTGTTCCCAGTGACATTAATTCATTGCACTCAATAAAAAAGGGTTACTAAATGTTGGACTTTGGTTTGAAAAAAAATTCAGAAGGAAGTAGTGGTATGTAAGAAGCAAAGGGAACACATAAATTATAGTGGGGAGTTTAAATTTACATGGAAATTAATGATAATAAAAACAAAATTGTGCATAACATGTACCTAAAATAGAATTGAAATATCAAACAAATAAACAAACAAGCCAGACATAAGAGCACAGTATCAGAGGACTTGCATGTGGGAATACTGAAGGGAGTTCAAAATATATAGACATGTTAATATACTTTTAAAGGAAGATAGACATATATTAACTTTAGGCTTTAGTAGTAAAATTTAAATATCTTTCTCTTCCTTTGTCTATATATACATATACATTTCACATACATGTAAAAAATATTAAAAATTAAGTATAATTACTAGTGGAATTTATATAGACTATATAATGGGTGAAGGAAGATAAAACAAAATGTAGTTAATTAACAGAAATGAGGACAATAAATGAAGTAGAACAAAAGCACAAGAAATAGAAGACACCAGATACGATGGCAGAAATAAGTCCTTAATAGTACAGACATTGAGGCTGACTCTGCGTACTAACATCAGTTTTAAATGTGAGACTTCAGGCCAAGCCAGCCATGGATGCTGTCTTGAAGGCTCAGGTAGGGGAGAGAGAGAGGGGATTCAGGTTCTAAATTGGTATAATCAAATTGGAGGACATGATTTATCCTCCCTAGTGAGGGGAGAGTTTTTTTCTGCCTCCTGCTAGAAGCATGTGGCTCCTCTCGACTCTGGCAGCCTTCCTGCAGCTACAAGGGGAGTAAGCTTTGGATGAAACTGAAGCTGGCAAAGGAGGGGAGATGCTGGAGTTCTTTATGACATCCCCGAGCTATTGGTGACATTGTATTAGAAACTTGACCTCCCTTTGGACTTCCTGTTCTGGAAAAGCATGGATGTCCTTACTACCAAAGACAGAATCAGTTGAGGTTGTTTATTACCTGAAGCTGAAAATGTTCCCATTGTTACACCAAGTATTTAGTAACCAAATCCAAAGCAAAGACACTAGACTCATTTATTAATAGCTAGTATTTCAGAAGCTAAACAAACACAAAACAGCAATTCACAAATGTGTAAATGTGTGATTTGAAAGAAATATCTCTAAAGTAATAAAAAATATGAATAGATTAAAATTAAGTGAAGGAAAAAGGTATACCAGACAATGATTAGAGAAAAAGAGAGCTAGCATGACAAAGTTAATGACAGAGAAAATAAAATGTAAGATAAATACACTCACAGAACACACAGAGAAAAAGTTATACAAATAATAGGAATAGTCTGCAAAGAATGTGACCCTAACTACATAGTCCTAAATTAAAAAGTGAGAGTTATATAGGGAAATTGGCAAATTATAATGACATGAAAGTAACACAGAACAAAATGCCACTCACAAAATTAATAAAAACTATAACATACCTGAAATAAACATAATAAAATGCATAAGGTCTTTATGGAGGAAACATATTGCTGATGAACACAGAAGAAGACTGGAATAAATGAGAGATGTATTATGCTCATAGGTGGGAAGAGTAGATAGTAAAAATAAAAGTCAACCTCTGGTTTTTCTATAAAAGCAAAGCAAGCTCAATCTCAACCAAAATCTCAATAGAATGTTTTTGATGACTTGCAACGTGATCTCAACACTCATACTGATAAAAAGTGATGTGTGATAAGCCGATTTTGAAAGGAAAGGACAATGGGGGTATCCACTTGTACATATTTACTATAAAGCTATTATATTGAAAATAACACACAGTTGGCAGAGGAATTTGTAAGTCAATCAGTGGAATAGCATAGCAACCCTGATTTAGACATGGAATTTGGTTTGCTACTGAAGTAACATCAAAATCAGTGGGGGGAAAAATATGATATAAAACACATGGTGTTGAGACAAATTACGTTCTGCAGGAAAAATAAATGGAGATTAGATTACTAATTCACATCATAAACAAACAAATTCCAGACAAAAATGTGGAAAATAAAACTCTAAAATAACTAGAAAAAGCATGTTGAAAAAGTGTACCAAAGAGTGAATTTGGATAAGGGAGAAATTCTTTAAAAAGATCAAAAAGTACAATTAATTGAAAAAATGGTAGAAAAATGTGGCTCCATCAGGGCAAAGCACTCCACAAACCAATCTGGAAAATAAACTATAGGAGATGATGTTTCCTGTGTACATGATAAAGGATCAGTGTCAAGAATAAAACAAAAACCCCTACAAATAAATAAGCAACAGACAAACAGAAAATAGAAAAAAACTTTTACAGGATATGGAAAACAAATCACATTACAGATATGAATGAACAATAAGTACAACAAATATGGAGCTGGGGATATAGCTTAGTGGTAGAGCATGTGTTTAGCATACATGAGGCCTCGGTTCAATCCCCAGCTCCAAAAATCAGAACAATCCAGAATGAAACACAACAGTGAAAAATTCTCCATTTCACTAGTTATCTGGACAATGTGAGTTAAAACAGAAAACATATTTTCTCCTTCTGTTTGTCAAAAAAATAAAGTCTGACACTTTCATGTAGTGATGAACATGTGGAAAAGATATATAATAAGCCATTGAAAGGAAAAAAATACCTTTCATTCAAGCTAGTATGTTATTATTTTTCCACTTTCTTTATTTTGTTTACCACTATGTGCTGATCTAGCATAGGATATAGCCCATCAGCAGAGTGAATGACATGATTTTTGAATGAACAAATAAATGATACCCCCAATGAAACCAAAATCCTTTCTTCCTCTTTAACATCTTATGTTTCTTTGTTGTGTGTGTGTGTGTGTGTGTGTGTGTGTGTGTGTGTGTGTGATGTGTGTATTACTGTGGATTGAACACCCAGGACCTTTGTATTGAGCTACATCCCTAGCCCTTTTTATTTTTATTTTTTAATCTTGAGACAGGGTCTTACTAAGTTGCCTCAGTTGGGCTCCTCTTTGCAATCCCTTGGCCTCAACTTTCCAGAGTGCTGCAATTACAGGTATATGCCACACACTTGGTTTATTTGTATCTTTTTATGGCTCTTACATTATTTTTCCTCTGTTGAAGTTATTTGTAATGTGCCTATACCTGTCTTACTTTATTCTCCATTCTCATCTTCCCAATAGTGAAGTTTTTAAAAGTTGATACTATTTTATATCTCATTTTCCTACAGCTCGTTGCATATCACCTTGGAAATAAAGGGTGTTCAATAAATATTTGTTAAATGCAATTTAATAAAGATAAGAATCGTTTAATCTTGACTGGAAAAATGTGCCAGTTATGAGCGCATCGCTTCCCAGAGAATCTCCTAGAGCTATTATGTATTAATTTAAAGGGCTTCATAAGGATATTTTCACAGTACCTCATATTTTAAGCTTTTCTTTTGGAGGAGAAAAACATCTTTGGATTATTTATTTTAGGAAAACTTCTCTTAGGGGAAATCCAGTTACGATAACAATCCAGCATCCTGAAAATCTTCAACATTAGAATTGCTCTTTTTGAACCTAATGGTAAGCTCTTGGCATTTTGATTACTTAAGATAACAGGATCAAGGAGCAAGTGAGTTTTAGTTTAATTAGGTCTCACTGTATGAACCCGAAGTTAGATTCACACTGTGGGAAGAGAGACAGAAAAGACTAATTCTTCATGATTGTTACCTGCCCCTTTTATTTCCTCTTCTCTGTCCCCAGCCTTACTTCTTACTGCTTTTCACTCACTAAGGCTGTTCAATTATTACTTAGTGCCATTTATTAAAAATCTCCATCTTAGGCCTGTGTCTATTTCCCTCTTTCTTTATCTGCACACAATTCATCTTTCTCATGGATGAGGAAGGAGGACATTAAATATGTTAAAAACACATGTTCTATAAAATGCCCTAGAAAAGTCTATCACTATTCAATGAATGTACTCTGGTGGCTTAGGAATTATAAAATATTCACCTAGAAAAGAGAAAAATTTAGCAACCCAGGATGCCTGGGCATCACTAGGCAGAAATAATTGCTAATTAGTATCCTACTAGCTTGGGTGCATTAATTGGCTTTGGGGGATCTGCTTTTTGGACCCAAAGTACATTTTGCTCATTTTAGTTTGCTATATAGGATGAGAGGAGAATGACAATTACTGAAATAGTTTCATTTCAGTAATTCAACCTAATGAAGACTTGTCATTTAAATGATTATCCAGTAGTCAGTCCTTGTTTTTCTGCCAAGTTTTCAGAAAAACAAACTCAGATATTCCTCAAGCCTGAGAAAATACAACTCTTCTTTCAAAATAATTGAGAGAATTTTATTCACAGATACAAGGATGTTCACAAAGAATTGTCATCTTATATGTCTATAAGCAGAGAGAAAAGGAGAGATCTCTTTCATAACATTTAATTTTCACTTCAGAACACATCAAGCAATAATATAAAATAAAGTGCTTCAAATTGATATCGTTAATTTTCTCCTAGAAAGAAATTTTGTCAGCTATTTTATGATTTATTCAGGCTAAAGGCATATGTGAGAACAAGTTTTATGATTAATTAAATGAAATTACTTGAGCATAATACTCGTAATGATATTATCTTTGAATTAAAATTCACTCAAATAAGATTGATGACATTTTCAATCAGCAGATTAATTAAACTCTTTGTTAATTACACATAAGTCAATATGTGTGGATTCTATTTCAATCAATAGACTGAAGCAATATACACTTGCTTTGCTCTAGAAAACTGCTTTGCTGGTTTTCTAAAAATAGCTTTATTTTAGAAGCTAGAGTTTCATTTTCTTTACATCAGGACCCCAATATTTAGCAGTTAGCTGTGGAAATAATTATTGGAATGATCTTTTTGGCTTTTATTTTTCAACATTATGAAAGTCTTTCTTGATTTCAGATGATTCTTTTAATAATTACTCTGTGAGTAAATCTCAACTTTGCCGTGCTTAGATCTTTTTGTTAGAACAGTGATGGAAGCAGAGCTGACAAAGTCTGCAGCTGTGTGGCTGGGCCTGATGCCTGCCTGATTGGAGCTGTTATCTTTGGTCCTGGTTTCTACCTGCAAGCAGGGCAATGACTAAAGTGAAATCTATTGTGTTTAACATCCTGAAGAATTATTAGCTCTTTAGGTATCTTATTCCCACTTTCACAATTTATCCCAGGTCCATTTCTAGAGGTTTAAAATTCCCGATGAATTCATATTTGTCTTTGTAGGTGGAAGCCAGAGGGAAATGAATAGTGCCTTTTGACACGAAGCTATAGCAAGATGAATTTTCTTATGTCTGGATCTGCTTGTGGACCAGAGATAAGCTCACACACTGCTAAATTTTTGTTTCAAGTGCCTCTGTGTAGTGCAATAAAGCCAAGTGGTGTGGTTGGTCGATCACTCCAGAACCTCTCCTCCTTCTACAATTTCTGAGCATTTAATTTCTATATTTTTATTCACTAGGTCAAATTCTTCTTTCAGTCTAGCAAGAGTTTACATTCTACAAATAGCTACCCTGGAATGAAGGGGAGTTTTCTAGTCTCTCATGAAAGAATCCAATTTGGGGATGTCAGTTAGTGCCTATCAAAGCTTGCCTGAGACAATTGATACCTAAGAAATACAGTTTAGAGGTGCACAGTCTCTCGCCTGTGTGCGCTAACCTGTATTTTTGATCACCAGAAAGCTCCTAAGTG